>NC_091793.1:12338030-12641060 GCF_041296235.1 Equus asinus | reverse complement strand
CTGTTTAGCTACATCCCACAAATTTCACTTGGTTGTGTTATTTTCATTTAGTTCAAAATATCTTCTATTTTCCTTTTGATTTATAATTTTATTTTTTCTTTAATTTTTCTTAAGGAGATTAGCCCTGAGCTAACATCCGTGCCCATCTTCCTCTATTTTATGTGGGACGCCTGCCACAGCATGGCTCGACAAGCAGTCTGTAGGTCCACACCTGGGATCCGAACCAGTGAACCTGGGCTGCCGAAGCAGAACATGTGAACTTAACCACTATGCCGCCGAGCCAGCCCCCCTTTTGATTTCTTTATTGACCCATAGATTATTTAAAAATGTGTTATTTTGTTTTCAAATATTGGAATTTTTTTCCAAAAATCTTTCTGTTGATTTCTAATTTTAATTCCATTGTGATCAGAGAACATAGTTTGTATGACTGAACCCTTTTGCGTTTATTTACCGTTTGTTTCACTGTCCAAGCTATGGTCTAGTTTGGTAAGTATTCCTTGTGCACTTGGAAAGAATGTACATTCTGCTGCTGTTTGATTTGGCAGGTTATTCTATAATTGTCCGGGCAAGTTAGTCTGTAGTGTTGTTGAAGTCTTCTGTGCCCTTATTGATTCCTGTGTGCTTGTTCTTTAAATCATTGAGAAGGGAGTTGAATTCTCTGACTATCAATATGTATTTGTTTCTCTTTGCAGCCCCATCAGTCTTTGCTTCTTCCATTGAAGCTCTGTAATCAGCTGCATGAACATTTATGGTTATTGTGTCGTCTTGATTGATTCACCCTTTGTCAGCATGGCATGTCCCGCTTTGTCCTGGCGATGTGCTTGGCGTGAGAACCTGCTTTGTGTGACGTTCCTGTAGCTCCTGCGGCTTGCTGTGACCTCTGCTGCACAGGGCATCCTGCCCACTCTTTGGCTTGTAATCTACTTGTATCTTTGTCTTTAAAGTGGGCTTCTTAAGGGAACCAGCTATTTGAGTCTGGCTTTTTTATCCATCTGACAATGCTTTTTACTTGTGGTGTTTGGACAAGTTACGTTCTGTATGATGGTTAATGTGATTGGATTTACATCTGCCATCTGGCTGTTTGCTCTTTAGTTGTTCATGGTTTTCCTTTTCTTTTTCTCTAGAGATTGGCACGTGAGCTGACAACTGTTGCCAGTCTTCTTCTTCTTCTCCCCAAAGCCCCCCAGTACGTAGTTGTATATTCTAGTTGAGAGTGCCTCTGGTTGTGGCATGTGGGATGCTGCCTCAGCATGGCCTGAGGAGCAGTGCCATGTCTGCGCCCAGGATCCAAACTGGCGAAACCCTGGGCCACCAAAGTGGAGTGCACGGACACAACCACTTGGCCACGGGGCTGGCCCCTGTTCATTGTTTTCTTTATCCTCTTTTTCGTGATTCCATTTATCTTCTTTCTTGGCTGATAACACTCCTATTGTAGCGTGTGTAGTGTTGTGTGTCTAGGGTTTCTAACAGCGCTGTGCAGTAGAACTTTCTGCCATGATAGAAATGTCCTGCATCTGTGCTCTCGGGTGTGGGAGCCACTGACCACAAAAGTAGCTACTGAGTGTTTGCAGTGTGGCTAGTGCCACTGAGGAACTGAATCTTTAATTTGAGTTAATTTGAGTTAATTTCTGTTAATAGCCCCATGTGGAGAGTGGCTGTCTTGGATAGTGCAGGACAGCGCCGTCAGCTCATCACAGGCTGCAGGTGACACCCTGCCACTTCCTGCACAGAGTGGGAGCTTTGGGTGCTACCTCCTCGTTCTCTCTTCTTGGCCTTCTTGCTAATGTGAATTTGACTTCTGCGTGTGTGTGTTTTGAACTGAATAATGGATTTTACCCTTTTTACTTTACATCATCAGTTATGTTTTAGAGGCATTTAAAAGATAAGTCTTTTATGCTCACCACATTGTCATTGTTCCTGAAGCTCTCTGTGGAGCCAGCCTGCCATGGGTCCCTCTCCCGCTGAAGGGCTCGCACACTGCCTGTGGCACTTGTCTGCTGTGGCCACTGTTGGTTCTTGCAGCCTTTGTATGTCTGCAAAAGGCTTTGTCTCGCCTTCATTTTTGAAGGCAACTTTTGCTGGTTTGAATTGTAGGCCTCAACTTTAGAGGTGCTGCTCGGCTGTCCTCCAGTCTGCCCACCGCATTTCTCACAAGACCGCTGCTTTCCTTCGCACCTTTGTTCTTTCATATGTAATGTGTATTTCTTTCTAGCTGCTTTTAAGATTTTCTCTTTATAATTAGTTTTAAGAAATTTAATTTACAATGTGCCTTCATATATAGTTTTCTTCACGTTTTTTGGCTTGGGGTTCTTTGAGCTTCTTAGATACGGGGCTTGTATTTTTCCTTAAATTTGGAGATTTTTCGGCCATTCTGTCTTCAAATACTCTTTCTGCCCCCTTTGCCACATCCTTACTACATGAACGTTAGACACTGGGAGTTGTCCCGCAGCTCACTGATGCTCTGTTCATTGTTCTTCAGTCTTCTTCCCTTAGCATTGCATTTTGGACAGTTTCTATTGCTGTGTCTTCAAGTTCACTGATTTGTTCTTTTGCAATGTGCAGTCCCATCCAGTGTATTTTTTATGTCAGACATTGTAGTTACTATCTCTACAAGTTCAATTTGGGTCTTTTTTTATATCTTGTGTCTGTGCTTAATGTGCTCAGTCTTTCCTCAACTTTTTGAACATATATGATAAAGTTAGAACAGCTGCTTTAATGTCCTTGTCTACTAATTCTGTCACAAGTGTCACTTCTGGTTCTATTGATAGGTTTTTCTCCTCATTATGGGTTATAGTTTCTGCTTCTTCCCATGCCTGGTAATCTTTGGATGCCCAACATTCTGGATTTTACCTTGTTGGGTGTTGGATATTTGTCTATTCCTAAAAATATTTTTGAGCTTTGTTCTGGGAAGCAGTTGAGTTACTTGGAAACATTCGTTGGATACTTTTAAACATGGTTTAAAGCTTTACTGGATGGGACCAGAATAGCATTTAGTTTAAGGCTAATACCATTCTGAGTACTCTGTGCAGTGCCCCTTTGTTATAGGCCTTTCCTTCTAGGCTGTGGGGACCCACACTGTTCTCAGGCCTGTGTGGGAGTCCTTCTCTTTGGTCCAGTGGTTCTCAACGGGTGACAGTTTGCCCCCCAAGAGACATTTTTGGTTGTCATGACTGGGGGGTACTAGTAGCATCTAGTGGGTAGAGGCCACCCTCCAATGCACAGGATCACTCCCCTACCCCCCAGAGAGCAGTACAGCCCAGTGTCAGTAGTGCTGAGGCTCAGGAGCCCTGCTGTGATCCCATCAGACAGGTCTCCCGGCCCGACGTGGTTTCTCACACTCATACACTGGCCACTACTCAGCTGACGGCTCAGAGGGGACCCTCTGAAGCTCTCCATACCTCTCTCTGTGCTGCTGTGTCTTTCTGGCACTCGGCCTCCTCGGTCCCCCAACTTCATCTCAATGCAGAGATCACACAGCTCGCCTGGGTTCCGTTCCTGTTCTGGGCCTGGGAACCCTGTCTAGGCAGTAGCTGGGACAGTTGTGGGGCTTACCTAGACAGTTTCCCTAGTTTCAGGATCACTGCCCTGCACTGCCTGGTAGTGTGTTTGAAAGCTGTTATTCCGGGGCCAGCCCTGTGGCCTAGTGGTTAAGTTCGCACGCTCCACTTCGGCAGCCCAGGGTTTCCCCGGTTCAGATCCTCGGCACGGACATGGCACCGCTCATCAGGCCACGTTGAGGCGGCGTCCCACATGCCAC
Organism: Equus asinus; assembly: GCF_041296235.1. Lineage (NCBI taxonomy): Eukaryota > Metazoa > Chordata > Mammalia > Perissodactyla > Equidae > Equus > Equus asinus. The sequence goes on along the minus strand of NC_091793.1, from coordinate 12,637,303 downwards.
AACTAGAAGGACCCACAACCAAAACATACAACTATGTAATGGGGGGGCTTTGGGGAGAAGGAAAAATTAAAAAAAAATAATAATAATAATAAAGAGAAAGATATTATTCCATCTGCCTGTTGCATTTCAGCAGCCTGGACTTACCAGCCCCAGTGCCACTTATTTCCTGGACATAGGTGTACTTGATGTGTTAACTCTGCTCTCATTAATTTGCTGGGGTTGTTTTTCAGCTTTTGAAGATGTCAAACTACAAGGAGAAATTTTCAACTTTGCTTTGGCTTGAGGAAATTCATGCAGAAATGGAACTGAAAGAGTATAATATGAGTGGAGTCACCTTGAAAAGAAGTGGGGATTTTCTGGTTCTGGAGGTTCCAGGATTAGCTGAAAGTAGGCCTTCTCTGTATGCAGGTGAGTGTGTTACATGTCATGTTTTACTAGCTGGATCAGCAGACAGTGAAGCACAGTTGGGGAAGAACATTGTAATTGCAATGCTGCAATCACGTTACCTGGTTTTCTTTGCTTTGGGTTAGAAATTATCTAAAACTTGGTCAGCAACTTGAGTATATACAACATCTCCCTTTTGTCACACTGATGTTACTTTTAAGCAGTTGATCACAATGTTTTGTTCTAATCCACTTTGTGCTTTTGTAGTTTTACATGTGGTAATATATTTTTAACTAGGTGATAAACTGATTTTAAAAACTCAAGAGTACAATGGACATGTCATTGAATACATCGGCTACGTGATTGAGGTGAGCAGCCACTCGTAGTCAGTTAATGTTGGACTAGCTCTCAGACCAGCTGAAGAGGTAAACTTCCTGCCACAGCCCCAGGAGGAAGTGGTACTCCCTTAGGTACTGACAGTATTTTGGAAAATCGGAGGATAAAGTGAATATTTAAGTCAATTTGATGCATAAAGAGGATTTAGTATCTAAAGAAATCCTGTGATTTTCCACCATGTAAAACATATTTACCTTTTAAGCATATCACGTGTATATCATGATGTTTGCGTTTAGTTACATTTGGGCATTCTGAATATATTCCAGAAGAAATAGCCTCAGAAGGAAAAATACACTTTAAAGTTGACAACTCTAAAAGTTGGTGAAGATTTTATGGCTTAACTAACTCCTGGTGCCAGGTAGTTCTGTGTGTGTGGTCTCTGCTGCTTCAGCTGGTCATCACTGCTGTGCTGAGCATAGCACTGGGGGTGATGCCCGGGTCTGTGTGAAGGGAAGGACGAAGCCCCCACGCATAGAAGAGTGAAAGAGAGAGTGCCAAGCCCTGATTCTTGGAGGGAGGAAGGGTTGCAAGAGCTAGAGGAATCCGGAGAAGATTCAAAGAAGAGGTGACATCTGGCCTTTGCTACTGTGTCTGCTGCATTCTGCACCTAAATACGGGGCCTGCAGGGGGCTCAGCTCACAGAACGTGACCTTTTCCCGGAAGGTGGAAGCTAGGCAGGGTTTCAAAGATGTAACAGCTAGTCCAGCATTCGTGGATTACACAGACGTAAGGCTGTGCTTTGCCCTCGCTGAGAAAGGTGAGCAGAGATGGTGTAAGGCAGTCAGGTAGTTCGTCTAAAGACGAAGGGAAGAGTAACATAAATAATTACTGTGTGCAAGAGAGATTTGTTAATCTGCTTCAGAAGAGGAGGAAGTGGCATCTGCAATACTGTTAAGAAAAAAATTTTGATAGCCAAAAAGGTCACAACAGGTCATTTCAGAAGGCAGGAAGGCTGTAAGTGGACCACAGAGGCCGGTGTTCATGGTCGAGGAGTTTAGACTTCATAAAAGCAGCTGCTTCTGAGTGATGGAATTCAGGGTAGAGTTAGTAAGTTCTACAGCTCTCAGCCCAATGCTTTACTTGATTTTCTCTGATTTAATTTGTTGGCCAGTGCAGTGGTGTGGGATATCATGATGGTACAGAAGGCCCTCAGGAGAGCCCCACAGCTAGTGTGGCTATCTGAATGTGTTGGGCAGAGGAGATACCCCTAGAATGAGCAGTTGTGCCATTGACATCAGATTGTTGTCTTCCATGACCAGAGGCCCAGTGTACTCACCCTGGCACCAGGTAGTGGGGACCTTCCAGAGTGGTGCCATTTTGCTGCTGGAAAGTTGTGCACTCACCAGGGATGGTAGTTCTGGGAGCCGTGGGGACAGAAGGCTCCTGAGGCAGAGCCCAGTGCTGACCTCTGCCACCCTGGCCACCTCCACAGAGGGGCCTCCCTGTCTGCTTGGAGCACATGCCTGGGAACAAGCATGGTCATTTCCTGCCTTCCTTCTTCCTGTTTCTCATTAGGCATAGTTTTCATTTGTAAATGCTCTGATTCGTTAAAGCTGCCCTGTCATTTTTTGTCTCATGCTTGCTTATCTTTGTCTTTCTGGTTTTTCTTTTGAGTTCTTACGTAGTTTTTCAAGTTTCTGTAAATGACAGTGCCAGTATGTTTTGTCCTTGGGGCCTGGATCTGATTGATGATGACTCTCTGTGCTGACCCTCCCTTTTGATGATTTGTTTCTCTTGTGTGCTTGGTGACCTTTGATTATGGATTCATTTTCATTTATCTTAATCTCTGGGAAACACGAGGACCTGTGCTGGCTTGCTCTCCTTTTAAGAGGATTGTGTTAGCTTCTGTCGAGAACAAGGGAGCACTGCTGACGGGTACAGTGCCATCATCCAAGTCCTTGTTATCGGCATGGTGCAGGCCAGTATCCACACTAGAGTCAACTCAAGTCGCAGCTTTCATCCAGCCTTTGGAAAGCCACACAGCCTGGTGCTCCCTTATTTGGTTTGAGCTCCTTTTCACCTCTCAGGTTTTCCTTCCTGTTTTGCTTCCTATGTTGCTTCAGAAATTTCCTTTCCCTCCCGCTTGTCTGGGAATTCTTTTATGCAGAATCTAGCTTTGGCTGGAGGGTCCCAGAACATCTAGTTCCCTCTATTAATGGAAGGGAAAGTCTTGGAACACCCTTTTATGGAGGCACTGTTGTGGCAGGTACACCTTGCTGCACTTGTAATCATTTGTTTGCCTTTGGAGGCGGTGGCCTCTATTGCACACCTAGTATTCACAGAGCCCAGGTGGAGAGCGTGGCCAGTGAGAAGTTCAGTACGTGTGCTCGTGGGGGTGGGTACACAGATGAAGTCCTCCTGTTTGCATAATATAACAGCACAAAGATTTAACCCTTTTTGATTGTTTTTGAATGGATTTAAGATACTAAATTTTAGCTCAAATCTGTAGAATGAATGTTTCATGATGTGTTACTAGATACACATAGAAGATTGTCCCAAGAAATCAAGTGTAAAGTTTAGAAATTAAATTGTTTGTTTCTTTTTTAGATTCATGAAGAAGATGTAACTCTTAAACTTAATACAGAATTTGAACAAGCGTATAACTTTGAACCTATGGATGTGGAATTTACATATAGTAGGTAATGCTTTTCATGATTCTTCCTGCAAGTGTGTCTTCCTTCTTGATCCGTGGCAGTCTCTTCTCTTCTGTCAGTCCCTTGACGTCTAAGCGGTGCAGGAGATGTGCTGTCACAGTGTTTATACTTCGTGGTTGTGAGTGGGCTCCATGCACCATTTTGCGTGCATCCTGATTGCTGCTATATTACCAGATGTTTTGTTTTTTTTTCTTAAAGATTGGCACCTGAGCTAACAACTGTTGCCAATCTTTTTTTTTTTGTTTTTTTGCTTTTTATCCCCAAATCCCCCAAGTACATAGTTGTACATTTTATTTGTGGGTCCTTCTAGTTGTGGCATGTGGGCACCGCCTGACGAGTGGTGCCGTGTCGGCGCCCAGGATCCGAACCAGTGAAACCCCGGGCTGCCGAAGCAGAGCACGCGAACTTAACCACTCGGCCGTGGGGCCAGCCCCACCCGACGTTTTTAAGACACAAAGTTGCAGACATTGGGTGTTCATTCTTTTTTGGACCTTAAGTACACTGAGTCCTGGGTTCATGACACACTGTCACCATCGATCCACTTCCTTCTTTATCTCATTCAGTCATCATTTATCATGTCGTGAGCACGGTGACCCGCTGTCCCCTTTCCATCTTTTGCTGAGCCCTCCACCATTGACTGGGGTTTGGGTTTTATCTCACCCTTGCTTTTTCATAAAATAGTTTGTGTGTCTGTGTACACATACAGAAAAACTGTTCTTTAGTTTTAATTGTTTTGAACTTGCGGTCTGCAAGTTTTTCGCTGACGTCATGTTACTGAGATTCCTCCGTGTTGTAAGTGTTCGCTCATCTTCAACACTGTTTGTACACTGCTGTATGAGGGCTTCAACTGGGTCTGTTCTCCTGCCGATGGACATTTGCACCGTCTCCTGTTTTGTTTGCTTGTTACTGCTCTGAAGGTGCTGCCATGAACACTCACCTCCTCATGCACAAGTGCTGTGTTTTCATGGCTCTACATTAAGGATTAGGATTTGGTTTGGAATATGTTAATGTTTCAGCTCTATATGTGGTGGCATCAGTGACTACCAGTACCAACGTCTGTAATAACCTGTTGATCCACACCCTCCTGAAACCTGATTTTGTTAAATGTCTAAATTTGGGCCATCTGGTAGGCATGTGATCCATCTCGTTCTGGTCTGGACGTCCATTTCTCTGACTGCTTGTGAGGCTGAGAAGCTCCATGTTTATTGGCCATAAAATTTCTTCATCTGTAAAGTGCTTGCTCATGTCTTTTATTGAATAATGTGATTTTTATTATTTGTAGGAGTCTTTCAGTATACTAGACTATTCTTAGATACACATTGCAGATAACATCTTTAGGTTTGTTACTTGTCTTTTCACTTTTTAAAAAGTATCTTTGAGTAATAGAAGGTATTAATTTTAAGATAGTGAAATTTATCAGGGTTTTTCTATGTTAGTGCTTTTCGTGTCTTGTTTAAGAAATCTTTCAGCATTTGGGCTGTGGCCAGATTGAGATGTGATGAGGGTGAAAGGACTGTGGAGAAATGGAGAAGTATAGTTGGTTAGCACATGTGAAGCTGATGAGATGGGGTCGGGGCCTGGGGAGAGAAAGGGGTAACAGACTGAGTGTGTGCGTGAGGAGGTGGGCTCCAGAGCACAGTAGTGCGGCAGTAGACTTTGGTAGAAGGTACCCATCCTCCCTTATGGGGGCCAGATAAATGAGATTTGAGCTGATTTGTGACTGGAAATTTCTAATGATTTGTTATTCTAGAACATGAGGCAAGACATTCAAAGAGAAAGAGGAGAATATGGATCCGAGTTCAGGGGAGGGGAGAAGAGAGGAAACATCTAATGCAGATTGTGTAAGAGTGGACCAACTGAAGGACATAGATGGATGTGCAGGATGAGCAATGGGGTTTGAGCCAAGGAGAGAAAGTGAACAGGAAGAAACCAATGGATCAATGGGCTTGGATGCCATGTAGTTGAGGAACACTGGAGGGTTTCTTGACCCAGAGTGTTGGAAAGACAGGAAGCCGAGGTAGATGGCAGGTTGTTCAAGTCAGTGATTTTTGAGTTGGGTGTGGTATGCAATGGGTCTTGGTTTTGAGCAAGAAAGCAGGTAACAAGAGAGAATGTTCAAGGAAATGAGAGGCTGTGGGGCACATTTGCAGACTGGTGGGGTGGGGCAGGCCACCATCAGAGAGAGGACCACTGGCCACATTTGCCACACAGAGGTTTTGCTTGCCCCACATAAATTTTTAAATTGTTTGCATTAAGTTACTCAAAATTGGGAGATTTCACATTTTTAAAAATCTGTATTCCTCACTTGTTTTAAAAAATTGAAAGATCAAGTAGTACCATAGTGCAGCCGGTGAAACAGAGTTGAGGGGCAGGGCCCTCTGGATAGGGCAGACAGGCCTATCCAGATGCTACTCACTTAGTTCCTGTAGGTATTTTTCCTTTTTTAAAAAACAGATTTACTTAGATATAATGGACATACAACATACTATGCCTATTTAAAGTAGACAGTTTGATGATTTTGCCATGTGTATACCCCCATAAAACCAACTCCACAGTCAAGAGAATGAGGATATTTGTCACTCCAAATGTTTCCTGGTGGCCATTTGTTATTCCTTCTCCCAGACTCCCAGTCCCAAGTCAGTGCTTTCTGTCACTATAGATTAGTTTCCATTTTGTGGAATTTTACCTAATTGGACACATAGAGGACCTACTCCTTTTTGCCTGACATCTTTCACTCAGCATAATTATTTCGAGATTCAGCCTTGCTGTTGCATGAATTCAGTCCTTTTTATGGCCGAGTAGTATACTATTATAAGAATATACCACAATTTGTTTATCCTGTCACCTGTTGATGGATACTGGGTTGTTTCCAGATTTTGGCCATTACAGATAAAACTGCTGTGAACATTTGTGTACAAGTCTTTGTATGAACATATGTTTTCATTTTTCTTGGGTAAACGCCTAGCAGTGCGATGGCTGGGTCCTATGGTAGGTGCACACTTAACTTTTTAAGAAACTTCCAAACTCTTTTTCCAAAGTAGCTGTACCATTTTGTATTCCCACCAGCATGTGTGAGGCTTCAGTTCTACATGTTCCCAGCTGTGGGGATGGTCAGTCTTTGTAATTTTAATCATTCTAATAGGTGTGTAGTGGTACCTTATGGTGATTTTGGTTTGCATTTCTCTAATGACTAATGATGTTGTGTGTTTTTCATATGCATATTTGCCACTCACACACAGTCTTTGTTGAACTGCCTGTTCTAGTCTTTGGTTCACTTTTTTATTGTTTTATAGTCGTGCTCCACAACAGCGTGTTAGTCAACAATGGACCACGTGTATATACAACAGTGATCCCATGAGATTAGTACCGTGCAGCCTAGGTGTGTAACAGGCTGTACCATCTAGGTTTGTGTAAGTGCACTCTGTGATGTTTGCATGATGACGCAATCTGTGATGTTTGCATGATGATGCAATCACCTGACAATGTGGTTCTCAGAGCCTGTCCCTGTCGTTAAGGGACGCATGACTGTATTATTTTTGACTTTGCAGAGTTGTTTATGTATTCTCAGTACAAATCCTTTATCAGGTATCTTTTTTTGCAGATATCTTCTGAGACTGTGGCTTGTATTTTCATTGTTTTTAATAGTGCCTTTGACGAGCAGAACTTAATTTTGGTGAAAGTTCAATTTACTGATTTTTTTCTTTCGTGGATTGTGCTTTGGGTGATACATTTAAGAAATCTACCTAGGGGCTGGCCCTGTGGTGCAGTGGTTAAGTTCACATGTTCTGCTTCTCGGCGGCCTGGGGTTTTCCAGTTTGGATCCTGGGTGCAGACCTGGCACCACTTGGCACACCATGCTGTGGTAGGCGTCCCACATGTAAAGTAGAGGAAGATGGGCACAGATGTTAGCTCAGGGCCAGGCTTCCTCAGCAAAAAAGAGGAGGACTGGCAGTAGGTAGCTCAGGGCTAATCTTCCTCAAAAAAAGAAAAAAGAAATCTACCTAACTCAAGATCACAGAGATTTTCTCCCATGTTTTCTTGTAGAAATTTTGTGGCTTTAAGTTTTACGTTTAGGCTATGATCTATTCCAAGTTAGTTTTCATAAATGATGCGAGATATGGATAGAATTAATTTGGGGGTGGGGGTGGATATCCAGGTGTCCCAGCAGCGTTGGTTGAGAATACTATCCTTTCTCCAATGAGTTACCTATGTTCTTTGTTGAAAACCAGTTCGCCTTATATGTGTGGATCTTTTTCTGAAATCTCCATTCTGTTCTGTTAGTCCATTTGTCTGTCTTGAAACCAACACCACCCAGTCTTTGTTACTGTGCCCTTATGATGAGTCTTGAAACCAGGTAGTGTAAGGCCTCCACTTTGTCCCTCTTTTGCAAAGTTGTTGTGGCTCTTCTAGATTTTTGGTATTTCCATGTGGATTTTAGAATCAGCCTTTTGATATCTACAAAAATCCTGCTGAGATTTCGATTGGGATTACACTGAATATTTTTGCCTGACATCTAGGGTCATTTAAGGGAGAATTGACATCTTAATATTGAGTCTTCCAACCGTTGGAAATGGTATATCTCTCCATCTAGTTAGGTCTTTTTTTCATTTCTTTTAGCAATATTTTGTACTTTTCACCATACAGGTTTGACATATCTTTTGTCAGATTTATCCTTGACTCTTTAAAAATTTTAATGCTAATATAAACAGTAATTTTAGCTTAAATTTCCAGTTCCTGTAGCTAGTATTTATAAATGCAATTGGTTTTTGTGTATTAATCTTGTATCCTTCGAGCTTGCTAAACTCACTTCATGGTTCTAGTAGCTTTTTACCAATTGCGTAGGATTTTCTACCTATAACAATTGTGTATTCAACTAAGACAGTTTTACTGCCTCCTTTCTTATCTGGACACGTTTTGTTTGCTTCTGGTTCCTTAGTGACTGGCTGGAGCCTCCAGCACAGCCCTATCAGAAGTGGCAGCAAGCAGCATCCTGCTGTGCTTCCTGATCTTGGGCGTCCCCTTCAGTCTTGAATCCTTTAGGACAGTGTGGCTCCATCAGGTTGAGGAGGTAGAGTCCTAGTTTGCTGAGAGCTTTTAATCAAAACTGGACATGGGATTTTGTCAGTGCTTTTTCTGTATCTATTGAGATGATCACGTGAGGTTTTTTTTTGATCTATTAAGATAGTCACGTTGGTTGGTTTTCTAAATGTAAAAGCAACTTTCCATTCTTGGAATAAACCCCACCTGGCCGTGATGTAATTTCCTTTTATATATTGTTAGACCTGATTTGCTAAAATTTTATTAATTTTTGCATCTTTGTTCACGAGGTGTATTGGTCTGTAGTTTCTTGAAATACCAGGGTAATGCTGACCTCACAATATGTTGAGAAGCGTCCGCTCCTCCTCTGTTTTCTGGGATAGCTTGTATAGAACGGTGTTAAGTCCTTCTTACATGTTTGGTAGGATTCTCCAGTAAAGCCTTCTGGGTCTGGAGTTTTCTTTGTGGGAAGCTTTCTGGCTACAAATTCAGTCTCTTTAATAGGTAAAGAACCATTTAGGTTATCAGTTTCTTGTTGAGTGAGCTTTGATAGTACGTGTGTTTTAGGGAATTTGTGCATTTCCTCCAAGTTGTTTAATCTATTTTCGTGAAATTGTTTATAATATTTCCTTGTTATTCTTTGACTATTTGTAGAATCTGTATTGATGCCACCTCTCTTGTTCCTGATATTGGTAATGTGTATCTTCTCTTTCTCCCTCTCATCAGTCTGGCTGAAGGCTGTCAATTTTATTGACTTTTTTTTTTTTTTTTTAAGATTGGCACCTGAGCTAACAACTGTTGCCAATCTTTTTTTTTTTTTCTGCTTTATCATCCCAAACCCCCCACCCCGTACATAGTTGTATATCTTAGTTGCAGGTCCTTCTAGTTGTGGGATATGGGACGCCGCCTCAACGTGGCCTCACGAGCGGTGCCATGTCCGTGCCCAGGATCCGAACCCCAGGCCGCCGCAGCGGAGCGCGAGAACTTAACCACTGAGCCACAGAGCCAGCCCCAATTTTATTGACCTTATCAAGGATCAACTTTGGGCTTCATTGATATTCTTGTTTTTCTGTTTCATTGATTGTTTGCTCTGATCTTGATTTTTTCCTTTCTTCTATTTACTTTAGGTTCCGTTTGCTCTTTCTCTAGTTTCTAATGGTGGAATTCCATTGAGGTCATTGACTGGAAGCTTTTCTTCTTTGTAATTTGGGTGTTTGGTGCTGGGTGAGTGTTATCCTACTGAAGGACGCGCCGTAAGTTAGCCAGTCTCCTGTTGCTGGTCATGGTTTAGGTTCAGTTTTTTGCTGTTACAAACGGTGAAGCAATGAATATTCTTACGTCTTTGTACAACGATGTTAAAATATAAGGAGAATTGGCATCTTTGCATGTGAAGCCTCCTCTTGAATGATAGTTTGTGCTTAGGAAAATTTTCTTTAATTATTCTTTTCTTTCTGTTATTTGTCCTCCTGTGGAATTCTTGTATATTATTTTAGTTCCCACCCCAGCTGTTTTATTTTTTTCTCATCATTATCCATCTCATTGTGTCTGTCTTGTTTTGTATTTTAATGCAAATACCTCTAGTATTTTTCCATTTAGTATTTTGCTATCCTTTGGATTAATCATGTTAAGGAATTATTTGTCAGTTTCTCTTTTAAGTTGTCATACTCATTACCTTTTTGGCATTTCTTGAGACAATTGTTTTTTTCTTCAGCCTGTTCATAAGATGAAGTATTTCAACTGAATAACTTTATAGCAAACCTTTCTTGTATACCTAATATGGAAAACGTGATTTTTTTATTTTGGTGACTTCTTCCTTTAATGTGCTCCTGGGGTTTGTTGTTACATCTTATTGGTATTTCTCATGCTGTTCAGAGGTCTGGTGGTGATCCACAGGTTGATATGGTTCTGTCTTTTGCTTGGCACCTCCTTTGTCCTATATTAGAGTCTTTGTTATGGTAACTTTGAAAAAATATTGAAGGCTTTCCTCCTTTCTCTTGGAAAAAAGTTAGATGGCATCAGATTATCCACGCAGAGAGGTGTGAAGACCTCTCACTGGAAGAGGATGAATTTAAGTCCTTTCTCAGTTTCTTCCTCTTTAATTGATCTGCTTTAAGGTTTTCTTTCTTTCTTAGAGTCAGTTTTGCTAAGTCCAAGATGGTTCTTTTCTGGTTGTTACTCATCTTGGGTGGAGTTTATTATATCCCTTACAGCTCCTTGTTGAAGATTATGTTGGAGGGACAAAGTGGGGCTGCCAGGAGCCTCTGTGCCAGGGACCCCTCAGGTGAGGTTCTGTGGGGGTTGGGCTTGTGCACTCGATTGCTTCCGGCTTCACACCCCACCCCCCCCAGGATTCCACACTGTGGAAATGGGTCCTGAAGGTGACCTCGGAGTATCTGCCCTGCACCTGGTGATCCAGGTGAGAAACAGTCAGTTGGTCATTCAGGTGCCCAAGTCTGAATTTTCCAGAAACCTGCATGTGGCTTGAGTTCTGAGAGGGTGTGAGTCAGCTCTTATGCCTTTGTGTGGCTAAGGCCAGATGTCTTTATTGAATAGTCATTATTCTTCGTTTATTCTTTGGAGCGTTGGTCATCTTATCTCGTTGAAGATGGAGTTTTATTTTCCATTTTTTATTCTTTTTTGTTGTGTTAAAAAACAAGAGGGCAGGCCCAGAATGGAGTCGCTTATGCTAAGCCCCATGTCACCAAACCAAGACTTGACTTAATTAATTTTGGCTCTCCCAGAAATGGAGTCTTTAACTCGTCAGTCAGGAGTCTCCTGGTCAGCACTAGTCAGGTAACCTGCCTGATAGACCCAGCCGTCCCCTAAGGAAGTAACCTTGCAATCGCCAGCCCACTATTTTGTCTGGTGTAACTTCCTTGTTGCTGCTCCCTTCTGCCTGTAAAAGTCTTTCATTTTGTACAGTTCGCTGAGCTCCTTTCACTGAGCTTCTTTCTGTCTGCTAGATGGCATGCTGCCAATTCAAATTGATTTTTGATCAAATACTGTAAACGCTTACAATTTTTAATATGCCTCAGTTTATCTTCTAACAGTTGTTTTCAGTGAATTTCAAGGGAGCGAATCTTTACAATCAAAATTACTTTCCTCCTGATGCAGTGGTGTTAATATTTCCCTAACACTTCATAGGCTTTGTTTTCTTTTTGTTTCCTACTTGTCCACTTTATGCATTAAAACAGAAACAATCTCAGGAAGGAAGGAGTCCCTGCTGTCCTGATATGTGGGATATTTCTATTGAACAGTTTTCTGTATCAGGCCGACGCTGTGGCCCGATGGCTAAGTTCAGCGCACTCCACTTCGGTGACCCAGGTTTGGTTCCCAGGCGTGGACCTGCACCCCCCATGAGCAGCCACACTGTGGTGGAGACCCACACAAAGCAGAGGAAGCCTGGCACAGATGTCAGCAGACCTTCCTCAGCAAAAAATAAATACATAAATAAAATTTTTCTCATGTGTTGTGTAGGCACAGACAGTGGAGTGACCCGCAGTCCTTTAGCCCTCCTGGTGCTGCCTGTGAGAGCTGTGAAGCTCTGACTCCAGTACGGTCTCCTCATAGGTGTTCTGTGAGGCTTACCTTAGCTTGTTGACTCAGAGATAACATGACCACGTTTCTGTGACCTTGTACCAGCCTTTGTATTTCTAAACTTGAAGGGAGTCATTTCACGTTGTTTTCTTTCTGGTAGGACCACAAGCAGACGGTGTCACTTTGCACTTGAACAAGTCATCCGCTTAGGTGTGAAAGGTATGATTTTTGTGGAATTATAGCATTACATCTTCACAGGGTATTTTTATAGATTTTATGTAAAATTTTACGTAAAATGCATTTTCTTCAGTCATATGCCAGAAGTAAAACTATGTAAGATCCAATATATTTCTTTCTATTGGGGAGTTTTAGTGTTTTCTTACTCTTTCAACTGTGTAAAAATAGCATGCTTAATTATTGAAAATAAAGTCATTGCACTCTGCCTTTTTTAATGTAATTCATTTTTGTATTTACAAATAGACAAATGTCTTTGCTGCAAAGAGTGTGCAGTACTGGCATTGTGTTGTACCTGAGGAGCAGTATACGGTCCAGAGGGAAAGGAATGTGTAGACATGAATTTCTTGAGGATTGCTACACACAGTTAGGTTTCCTCTATTCCTCTTTTTTTAAACTTTTTAGTAATGTCTACATGCTTACCTTTTCTTGTTTTAAAAGTGTTGTTTCCAGAAGAAATCATTTTACAGTCTCCCCAAGTGACTGGGAATTGGAACCTCACACAAGACACCAAAACTGATGGACAGTCTACCACCAAGGTATTTCTTTGATGACTTTGATATGTTTAAGTAGATAACGTATTAGCTCTCAATTGACTAGCGGGTTAGAGGAGTGTCTATCACAAGCAACTCAAAATCACAGTTAAAATAAAAATAAAATATTCATAAAATGGACTGAGTGTAAAGTTTATATACAATTATTTGTAGGGCTAAGATGCTATAGTATATGAAGTGGGAAAAGTAAGATACGGATCTGTTTGTATGATCTTACAGTTTGGTTTAAAAATTATGGTTTTGGGGCTGGCCCCATGGCCGAGTGGTTAACTTCGCGCACTCCGCTGCAGGCGGCCCAGTGTTTCGTTGGTTCGAATCCTGGGCGCGGACATGGCACTGCTCATCAAACCACGCTGAGGCAGCGTCCCACATGCCACAACTAGAAGGACCCACAGCGAAGAATATACAACTATGTACTGGGGGGCTTTGGGGAGAAAAAGGAAAAAAATAAAAAAATAAATTAAAAAAATTGTTTTTTTGGGCCTGGCCCGGTGGCGCAGCAGTAAAGTTCGATTGTTCCGCTTCAGACACACAGGCACATTTATATGATAATATAAGCATAGAAAATGTCCGGAAGGATATACACCCAGCAAATTGTTAACATTTGTCATTTTTCCGAATGTTGCAGAGGTATTTTATTTTTTGCTTATACAATCCAGTCACTCCATAAATAGTAACATAGTGCCTATTATATGCCACATATTGTCGTAGGCTCTCGATATGTTTTCATAAGTAAAATAGAAATGGTTTTACTTATTGTGTTTCCAGTAACAAGAAAAATCCTCCATGCCATGCTGGAGCTTGTAACCTATAATTCTGTGCTGTTGGAATTTGTTTTTTGAGCAAGTTTTAAATTTACAATAATTCAAATTTTTTAATTATATCTAATATTTAGAAGCTCTTTTACCATTTTATAGCCCCTCTTCAGAAATGCAAAAATGACAGTTTTAGAATGCCTTCACAATCACAGAAAATTCTGTAAAGGAAACAGCAGAAAATTTCCAGTAAAATCATCTATGTATTTCATATCTGAGCTCTGTTTTGTTCTCGAAGTAGAAAGAGATCTTCACTGGACACAGATGCAGTGTCATCTGCAGAACTTTGTGTGTCACCCAATTTACTGGTCCATCCCACTGCCTAAGTCTCAGGGAGGGTCTGTGATACTGATGGTGCCAGGTGAGGGAGATGTGGCTGTTGAGGGGGGTCACATTCCTGATGGAGTGAATCTTATTACTTTTAAATGCAAAACATTATCTTTTTATGGATTAGCTAGGTTTCAAATAACGGCGTTTCACACATCAACCAACATAGAATTACAGGAACCAGATTTACCTTCCCCCTTTAAGTAACTAAAACCAGACAAGGCACGTGAGACAGCAGCTCCCGACATTGAGCATCAGATGTCATAGGACAGAGATACCTGAGAGGGAGGAGACAGATAAGGTGCCCTGTGATTGCCCCAGCTTATAGCCCTCAGAGAGTTTCCAGACCAGGGAGCAGAAGAGGGGAGCCCAGTGGTCTCCTGAGTGGGGGAGACGGCACCTGGCAGTACAAGGGCAAGATATATGGAGTGCACAGGGTGCGGTACTGGTGAGGAGGGCAGGACAGAGTGTGAGTTTGCAGGGTCTGCACAGGTCCCCCCTTGAGTTTTCAGCTGAGGATTCATGGGTGCTCGCTTTTAAGGAAAAGACTCGAGTCTGGGGGAAAAAATGCTGGAGCGAGTAGAGGGAAGAATCCCGAGTTCCCACAGCCAGAGAAGGAAGACCGTAATTCACAGGTCCTGGGGTGGAGTCCTCAGAGGGTGTTGCCTGAGGAGTGAGGCAAGTGTAGCCCTAGACTGCAGGCTGCTCCCACCAGACGGACAAGGCGAGAGAGCAAGCCTCGAAAGTATCCAGCTCTCTGCAGCAATTAGCCACAGCAAAGTCAAAGGCAGTTCCAGGAACACAAGTGGGCCCAGCACCCGTCAGTGTGTGAATTCACAACATCTGATATCTAATCACGAAGTGAACTGAAAAATGTAGCCCATGATAAAAATTTGAATCAATGGAAGCTGATCCGACAATAACACAGTGGTAGAATTAGCATACACAGATGTTAAAGCAGTTATAACTAGATTCCAGGTGCTAAAAATGAGCAAATCTGAAAAGCAGGGGAAGTATCATTATATACAGAGGTTCAGACATCAGAACTAGAGCAGACTTCTCATTGAAAACGGCACAAGGCGGAAGACAGCACAAGGGCATCTTTAAAGTGCTGAAAGGAAAAGCTCACCTAGAATTCTGTGCCCAGTAAACACTTTCAAAATGAAGAGGAAATAAAAACAACTTCAGACACACCAAAGCTTAAAGATAGAAGAATTAGTCACCAGCAGACCTGCACTGCTAGACCTCATGGTCCTGTAAGCATAAGGAAATGATGCCAGACGGAAATGAGGGTCCACCCAAAGTCGCCAAAAGGACCAGAAATGATAAAAATGAGGATAAAGAGTTTCTTCTTATTTTTAAAAAAAATCTCTTTAAAAGATAGTTGACTTTTAAAACATGGATGAACCTGGAAGACGTTACACTGAGTAATAAACCATCACAGGAAACAGGTGCTGCATGCCTCCTCTCAGAGGAGAGGCCTAGAACCGTCAGACTTGTAGCATCAGCGTGGACTGCTGGTTGCAGGGGCTGGGGGGATGGAGAGCTGCTGATCAGTGGGCGTCGCATCTCAGTCATGCAGGGTGAGTAAATTCTAGAGATCAGCTGTACCACATTGTTTCTGTAGTGAACACTGAATATGCAGAGACTTAGGAGGGCACATCTCATGTGTTCTTACCACAATAAAGTGTTTTTGTTGTTGAGGTCATGTTGGCTTACAATATTGTATAAATTTCAAATGTACATTACTATATTTCAGTATGGACTACACTGTATTCACCAATAGTCTAGTTTTTATCTGTCACCATACGTATGTTCCCCTTTCCCTTTTTTGCCTTCCCCCTACCCTTTTCTCCTCTGATAACCACTAGTCTGTTCTCCTTATGTGTGTTTATCTTCCACATATGAGTGAAATCATATGGTATTTGACTTTCTCCCTCTGACTTGTTTCACTTAGGATAATACCCTCAAGGTCCATCCATGTTTTCACAGATGGCACGATTTTGTCTTTTTTATGGCTGAGTAGTATTCCATTGTGTATTTATACCACATCTTTATCCATTCATTTGCTGATGGGCACTTGGGTTGCTTCCACATCTTGGCTATTGGGAAAAATGCTGCAGTGAACATAGAGGTTCATAAATCTCTTTTGATTGTTGATTTCATGATCTTTGGATAAATACCCAGTAGTGGGGTAGCTGGGTTGTATGGTATTTCTATTTTTAGTTTTTGAGAAATCTCTATACTGTTTTCCATAGTGGCTGCACCAGTTTGCATTCCCACCAGCCGTGTATGAGTGTTCCCTTGTCTCCACATCCTCTCCAACACTTGTTATGTCTCTTGTTAATTTATAGCCATTCTGACAGGTGTAAGGTGATATCTCATTGTAGTTTTGATTTGCATTTCTGTAATAATTAGTGATGTTGGACATCTTTTCATGTGCCTATTGATCATCTGTATATCATCTTTGGAAAAATGTCTGTTCATATCCTCTGCCCATTTTTTGATTGAGTTGTTCATTTTTTTGCTATTGAGTTGTATGAGTTCTTTATATATTTTGGAAATTGACCCCTTGTTGGATATGTGATGTGCAAATATTTTTTCCCAGTTGGTGGGTTGTCTTCTCATTTTGTTGATGGTTTCCTTTGCTGTGCAGAAGTTTTTTAATCTGATGTCATCCCATTTGTTTATTTTTTCTTTTGTTTCCCTTGCCTGAGTAGTCATGGGATTGGAAAAGATACTGCTGAGACTGATGTCAAAGAGCATGCTGCCTGTGTTTTCCTCTAAGAGTTTTATAGTTTCAGGTCTTACCTTCAAGTCTTTGATCCATTTTGAATTAATTTTTGTGTGTGGTGTAAGATAATGGTCTACTTTCATTCTTTTGCATGTGGCTGTCACAATAAAATTTTTTAAATTTTTCACAAAGATAATTGACTTTTTAAAGCTGAAATAATAGTGTACTGTGAAGTTTGTAACATGTAGATCCAAAATATACAATAATAGCACAAGGGAGACGAGAATATTATTGTAAATTTCCTATATTGAAAGTGGCGTAGGTCACTTGAAGTAGACTATGGTCAGTTAAAGATATGTACTATAAACCCTGGAGTAACCACTAAAATAACAATATAAGGAGTTATAACCAATAGACCAAGAAGGGAGATAAAAGAGAATCAAAATGATAATTAACTGAAAGTAGGCAGAAAAAGAGGGACACACGTTCAAGTCTGCAATCACCTTCCTGATCCTTGGCCCACTTGTACAGGCACTTACTGAGAGAGTGCTATTGAGGTCTCTGTCACTGTGGACTTAGAACAGCTGAAATACGTAGAAAACAAATAGCGAGGTGATAGATTTATTTCCAGCCATGTCAGTAATCCCATTAAATGTACGTGCTCTAAACACTGCAATTAAGAGAGAGAGTCTCAGATTGGATAAAAAAGAAAGACCCAACTATATGCTGCCTATAAGAAATACATTTTAAATATAAAGACACAAGTTAAAAGTAAAGGATGGAAAAAGATAAAATCAGAAGAAAGATGGAGTGGCTATATTAATATCAGACAAAGTAGATTGCAGAGAAAAGCTAACCAGGATAAAGAAGGTCATGTCATAATAATAAAGATACATCGGGGGCTGGCCCCGTGGCCGAGTGGTTAACTTCGCGCACTCCGCTGCAGGCAGCCCAGTGTTTCGTTGGTTCGAATCCTGGGCACGGACATGGCACTGCTCATCAAACCACGCTGAGGCAGCGTCCCACGTGCCACGACTAGAAGGACCCACAACGAAGAATATACAACTATGTACCAGGGGGACTTTAGGGAGAAAAAGGAAAAAAATAAAATCTTAATAAATAAATAAATAAAAATAAAGATACATCATCAAGAATGCATAGCAACCCTGGAGGCTTATGTACCTAATAACAGCTTCAAAATACACGAGACGGAAACTGATATAACTGCAAAGAGAAACAGGCAAGATTCCCCAGGATGGTCAGAGATGTGGGTGCTCCTTTCGCAGTTAATGATGGGAAAAGAAAGCAGAAAACATGTGCAGGTGTGGTGGACCCCAGCACCCAAATCAGCCAGCATGACCCAGAGGATCTTCATAGGATTTCACCCAACAGGAGCTGAGTGCCTCCACCCTGTTTAGAAGTGGACATGGAGCATTCACCAAGGTAGACCTTATCTGGGGCCATAAAACAAGTGTCAAGTTTAAAAGGGTTAAAGTCATACAAAATATGTTCTCTAACCACAGTGGAATCAAATTAGAAATCAGTAGCATAAAGATCTCTGGAAGATCCCTAAGTATTTACAGACTGACAACACATTTATAAATAACCCACAAATCAGAGAAGAAATCAATAGGGAAATTAGGAAGTGTTTTTACGAGAATGAAAATGAAAATGCAGTATATCAAAAATTATAAGATGCTGCTAAAACACTCTTTAAGGAAACATTTATAGCACTAAATGCCTGAATTTAAAAAGAATAAAAGTTTCAAACCAATGACCTCAGCTTCCTCAGAAAAGCAGAAAAAGGGGAATAAATGGAACCCAAAATAAAGAAAGAAAATAAATATTGGAGTAGAAGTCAGTGAACCCACGAGCTGGTTCTTTGAGAAGATCAATAAAATTGCTAGACCTCAAACCAAGACTGATCAGGGAAAAAGAAGGAAGACACAAATTACCAATATCAGGAAGGAGAGAGGTGACATCACCACAGAGTCTACAGATATTAAAAGATATAGGAATGGGGCTGGCCTGGTGGCGTAGTAGTTAAGTTCACACGCTCCACTTTGGCGACCCGGGGTTTGCAGGTTCAGATCCCAGGTGCAGACCTAGCACCACTCATCAAGCCACACTGTGGCGGCGTCCCACATAAAATGGAGGGAGATTGGCGCAGATGTTAGCTCAGCGACAGTCTTCCTCAAGCAAAAAGAAGACAATTGGCAACATGTTAGCTCAGGGCCAATCTTCCTCATAAAAAAGAAGGAATACAGGAATGTGATTGTGGTGGTCACTTCTACACGTCAACCTGACTGGGTCATGAGGTGCCCAGATATTTGATTAAATGTTATTTCTGGGTGTGCCTGTGAGGGTGATTCTGGATGAGACTAGCTTTTGAATTGGTGGACCAGGTAAAGCAGATGGCCCTCCCAATGTGGGTGGGCCTCGTCCAGTCCACTGGAGGCCTGAACAGCAAACACAGGCTGAGGAAGAGGGAACTCCTTCTGCCCAGCTCCCTTGAGCTAGGACACTGGTCTTCTCCTGCCTCTGGACTTGAGACGTCAGCTGTCCTGGGTCTCCAGCACCCACCACAGGTCTTGGGCTTTTCAGCCTCCGTGGTCACATGAGCCACTTTCTTATAATAAATGTCTTTATATATATTTACACATAGCTATTGGCTCTGCTTCTCTGGAGAGCTCACATGTGTGTATATTTGTATATATGAGAGAGACCGGGAAGCATTCATCCCAGGAATGAGAAGCTAGTGTGGCATGCCATAATCAGTTGCTGGAACTCTCATGTTTGTCACCATCTCCTTGGACACAGAAAAGACATCTGACAAAATCCAGCATCTATTCCTGATCAAAACTCAGCAAACTAGAAATAGCAGGAACTTGCTTCACATACACAAAACCTACTTGGTGAGTGACTGGGGCTCTGTCCCCAAGATCAGGATCGGGGCAAGTCTGCTCCTGCCACTTGTGTTTACACTGTACAGGGCATTGTAGCAGGTGCCTCAGCAAGAAGAATGAAAGGCGTCTGCATCAGATAGGAAATTGGATGGCTCTTACGTGCAGCTGAGAGCTGATAAGTGGTTACCACACTTGCAGGATGTGAGGTCTCTATTACTATTAGAAAAGTAAGTTGTTTGTGTGTATACTAGCAATAGACACTTGGAATTGAATTTTTTTTTGAGGAAGATTAGCCCTGAGCTAACATCTGCCGCTAATCCTCCTCTTTTTGCTGAGGAAGGCTGGCCCTGAGCTAACATCTGTGCCCATCTTCCTCTGCTTTATATGTAGGACGCCTACCACAGCATGGCTTGCCAAGCAGTGCCATGTCCGCACCTGGGATCCGAACTTGGCGAACCCCAGGCCACCGAAGTGAAACGTGCACACATAACCGCTGCGCCATTGGGCCGGCACCAGAATTAAATTTTTTAATGCCATTTAAAATAGTATCCAAATACTTGAGTATTAGGGATAAATATGACAAAAGATGTCCAAGATTGTACACTGAAAACTACAAAACGTTGATGAAACAAATTAACAGAAGACCTAAAAAGTGGAGAGAGACATGGTATTCATGGGTCAGAAGACTCAGCATTGTTAAGATGCCTGTTCTTCCCAAATTGATGTATAAATTCAGTGCTATTTGGGTCAAAATCTCAGCAGACTTTTCGTAGAAATTGACAAGGTGTTTCTAAAATTCACGTGGAAATGAAAAGGACCTAGAATTTTCAAAACAATTGAGAAAGAACAATAAACTCAAAGAATTCACAGTACCTGATGTTGAGATGTGTTACAAAGTTGCAGTAATGTAGACAGTCTGCTGCTGTCATCAAGACAAACAAAAGTGTCAGTGAAGCAAAAGAGAAAGCCTAGACAGACCCACGCGGATTTGGACAACTGATTTTCTGCGAAGGTACAATGGCAGGTGGAGTGCAGAAAGGATGTCTTTTTAACAGATGTGCTGGGACAGTTGAATATCATATGCAAAAATGTGCACCTGGGTCCACACCTCACAGCATTTACAAAAGTTAGCTCAAAATGATTCATAGCCCTAAATATAAAACCTAAAACTATGAAACTTCTGGAAAACAATGTAGGAGAAATCTTCATACCTTAGGTTAGGCACAGGCATCTTAGATGTGACACTAAGTGTGATCTGTAAAGAAAAAATCCATAAATTTGGACTCCAGTGAAATTAAATATTTTGCTCTTCAAAAGACCCTGTTAAGGGGCTGGCCCCATGGCCAAGTGGTTAAGTTCACACACTCTCCTTTGGCTGCCCAGGGTTTTGCCGGTTCGGATCCTGGATACGGACATGGTACTGCTGGTCCGGCCACGTTGGGGCAGTGTCCCACATGCCACAACTAGAAGGACCCACAACTATGTACTGGGGGGATTTGGGGAGAAAAATCAGGAAAAAAAACAAGAAGATTGGCAACAGTTGTTAGCTCAGGTGCCAATCTTTGAAAAAAAAGACACTGTTAATATAACGAAAAGACAATGACAGACTGAAAATATTTGCAAATCACATATCTGACGAAGAACTTGTATCAAGCATATATATTAAATAACTCTGCAAAAAAAAAACCTCTCAATTTTAAAAATGAATCAAAGACTTGAACAAATACTTCATCAAAGAATGTATAGAGATGGTAAATATACCCATGAAAAGATGCTCAACATCACTTATGTGGTGACAGTCAAGAAATAATGTACAACTGAAATCTCACATTGATGTAAACTATTATGAACTCAACAACAAAAAAAAAGATGCTCAACAACATTAGTTTTTAGGGAAACACAAATTAAAACTACGGTGAGATACTACTGCACACTAATTAGAATGGCCAAATTAAGAAGACTGACCACACCAAGGGCTGTGAGCATGTGGAGCAACTGGAGCCTCCTGCAGGCTGGTGGGAGTGCAAGATGGTACAGCTGCTTTGGAAAAGAGTTCCAACACACACCTACCATCTGACCCGGCCATTTCACTCCGAGGTATTCACCCTTGAGAAATGAAAACATGTCCATGCAAAGACTCGTGCATGAATGTTCATAGCAGCTTTATTTGTAAAAGTCAAAAACTGGAAACAACCCGGTGTCCATCTGCAGGTGAACGGATAAACACATTGTAGTATGTTCTTACAATGGAATACTACTCAGCAATGAAAAGGGGTAAACTTGATACATGCAACAACGTAGATGGGCCTCAGAACAGTTCATTACACTTGTGAAAGGTGTCAGACCAAAAAAGAGCATACTATAGGACTCCATTTATGTAACATTCTAGAAAATGTAAGCCAATCTGCGGGACAGCAGGAGGGAGCGACTGCAAAGGGGCACGTGGAACTTCTGGGCTTGATAGACAGATGTGTTTACCTCTTTGATTGTGGTAATGGTTTCATGTGTATATACATATGCCAAAACTTGTCAAATTATACACTTTAAATGTGCACACCACATTGTATGTCAGCTATACCCTGCAAAACTCATACAGTATGGGGAGGGAAAATTGCTATGACCTTTGGAGTAAAATTTGTCAGTATGTATAAAATTTTTAATGTGAAACTTTTAGTGTAACAATTTTACTTCTAGAATTTATGCTATGAAAGTAATCACCTGATTGCACAAGGATATATGTGCAAAGCTGTTTGTAACAGGAGAAATTTGGAAAAACAGTTCTCTTGGTCCAGGACAAATTCACTTTAAACACACATAAAAGAGAAATTCTTGTGAAGGATCCACATAGAAGAGCAATTCTTGTGCAGTGACAGAATCCCAGCATTCTGCATTACTGGGAGGCATGCGAGATTCTTCTTAGAGCAGAGTTCTCACCGAGCTCGCACAGGGAGGGCTTCTTCACACAGCTGAGCTTGGTTCCCCTAGGAGCGAGGCTCCTGGACTTGCCTTCAGCCCCTGCAGGTTCCCCCTCGCAGGTGAGCAGGGTCAGCAGGAAGAGAATACACGCTTTAGTCAAGCGACATGTAATCTTTTGTTTTGGTGTCATCATCAGAAAATTTAGCTTATTTTTTAAAGGGAATTCAAAAAAGAAGTATAAACCTTTTTAGCAGATTTTTATCAGATATTCTGTATTTTCATTATGTTTTAAAGGATATGATCTATGACCTTTGTAAAGAGCTGTTAAATAGATAAAACAAGTAGAACGTTGGTAGATGTGTATGTTTACTCTTTAAGCCCGTGTAAATGCAAAGCTTTTTCTTTAAGCCATTTTTCCATGATTGTTTCTAGAATAGGAAAGCCATGAAGGACCAAACTAAGCATACAACAAAGGAGAGGAGGACTGGTGCCCAGGGCACGCCGGGGCCGGCAGCCTTGGCTGCAGAGACAAGTAGTCTGGGTGCGTATTGTGAGGGGCTGGGGGTACAGCACAGTGACTCGAGCCTGGAAGATAGGCCGCTTGAGAAGCTCGCTCTCCTGTGGTGGAGAAGCCGGTCAGGAGGGGTGTGGTCTCTGACAGTTGTGTAACCAGAGAGACGAACACTCTTGTCTCCACTGAAGACCAAGCAGAGACTTGATGTTTTGGGTTCGATCCTTTAAGACTTTCCTGATTATGGGCTATTCCTGTCGACCTTTTTGAGCTGGTCTCTCTCATGTCTTAGATGATAGTGCGTATGTAAAGTGGAAGAATGAATTGAGTGACCTATGTTTCTGCTCCCAGAAAGCTAACTTAATTTTCCTGACTGCCTAATGAAGCTCAGACAGGTTATTAGAGGGACTGTCTTGCTGTGGTCACGTGGAAGAGCTGACTCTGGTTGTATGGTAGCCCCCGTGGTGGCCTGGGCTGGTGTGTTCTCCAGCTGTCAGAGTGGTTTGAGCTCTCCCTAACACTGTTACTTCACTTTGAATGCAGTAAATGAAGTTCATATCCCTAAAGTGGGAGAGAAGGAATTTTTCAATCCAGTGCTCAATGAAAATCAGAAGTTAGCAGTTAGAAGAATTCTGAGTGGCGACTGCCGCCCACTGCCATATATTCTTTTCGGACCTCCTGGAACTGGGAAGACAGTGACGATAATAGAGGCCGTTTTACAGGTAAAGACAGGCCGCGGCACAGTGGGCAGTGAGCATACCTGTGTGCGGTGTCCATGTCGTCAGGAAGCCTAGCTTACGTTGTCGAATCAGAAGGTTGGATGGAGCTTGAAAAGTTACAGTTATTTCATATTTAGCTATGTTTGTTTTGTTATTGTTTGTGAATATGTAGGATTTTAAAAGGTTATTTCATAAAAGTTTAGAAAAGAATCTCTTCATTTTTGGAATAGTAAACCAGTCACATCATGAGATTTTGCTGCAGAAAAGAAGTTTCCTTTCCATTCTAAGAAGTTTCTGGTGTCTCTGTTTATCTTTACAGTTGAGTTTGTGGAGATAGTATGTGTTTAGTATTTTTGCGTCATTCAGGATTCAGGTTCCCAAATGTGTGCTGAGTGCCCAGCCAGCACTCGGCTACAGCTGGCATGTGGGGATTAATCTGACACGGTCTCTGCCTTGGGAGGTTGGTTTAGGGTCTTGGAGAGCTCAGAGAACCCTCACCTACCCTTGAGTCTTGTTGGGACGTTGGGCCGTGAGCAGAACCATCACTGTGTGTCATTGGGCTATGTCTCAGGCGTGTGAGGGGTTGATGTGAGCACAGGCATGTCAGACTCACCACTCCACGTCTGCACTTGATGGGTTGACATTTATCATCCTTTGTTTCTTTTGTGTCCTGGATGAAGATGTACTACACTTTGCCAGACAGCCGGATTTTGGTCTGTGCGCCCTCCAACAGCGCTGCTGACCTTGTGTGTTTGCGGCTACACGAGAGCCAGGTGCTGCGGCCAGGCGCCATGGTCCGTGTGAACGCCACCTGCAGGTTCGAGGAGGTGAGTGTGGGAGAGCCAGGATCGAGAAATGACTCTCACTTGTGCCATAGCTGGTGCCTAAATGAGAGTTTTATTCCTGAATATTTAATTATATTCTCATGCTTCCTCTATGAATTGGGCATGCTCGGCTTTATTAAACATTAATGCTACTCTTTTGTTTGATCCCCAAGTGTATTGTTTCTTTTTGGCTCTGTTTTATTGGTTTGGCTATAAGTGTCCCTTTAGGAAAATTAAAAGTTCCTGGTTTGCTTGTAGGGTGAAGTATTGCTAAACAAAAGAAATCGAACCTAGAAAATATATAAAGAATGATCTGCAGGATTATGTGTTAGATTCATGGCTCCAGAGTCCGTAAAACACTGACTAAATTGATAGGAAGGTATAAAAGATTCTGATGTAAGAAAACACGTTAAACCATTCCTGAGTCATAACTGAGAAGTGGCAACAGGACAGGGTTATCTTTTGGAATTCTTTCAGCTTTGCAATTGTGTTCAACTTAAAGAAATGCTTAATAATTTGGAAAACAAACTGGCTCCACTCCCTCCCTTCAGACCATCATCGATGCCATCAAACCGTATTGCAAAGACGGAGAAGACATCTGGAAAGCCTCGCGCTTCAGGATCATCATCACGACATGCAGCAGCTCCGGGCTCTTCTACCAGATAGGGGTGAGGTGAGCACTGGGTGTGGTTTGGGGCTGGGGCCCACACGGGTGAAAGTCTGTGCCCTCTCAGAGCCAGTGCCTGAAGGGAGGCCATCAGCACGGGGGAGTGTGTGCTGTGCAGGGTACCAGAAACTGGGCTGTAGCTGGGGGCTTGAACGGGGCAGGGAAGGCCTTTCCAGGGAAGTGATGTTTGCACTGAGACCCCAAAGATGAGAGGGACCCAGAGCTTTCCCAAGAGGGCAGAGGATGAGGAAGGACCTAGCGTGCCCAGCTGGGGAGAAGCCCAGGACCAGCCCAAGGCAGGAAGGAGCTTGGTTTGGTGGAGGGACAGAAGGTGCCAAGGGGACAGGGACAAGAAGAGGTCAGCGAGCGGAGGTGGCAGAACCAGCACGCAAGTGGGTGGGGGTGCTGGTGCCAGGGCTTCAGGAAGCTTGGAAGGTGTGAAGAAGGAACAATATAGTCTGCTAGAAGTAACTGAATAACTATGATTAATACAGAATTGAAAACCTAAGTGCTTATATTCTAAAAAAAATACATAATGTTAAATTTTTTCAGCAGAAGTTGGGACATGAGGTAGGAAAATGAAAGTGTGCTGATTTCCTCATCTTCCGTAGAGAGGGGTCAGTGGGTGTCTTTTTGGAGCTGAGAGCTTGAGATTTACAAATTCAAGACCATGTTTAAAGGTGTAAACTGACTGACTATGGAAGAGAAAGGTGAGGGGCCCGCACTGCTTCTCTGAGCACAGCAGGAGCAGGGCTTCCAGCAGGTGTCTGACAGCGATCCCATGGGGAGACCCGAGGCTCAGGCTTGGCCCAACACTTGTCCTGTAGGCAGTAGCTCTGCAGCTTTAGGCACGGTATCCCACAGGCATTACTGTAGGGCAGTGGCTGCTCCTCAGCCAGCCAAGGGGAAGGCTGCCCAGGCCCAGAGCACAGGCTCAGTGCTGTCCTCTGGGTTCCTGCTGGCGTGGAGGGTCAGGGTGCTGCCCTGGCTGAGGGATGTGCTCATGAGGGTAAATCATGAGGCAGAAGGAGGTGGAGGGCAGCAGTCACCGTGTAGGAGCATAGCCCCAGCACCCCACCTTGACCAAATCACCCCGACCTCACATCAGCCACATCAGGGAAACTGAGGCACAGAGAAGTGATACAACCTGCTCAAGGCATGAAGCTAATAAGTGGTGAAGCCTGGACTCCACCCCAGGCATTCTGACCCTGGGGTGTGTTGTCAGTCCCCAGCTACAAACACAGGCGTAAGGAGCACGGGCTCCAATGCGGACTGCATGTGGCTGACTTGCCCGTGGCAGGTGCTCGTTAGTTTGTTCCCTCCCATCCCTCACTTGTCTTCCCTCTGAGTCTTTTTAGACACACACATATATTGTGCACAGAGTCCCAGTGCTGGGGGAGTTCCTTTAGGGCCCCTAAAGGCTCCCATGGTGCAGACTCGGCTGTGTGCTGTGTGTGAGGCGTTGGCTGCTAAGACATCCTGACAGGAATGACCATTTACAACATCTTTGGCTCTAGAGTCGGACACTTCACACACGTGTTTGTGGATGAAGCGGGTCAAGCAAGTGAGCCAGAATGCCTGATTCCTCTGGGGCTGATTTCAGACATCAGTGGCCAGGTGAGGCCCGTTTGCTCTGTGTGCATGTTGTTCTCCCTGTCTTCCTGCAGTGGTGGACGCTCTGTCTGTGCAGGACAGTCTCAGGGTAATGGGCTTGGGGGAGACCCGAGGACACGGGACCCATGAAGCCGCGATTATGTTGTCATACACTTCATTCCTTTTGGACTTGGGGGAGGTGGCTGCTTTGCGTCACATTCATTCACTTGTAAAACATGCTAAGAACTGTGGGTGCAGAGCACAGGGTGAGGGCAGCACCTCCGGCTCCTGCTCTCTGCAAGCTGCAGTTAGGCGAGGAGATCTGGGCATTGCCCTGACTTGCCATCCCAGATCTGACTGTTCTGCTCCCTCCTGCCAGCTGCCTTAAGGGAGGAGCCATGCCTGCTACACAGAATGTTTATGTCCACTTTATTTTTTATTTTTTGAGGAAGATTAGCCCTGAGCTAATTGCTGCCAGTCCTCTTCTTTATTCTGAGGAAGACTGGCCTTGAGCTAACAGCCTCTACTTTATATGTGGGACGCCTACCACAGCATGGCTTGCCAAGCAGTGCCATGTCCACACCCGGGATCCAAACCGGCTAACCGTGGGCTGCCGAAAGCGAAATGTGCCAACTTAACCACTGCACCACCAGGCCAGCCCGTGTCCACTTTATAGATGAGGAAACAGGCTTATCTGGATGAAGTGACTGGCTCAGTTACTCAGTGGTGAAACTTGGGGTGCAGTCCCGTCAGGCTCACTGCAGAGCAGAGGTCCCCATGCAGTTCTGCCCCATGAGTGACCTTACGCCTCACAGAGGAGGAAAAGCAAAGCTCAGGGAACTACATCGACGTACAAGAGACACTTGTCTCATCCACGGCAGAGCTTGGGTGATGGTGTGCATCTAGTTGTCCTAGGCTTAGTCCTGGCCGTTTTCCTATTTGCACTTGCTGCTTCCTCTGCTATTTACCTGTGATGGTGACCTGGGGTCATTTTGAACTCCCCCATCCCTCCCCCCTCTATCCTGCACACTCCCTCAAAGAGTGACCTTTCAAGCCCCAGGTCCCCCCTCCTCCAGTCTTGATCAGAGACAATGGGGAAGCAGGCTTAGTCCAGCTAGGACGTGGCCCCCAGCAGGCTGCCTCCGCAGGCAGCTGCATCCAGGTCTAGGAAGCCACTGGGGCAGGAGAGACAAGGGGCAGCATCAGGGAGAAAGATGGCACAGCAAAGACTTCCAGAAGACAGGGACGAGGCTGCCAGGTCAGTCTGTGGAAGGACTGCCCCACGAGGGAACTTATGTCTCCAGCCTGTTTGGTTTGTCCATTGCCACTGTCCTTATCCAAGCCCTTGTCCTTTTGTGCACCAGCAGGGGCGGGGATGGGGGTAATTCCAGCCATGGAGCTGCATTTGCAGAGCCTTGGCCAGCCAGTCAGAGGGCCAGAGGCCCGCCTGTGGCTTTCACTGTCCTGCTCACCATCCGCACACTTGCCCATTTGGGGCTGAGAGTCTGTGTGTGACTGTCATCAACTCTCCCCCTGCACTGGTATGGGTGCCAGTGGGTGCCTGTTGTGTGCTACAGATTATCCTTGCTGGAGACCCCATGCAGCTCGGACCGGTCATCAAGTCCAGACTTGCCATGGCCTATGGGCTGAACGTTTCTATGTTGGAAAGACTGATGTCCCGACCAGCGTATATGAGAGATGAAAACGCTTTTGGTGCCTGTGGTGCCTACAACCCCTTGCTGGTAAGCTCAGACTCCACGTGGTGTTAGGGTTCCCCACTAAGGTGACAGCAGAGTCCTAGTTGAGCAGAAGATGCCTCACGGGGGAGTGACTAAGGGCCCCCCAGAGTCCCTGCAGCCTCTGTACTGCTCTTGGCTCACCTCCCTGTGTCCCCAAGCCACACCTGGGGGAGGCCCAAACAGCTCGCACGCACCTCTCCCACACCCCAGAGTGGACTTCAGGTACTTTCACGAG
Source organism: Equus asinus (assembly GCF_041296235.1). Classification (NCBI taxonomy): domain Eukaryota; kingdom Metazoa; phylum Chordata; class Mammalia; order Perissodactyla; family Equidae; genus Equus; species Equus asinus. Next base: position 12,608,521 of record NC_091793.1, on the reverse strand, counting down.
CTCCTCTGTCCCAGGAACTCAGAAATGTACTTTGCAGGATCCCCTGAGGGGTCAGAGATTCCAGGCAGTGTAAGGCTGATGGCCAAGGTTCTGTGGGGCCAGACAGAGTAAGAGAGCATAAATCCGTGTCAGTGTGGGAGAACGGAGGGGAACTTTCTACCTTCATCTGGAGGAAAGGCAGCATCTGCTGTGGTCTCCTGAGGTGCTGAGTAAGGTGCAGGTTCTGGGTTCTCAGCCGACCTCAGCCCACTTTGGAGGGATGGGCCTTGGAATCAGTGTGTTAGGAGCTCCCAGCACACTGGAGCTTGGGAACCTTGGGTCTCTGGGGCCCCTCATTAAGGTCAGCCAAGTAGCATATTCTCTGAGCGGCTACAGTATAGAAACAAGGGGAGATTCCCATCTGAACATAACATTGAACAGAAAATGAGATGTGGGTTGTGGGCAGGTTTTCAGGGAAATAGCCTGAAACCTATGCCAGGTCGTCAGCCCCTGGGCCCTTTGCGCCCCTGGAGCATAGAGAGGGCAAGGGCGTGGAGCAGAGAGGTCATGTGGGAGGAGGGTAGGGCCAAGAGATCGTTGTCTTCAGGCTGAGGACGGCCTCACGAGGGGCCACCCGTAGGAGAGGTGCCTGTGGTCAGAGGAGCTGCACGAGGGGTCGTCAGGAGGCTCTGAGGAGCCCATGAAACTGCCCCAAGACGAGCCAGAGCCAGCGCCAGCTGTGGACTTGTGCTTGGCCCAGACAGCACCACAAAGGGCTCTCCTGCCCATGGGAGATGCACATCTGCCCACCAGGTGTCCATGTCCCTTGGGCTTGCTAGTGGCTTTTGGTGAGGAGGGTCCTGAGACAAGGATGGAGTGATGTGGCCCCTGTGCCACAGACAGTGCTACCGCCTGGCCTCCTGCAGGCAGGTGCCTCAGCCTGTGGCCAGGCACTTGGCAGAGGGCGGCAGAACATGTCGACCTGACTGCCCTGCACCTCCTTCCCTCTCCCCAGGCGTGGAGCCACTCCGAGTCCCTAGGGCAGAGCACGCCTCTCCCCCAGTTAGCTGACAACTGTCCAGGCTAACGTAGGGCCTGGCTTTGCTGTGATGCTGCATGGAGTTTGGGGTTTTGATTAGCGTCTTGGAGGCTGGACACATTGTAATTATGAACTGAAGCTTGTTAGCATGAGTCAGCAGGAAAGTCCTGAGGCCTATGGGCATTGTCACTCCTGGTACAAGGGAAAACTGCTTGCGTGGAATGAACTTCCCAGGCCAGTGGCAGGCAGAGAGTAAAGTTGTTCTTGCTCCACATACTGGTGACTTTGTCACCAGCAGCTTTCAACAAGGTCCCAGCTAGGCCTTCTGGGGCTGCCTGTGGGCTGGGGGGATATGCATTTGAGTGCACCCTCTGTGCCCTTAGCCACCCTGGCCTTGGGACCCAGGAGCCTGTCCCTGCCTGCAGCTGAGCTGAGACAAGGCTGCCTGGGCTTTTGTTCAAAGGCCAGGGTCGCAGGACGGTGAATCCAGAGCACAGCTCGCAGACAGACACACGACCGGCCCACAGGGGAGACTCTTCTCAGCTGTCCAGACCCAGGAGACAGTCCTAGAGGCTTTCTCCTCTTTTCTTTTGCTGATAGTCACCTTTTGTAGTAAAAAAGTTGTCTGAGGTGCCAGAGCACTTCCTGCTCAGGAGGCAGGTGACAGGCCAGGAGAAGGGACAGGCAGAGGTGGGGAGGGCTGCCTGGCGGTGTGGTTTGAGCTGAGTCTCAGCAGTTTCCCTCTGACAGAAATGTCTTGTGCTGACATTGGCCGTGGACTTGCTGCCTGCTCTCTGCTCGCAGGTTACGAAGCTCGTGAAGAACTACAGATCCCACTCGGCTCTGCTTGCACTGCCGTCCAGACTGTTCTACCACAGGGAGCTTGAAGTCTGTGCAGACCCCAAGGTGGTGACCTCCTTGCTGGGCTGGGAGAAGTTACCAAAGAAAGGCTTCCCCCTCATCTTTCACGGCGTGAGGGTGAGTTGTGGACCTGCCACTGACCTCGATGTGGCACAGGAGGAAGTGGCTCAGCCTTACAGTGACTGAATGACCCCTAGTGCTGATCCCGGGGTCCAGTGCGTGTGTTTTCATCAGTTCAGCCATTGACAAAGCGTTTGCCTAGTGCCTGTCATGGAGCAGATGCGTGCTGGTCCCTAAAGAGCAGAACCAGTAGGAGGGGCCTCTGCCCCACAGCCCTCAGGTGATCACACACACACAGGGCCCAGGAGAATGCCAGCCCAGAGTGGGATGGAAGGGGAGCACCCTAAAGGAGTTTGTGGGAAGCATATTGATGAGCTCACGGGATTGATGGGAAGGCTGGGGAGACAAGCAGGCAGAATGGCGGGAAGCTCCTGCCACCCCCACGAAGACTCACCACCCTTCTGAGAACCAGTGTCAAGCGAGAAAACCGACCTGGGGACACAGCCTTCCCTCTCCCTGTGGCCTCACTGGCTGGGGCGTGGCCCAGCAGGGGGAGTTAGATGCTCAGTAGCCAAAAAAATGACAAGTGTTCACTAAAATCAGAGTGTTTGTGCTAGAAATGTGGTTGTTAGAACCAGAAGTCAGGTTTTGCATTAACTCCCCCAAGTTCTCATCCAGTGTCAGAGCTATGCAGACTCCAGGATGGGGCAAGCTGGTGCCAGGGTGCCCGTCCCTCTCCTCTCTGAAGGCCGTCTTCCTTCCCGTGATAGCACCCCCTCTAGACAGCCTCTAGATTTGCCTGCTCCATCAGAAGTGGATGGAAGACAGTGGAGCTGTGTGTACAGGTGTGGCTCTGGGGTGCCACTGTGGATGGGGAGAGTTCAGGGATGGGGGAAACCAACACCTCACAACATGGTCCACTCAACATGAGTGCCTCATTGGCTGGTGCTTTCTCCCAGTGTCATGTGCTGTTCCCCTCCTGGGAACACTCTTCTCCAGCTCTGCCCATTGTCAGAAGCTTCCCTGTATGTCAGAAAAAAGACATTTCTAATTTAGAAGCTGTATCTCGAGTTCAAAGGTCCCTCTGATGCACGCAGAGGTCAGCCTAAGGAGAACGAAGCGTAATCGCTGCCGAAAGAGCCAGAGAGCTTAGCCTGCGTGAGTGAGCTCGGACAGGCTTGATGTCTGCGAACAGAGGCCATGCACAGAGGGGTCAGTTCTGCCCAGATTCATCCATACGTCTCATGTGGTCTACGTAGAAGTCACAGCGGGCTCCTCCATGAGAAGCCAAGTGTAGAATGGGGTTGTGATGGTGCAGAAAGGTTTTATAGGAGAAAAATGAGAACAAAGCCCACTGGATGACGTACTACGGAGCTCTAGTAAACACAAGTGCACAGTGTGGAAAGAACAGTCCAGAAGCATTGATGAGTCTCGTGAGTGCTTTGGAGGGCCTGGCTGCGTGCTCCATTCCAAGCCCTGGGGGTTAAATGGAGGCACGGCCTCTCGGGCTAGGTTGCAGAGAACATGGTCCATTCCCAACATTTAAGAAAAAAGGGTTTTATCACCAATTGTTAACTGGCCGCAGGATTGCTGGCCGGGCCTGGCCATTGCTTGCCCTTGGCCCCCACGGGTCCCCTCCAGTCCCCAGGATGCAGTTTCAGACGCCCTCCCCAGCGCGGACCCTGTCCACACAGCTTCACCTTGACCCTCGCCTCCTGGTGGCCCTTCCCCCAAGGAAACTCCAGAAGGACCTCTGTCTGACTGCTCTGTCCCCATGCCCAGTGCCTCCCAGCAGAGGGAGCTCAGCAGAACATGCTGCACGAACACCAACTCCATCGGGGTGGCATGAGCCCCAGGATCGCCCACAGAGGGGCCACCCAGGTGGCTGTAGTCTCGTCCTCCTAAAGAAGCAGAGTTGGAGCCTCTGTCACGGTGGGCAGGTGGCTTGTCTCTGGCTTCTTTCCACAGGCTAGGACGATGGCAGAGTTAAAGCGTAAGATAGCGACTGTCTGGCCCTTTATATGCGACATGTGTGCCAACCTCTGGTCTAATTGAAAAGCTAGCTTTGGACTTCTCCTGTTAGCTTTCTGCTTCACTAGTTTCAGCTTTATCTTCACTCCTTCCCTCTGACTCACTCATTTGTCTTCATTCTGTTTGGTTCTCACAAAGTGAACACTTGGTTCCTGGGCTCTTCGTCTCTCGGCAGGGAGCACTATGGCAGCAGCACCCTCAGCTGTCACTCTGCCTCTCTGAGTCTGTCTCCCAAGGGGCCCTTTCTCTGTGGCTTTCTAGATACTTGTGATTTTCTCTTTAGTTTTTTTTTGGTCAAAGCACTATAGAGAAGTATTTTTCTTAATTTCCAAGTGGCTAAGAATGTTTTGGTCACCTCTTTTTTATTTCTAATTTGATTAAGTTCTGATCAAGAACTATGGCCTGTAAATTCTGTGCTTTTAAAAATTTATGGCCTTGGGGCCAGCCCCATGGCCGAGTGGTTAAGTTCGCGTGCTCCACTTCAGTGGCCCAGGGTTTCCCTGGTTCAGATCCTGGGCGTGGACATAGTACCACTCATCAAGCCATGCTGAGGTGGTGTCCCACATGCCACAGCTAGAAGGACCCACAACTAAAAATACACAACTATGTACCAGGGGGGCTTTGAGGAGGAGAAGGAAAAATAAAAAAAAAAATTAAAATAAAATAAAAATTTATGGCTAAATAGGTATCAGTTTTGGTAAATGTTCTAAGGACATACCAAAAAACATATATTCTCTTTTTGATGGATGTAAGTTCCATATGCATTTTTAAAATGTTTACGGAATCTGTTATTTAACTCTTCTGTGACTTGACTTAGATTTTGTCTACTAGATAGTCCCACTAGTGGGAGAACAGTGGTGAAGTCTCACATCGTATTTTTTTTTATCGAATTCTCTTTGGATTTCTAATAGTTCTTGCCTTATGTATTTAACTGCTGTGCTGTGTTGTGTGAGTTTATGAGTGTTTTATCTTCCTCATTATGTCGTGTGTTTTTAGCTTTAAATTCCATCTTACAATAATATTAATGTTACCCCTCCTTTTTTCTTACTATCTGGTATCTGTGTTCATTCTTTCTTTATCATTTTACTTTAGGTGTATTTCTTAGAAGCAGCCAGTTTGAGGTAAATCAGTCCAGCCTATGGTTATTTAACTGTCTTCCTTCATCTGACCCTCAGGACTTGTTGTTTCCCCCTTTTCCTTGTTGTTTGTCATTATTTGGTTGATAGTCACTGCGTGTTTTTCTCTGCGGTTTAGTTCATCTATAAGCCTCCATCCCATTAACCTTTTTTCAGTTATTGCAATCGTTTATTATAAACCTAAGGGATAAATTGCATATGGCTTAAAGACAGAAAGAAATACATTCTGAAAATTAATAGATTCTTATTGCCTTATCTGGTGTTCCTTTTTTTTAAATCGTGGTAAAATACACGTAACATAAAATTTGCCGCAGTAGCCATTTTAAGTACACAGTTCAGTAACGTTAAATATGCTCACATTGTTCTGCAAGCAATCTCTAGAACTTTTTCATCTTCCCAAGCTGGAACTCTGTCTCATTAAACACTGGCTCCCCTCCCCCTCCCCCAGCCCCTGGTGCCCACCGCTCCGCTCTCTCTGTCTATGGATTTGACAGCTCTAAGGGGCCTCATATGAGTGGAGTCGTCAGTATTTGTCCTTTTGTGACTGGGGCTTATTTCCCTCAGCATAATGTTTTCACAATTCATCTGTGTTGTGGCATGTATCAGAGTTTTCTTCCTTTTTAAGGCTGAATAGTATTCCACTGTGTGGATAGACCACATTTTGTTTATCCATTCATTTCTTGATGGACACTTGGGTTGTTTCCACCTTTTGGTTATTGCAAATAATGCTGCTATGAACATGAGTGTGTGAATATTTATCTGGGTCCCTGCATTCACTTCTTTTGGGTATAGACTCAGAAGTAGAATTGCTGGTGGTAATTTTATTTTTAATATTTTGAGGAACCAACGTACTGTTTTCCACAGCAGCTCCACCATTTTACATTCCCACCAGCAGTGCACAAGGGTGCAGTTTCTCCATATCCTCGCCAACACTTGTTGCTTTCTGTTTTTTTGATGGTAGCCATCCTAATGGGTGTGAGGTAGGATCTCATGTTTTGATTTTCATTTCCCTCATGACTGGTGCTGTTGAGCACCTTTTCATGTGCCTCTTGGTCATCTGCATGTCTTCTTTGCTGACTGGCTAAGAGAGCAAGCGAGCCCATGCCTGCGTGGGGGGAGGGAGTGGAGTCTGAGTAAGTGGTCGGACACGTGGCCTCTGGCAGGGCCCTGCTGCAGCCTCGTGGACTGACCACAGCTAGCCATGGAGTCTGCTCTCACTGTGGCTCCCTGTGCGTTGGCTACATTGGCCTTCTTTTCCTTTCTCTAGCATACTCTGATACTTCTGCAGGGGGTGCCCCACATGCCCTCACTCACGGTGGGGCTGCTCTTTGCCCAGTAATTCCTGCATACATGTCAGTCGGCACGAGCCTTGCTGACCTGCCACTCCTATGTTGACAGTCCCCCAAATCGCAGACTTGTCTAGCCAGTCCTTTTTCTTTGTGCTCTTGCTGTAGCTGGGATCAATTTCACGATTACTTATCATTATTCTGCCCTGCTGGAATGTGAATTCTGCATGAGAGCAGGGATTGTCTCTGCCTTGTCCATGGTGTGTTCCCAGCATCTCCTTCTGCTCCTTGTTCATAGACCCTGAACCAGCGTTCATTGAGTACTTGATGTTTTGTGATGGACATGCCTTCTCTGTCTCCTAACTCACTCAGGGCAACGAAGCTCGTGAAGGGAGAAGCCCATCGTGGTTCAACCCGGCTGAAGCTGTCCAGGTCATGCGCTACTGCTGCCTCCTAGCCAGGAGCGCCTCGAGCCAGGTGTCTGCCAGTGACATCGGTGTGATCACGCCCTACCGGAAGCAGGTGTGGACCTGCTCCAGCAAACTTGTTTTGTGCTTCCTTGTTCGAGGAGGCCGCAGAGGAAGGTGGAAACACGCTGGTGAAGTGGCCCCAAGTCCCTCTTGAGTTGTCTCCACAGCTCACTGCTCCTGCGCTGCTGTCCCGCAGCCTGGGGCGAGCCCTTTATCTCTCCAGCGAGTGACCCCGCGGCCTGGGTGTGTTGAGTGAGCCCACCTCTGTTTGCTCACCTGTCACTGGGCATGAGGATGTCCCCTCCCCTGGGTTGTGAGGGCATCTAGTCAGCCAGGGCTGTGTGTGCTTGCTGCAAGCTCCCCAGCCTCCCTGTTGTCGCCTGGTGTCCCTCTGCTGCCTGTGCTGGGCTAGCAGGTTGTCTCCCACATCTTATTTCCATCAATACCTCCTGGTGTTCATGGGCAGGCGCAGCCAGGCACACTCAGCCCACCCTACAACCGGAGTCCTGTCAAACGGGGAGTGGGCTGCTTGTAGGATTACCCTTGAGTTGTCAGGGGCTTGAGAATCTTCCTGTTTATTGGCCATTTCTTCATGTCTTCCTTAAGCTGCATGTTCACGTATAGAGCCCACTGTAAATTGACTTCGGGCATGCTTTATTCTCAGCGGTTTGTAGTTTTCAACATATTCTGGATCCCAGGTCCTGGGTAGCTGTGTGTGTTGTGGACAGCATCTCTGATGGGCATTTGTCTTTGCTGATGATTTCCTGTATGTGTATTATGATTTGTGCTCTTTGTATCTGAGAAGCCCTTCCTTATCCTGATGTTGTGAAGTGTGTCCCACTTTTCTTCTGAGACTGTAAGTATATGCTTCTCACCTGTGCATCTCTCATCCACCTGGATCTGTTTCCGGGTGTAGCCTGAGGTAGGGGTCTGAGTTTACTTTTCCATTTTGTGTCATCCCTTTAGTGAACGTCCAGCCTGTTTCTCAGTGTTGTTGCCTTCTGTGGCACACCAGCTTCTCCTGCGTATCTTCCTGAGGCTGCCTCTGTCCAGGGCTGCTGCCACGCATGCCAGCAAGTTGGTGTCTGGGAGTGACGACTCCTATCTTCACACTCACCATCCTGAGTCTTAACTTTGTGCTCTTTCTTGTGAATTTTAGGAATTCCACCTTTTTTCAAAAAACATTTTTCTCTTTGGCAGCAATTTATCAATGTGTCTTAACTGTTTTGAATTTTGATTTTGCTTACCTTTGCTTCTGACATCCCACTTAGTTTTTCTGGGTTTGTGTTTCTTCTGAGGTTTGTCTTTTTATAGTTATTTCAGCAAAGGCCTGTGAGTAGCAAACAAAATATGTGTATTTAACCACCTCACTCTTGAATTTTAGTTCAGCCGTTTGCCCCAGTTCTTTGAAGACGTTATCCCTGTTGTCTTGGAACATGTACTGTGCTGAAAAAAATCTACTCTGCCTGACTTTGTTTTTAAATAATGTTCTTTTTTTCCATAGTTTTAATATTTTCCCTTTATTCTTTTTTTTTTTTTAAAGGAAGATTAGCCCTGAGCTAACTACTGCCAGTCCTCTTCTTTTTGCTGAGGAAGACTGGCCCTGAGCTAACATTCATGACCATCTTCCTCTACTTTGTATGTGGGATGCCTACCACAGCATGACTTTTGCCAAGCAGTGCCATGTCCACACCTGGGATCCGAACCGGCGAACCCCGGGCCGCTGAGAAGCGGAACGTGCGAACTTAACCGCTGCACCACTGGGCTGGCCCCTCCCTTTATTCTTGTTGTTGTATGGTTTCACCACAAAATAATCTGGGTGTGATTTCTCTCCCTGCTGGGGCCTCATGACTGGTTTGGACGGATGTGTCACGTGTGTGTGTGTGCATCCCCCGCTGCTCTGGAACTCCTGGGGGCATGTGTCCTGCCTCCCCGTCTGCCGTGGGTCCGAGCCTCTGTCTGTCTGACTCATCTAGGAACCTTCCCCCAGTGCGCCCCCGCTCCCTGGCCACCAAGCTTTCTTTTTCCCAAGATTTCAATCTGATTCTTTTTGCTGCTGTGGCCTGCGCTTTTCTGTCTCCAGAGGCCTTGAGCACACCTGAGCCCTGTGTGGAAGACGCTCATTCCCATCCTCTCAGAGCTGGCCCGCCTCCTGTTGTCTCCTCTTCACTTTTCACAAAGTTCCTCTTCCCCCGGCTTCCCGTTACGGTTGCCACCTGCTGCGTGCAGCCCTTTCCAGGCTGCTTTTGTCACATGGGCTCGGGCCCTGCAGTGTGGCATCCCCAGAGAGGCTCTTTGTTCCCTCCTCCCATACCCCACCGAGCGTCCCAGCGCTGTCCCCACGGAGACGTCCATCTCACTCTAAGCAGTAGGTGTGTTTCCTCACCTCTTGACACACCATGGCTCCGTTCTTGCTCTGCACGGGTGGGGAGAGGGGAGATCTCCACACGAGGCAGCACTCCTGAGGGCTGACCCCTCCCCCCCGTGGACTCCATCTAAAGTCTGTATCTGGGCTCTAATCAACTGAGATTTGATAGAATATGATTTGGAATTGAAAAACAGTATTGGACATTACTTAATATTCACTTATGCTGTAACATGTAAAGAAATGCTCAGATTTGTAGAATGTATTTAATCTTTCTTTTTTATCTGCTTCAAAGGTGGAGAAAATCAAAATTCTTTTGAGAAATGTTGATCTGATGGATATAAAGGTTGGCTCAGTAGAGGAGTTTCAAGGGCAAGAATGTTTGGTTATCATCATCTCAACTGTAGGTATCCCTGTTTCTAGTGGGGTAACTGCGTCAGAGGTCACTTGATATTCATTGGTTTCTTGGCACATCCAAACAGGAAGAGGCAGAGGCTGAGACGCCGGTAATGTAACGGGGAGATGCGGGTGCGGGATGGAGGCTCCGTGCCCCAGGCATCATCTCAAGCAGTACTTGTAGGGAGTTCTTTTTAAAAACCTGAAGATCAGCAGACAAAAAGTAAAGAAAAGGAATCCAGGAAGAAATGGTCCATGTGTCAGAGAAGAAGGACAAGATGCGAAAGAGGGAAGGAAACGGGGGAGTAGAGCGGGAGGGCATCTGAAAGGAGGGTACCCAACCTCCCAAATACATGTACATGCACACAGTGGCTTCCGTGCTGCGGCCCAAGGAAAACTAAGTTCCTCTCAAAACTCTGTTTCCTATTTTTAAATTATCTTTATTGAACAGAGTATTAATTACAGAAAAGTTAGAAAATCCAGGTAGGAAAAAAATAAGAATCACCTAAAACCCTACACCCAGAAGTGAGGGATTAGTGTTTGGAGGGTCCCCTGTGTGTAGACAGAGAGGCCTTGAGGCCTGCTCTCCGCCAACCCTGCCCCACTTCCTGGCCGCTTCTTTCTTTTTTAACCAAAAATGGGGTCATACTGATGTTTAATGTTTCTAAATGCTTTTATACGTCAAGTTTCTTTCCATGTCAAAAAATCTTAAGATGCTGGTTTTATTTCTCTTTGCGTTTTTTAGGTACGGTCAAATGAAGATAGTTTTGAAGATGATCGATATTTTTTGGGTTTCTTGTCCAACTCAAAAAGATTTAATGTTGCAATCACCAGACCCAAAGCCTTGCTGATTGTGCTGGGAAATCCTTACGTTCTCGTCAGAGTGAGCTGCGACTGTGTGGGCTGAGTCACCTCGGGAGAGGGCTTGGGTGACAGGGCCCCACTGGACACGCTGGGGTGGGAGGCGGCCCAGCCCTCCCCTGTGTCAAGGCCGGCTCCTTTGTGTTTCAACAGGATCCCTGCTTTGGTGCTTTGCTGGAATACAGCATCACAAACGGGGTTTACACGGGTTGCAACCTACCTCCTGAGCTGCAGTCCCTGCAAGAGTAAGCTCTTCTTTGGTCTCCCTGAAGGATGGGCCCCAGCCCTGCCCCTCCCAGCAGGCCCCACCTCACCCACTGCCCCTGCCGGCCTCAGCCTCATTGGGAGGAGCAGGCCCTGCCTCATAGGCTGCAGTGCCCAGTCCTGGGGGGTCATTTAGGGTCGGCATCCCCCTTCCCCAGCACAACTTTAAATAGGGAAATATAAATGCCCCTTTTAAAGACCACACTGGGGAGAGAGCCTGAGCCACAGTGGGGGGGGCCCGACTCACTGGCCCCTCGCCTTTACCCATCTGCAGCTGTGGCTAGGTACAGCCTGCCCTTCCCTACCCACCAGAGCCAGGACCCGCAGAACGGGAGATGACTGCATCCGGAGCCCCCTGTTGACAAGGGATGGCCAGTGACGCCATGCACCACACCCTGAGGAGCTGCTGTCCCTGTGCTGTGGCCTGCCTTGTCTCACGGTCTAGGCCACAAGTGTGGGAGCCACTGGGTCTGATGGAGCCTGCTCACGCTGCCATCAGCTCTGCATGTCAGCCTGTTCCTGCCACTGGGTAGTTACTGCAACCCATCACCAAAATAAATGCTCTAGTGGGACACCCACATGGCTTTCCACCTTGACACGCACCTGTTGGGGGACAGTTATGCTTTCACATGACCTCTGACCCCTGCTGTGCTGGCTTCCCTCTCCAGGTCCTTGAGCTTGTGTTCACTTTTCGTGCTGGCTGGACAAAGCCTAGGGGCTCTGCCTGGGGACTGGCCATCCAGGGAGAGCTGGGGTCAGCCTCTGTCCCAGCCCTGACCTGTCTGTCCACTCTGACCAAGAGCCAGCCTATTGATGCAGATCTTTTGGGAGCTGTTTCTAGGGAAGTCTGGAAGTGTTCCTTTGTGAACAGCACCGGGCTTGGGACCCACCCCCAAGTACTCAATAAGGCTGCCTTAGACATACATTTCTGAGTCTCTGGCCGTGGGTCTCAATGAGGCAGGGATTTGCTACAGAGGGATGAGAGGTCAGGCAGGGCCAGGAGGGCGGCGGCTGCAGACACTCTTCGGTGAGTCCTGCGCTTCCACCACACAGAAGGCGGAGCCTGGGGGAGGCGGCAGCAGTCTGTGCGGGAGGCAGAGCCAAGCCTTTGGCCGGGATACCACCAGATGTTCAGGCTTGCTGTCCATGTGACCAGGAACAGACTGTGGAACACTGAGGCTCGGGACCCCCAGCCCAATATACCCGCAGACAGGTAGGGGGTGCCGAGCAGGTAGACAGAATTGTGGGAAGCACTTTGAGAATGAAGTTTCAAGTCCCACAGGCTGCATGACTCCTTGCTGAGGCCTGTGCTGGCACTTGTGTTTGGAGCACTTCCTGCTTCCTCCAGGAAGGCAGTGGGATGGGGGGCTGCAGGGGGTGTGTGTGGAGGCCCAAGCAGAGCCCCCAGGCACTCCAAGAGGAAGCACATGGCAGGGGGCTGGCCGCGGCCATAAGACCCTGCTTAGCCCTCCTGCACCAGTAGCCGGTCCTGGACACGTGCAGCCAGAGGCTGGTGGCAGGCTCCGGGGCCGAGCTTTCTCACCTGTCCAAGCCTGGGACCCTCATGACACTTCTCTCCACTCAAGGAGACGAGGGGAAATTGCTTCTGAGGTGGCAGCGCTTGCAGAGTTGCCCCTCCTCACTGCTCAGGCAGGCGCACGCACCATTGCAGAGCCGGCCCTTTGCGGGCAGGTGAGACCTGCGCTTGCCTGCGATGGGTCCTGCAGCTTCCCTCCCTTTGGAGGCCCAGGTCCCAAGTGTGCCCCCCATGTGTGCATGCACAAAGAGGGGTGCTCTTGGGGCAGCTCACATACCTGCAGGTCCCGGAACACCCTGTGTTCCCTCCCAGAGTCCATGGAGACAGGCCCTGGTGGAGCACTCCAGGAGGTTCGAGTCTTTTTCCCTGCTTTGGCTTCAGCACACGGGAGGTGTCCTGTGAGCTGCCGCCCCACAGTGATTCTGGAATCCTTGGTGCTCGTGAATAAGCTAGGCAAACAGCCACCCAGGGTGCTCAAGTGTGCAGAAGACATTGGCAAGCTGGGGTGACTGGCCACGGTGTGTGTCCAGAGCCACCAGGACAGCCTGAGGCTTTTCTGGTCTCAAAGCGTGTCCTCACAGGGTGGAGACCAGGGGCTGGGCCTCGTGCCTGACAGCCCAGCTGCGACCATCCCCGCCCTGCACAGGCCCCCCTGCATAAGGCAGCCCCAGATGCTGACCCACCTCATGTGAAGGGGCCAATCCCGGGCATCACCATGGAGGCGGCATGTGGCCCCTCTGGCCCTGTAGCTCAGCCCAGGTGTGGACATAGAGAGGGGACGGGAGTGCAGAGGCTCTTATCTCACACTGGTCACACTACTCAAGCGGCAAGAGAAAGGGGGAGCAGCAGACACACCAGACCCATCACGGCTTCTCTGGGCCTCGAGGACGACTGCCCTGCAGGAGCAGTCAGGGCCCGACCGAGTGAGTGGTGGGGAACCTTCCTGGGTCCGTGGGAGTCGTGTGCTCATGGGTCTCACGGGCAGCAGACTTCAGGCACAAAACATGCTTAAGGGTGAAATTACCAAGAGCTGGACAGCAGCAACAGTGACAAACCAAGGGGCCTCTGAGCAGTGGGCCATCCCAGAGCTCGTCTCTGCAGCTGCTGCCTTCGGTCTGCGCAAGGGCCAGTCCACCCCAGGCCAGTGCCATGGGTGCAGCAGAGGAAGAAGAGAAGCTGGTAGCAGGAAGGATAGAGGAGCTGCGCAGCGCGAGGGAGAGGGCACCCGGAGCATGTGGAGCCTGAGCCCCATCCTGCTGGGTATCTATCGAGGCCTCTCTGCAAGTCCAGCCACAGACCTAAAGCAAGCAGCCCAGCTAGATCACGCCAGAGAGTGACCCTTCACCTGTGGTCGTCATTAAACTCAGGCTCGCAGGGAAACGGAGAGGCCACAGTTGGCCGATGAGACCTTCCTGTGGCCGCAGAGGACCAGGGTGTCGTGGGCATGGCAGGGAGGGATGAGGCAGAGGTGACCACCCTGGCGGTCCTGAGGCCACCCCAGGAACCCAGCGCACCCTGTGACCAGCTGCCGCCAACCCTGCTCCCTGGGGCAATAATGGGAGGCCCACAAAGGAATCGGTGCTCTCCCTCAGTTGGCCGCTATGAACACTGGAAATACCATCTTCTTGGTTTATAGGTGGGGAAACTGAGGCCCCAGCAACCCAGCCCGGTGGCCACGCTGGCTTGGGTACTTCACGATCGGGGATCTCCTGATTGCAGACGTCCCACAAATAACTTTTGTGGGTCAGCTGCCATGAAGGGGCTAGACCCAGAAACAGAGCTGGTAGTTTGTCAGGATGTGCAAAGATTCTGGTCTTGGTGCTTCAAGAATCGCTCACTCTGGGCCTTGTGCACGGGCTGTCCCGGGAGGGGGCTGTTGCCAGGTCACCCCACCGGCAGAGTCTCAGAGGAAACCAGCAGAAGGCAAGTCGGGGAGCATGTCACAGGGCTGACCACCACAGCCTTTGGCAGGACACAGGACATTGGCCCATTTGGGTGAAGGGAGGGAGCAGGGCTGGCGTAGACTCCCCTCCAGAGCAGCCCAAGACAGACAAGGGGCAGCCTCCCCATTTGGAGCCACTCTGCCGCCATAAGCCCAGCCAGGTCTGAGGTTAGGGCCACAGCTGCACAGCGAGGAGCTATCTGGCAGAGGAATCAGGCTCTGGATATGCTCAACAAGGCCATGGACGGGCACCCAAGAGGCTCCAGTGGGGAGCGACTGGCCAGGGGGAGCTTCCACACCCAGGCTGGACTGTGGAGTGGGAGCCAGGGGATGAGGGATGAGGGTGCCATTTCTTTGGTGCTGCAATGGGCCAAGCTCCAGAGGTAGTGAGCAGGGCCCCCCTCGGGGCGTAGGCTTGTGCATGGTGTCCAGCCGGAGGCACTGAGGGCCCCACACACAGCAGGGAGGGGCTGGTGAATGTCCTGGGGCAGCCTCCAGGTCTTGGCAGGTTTCCAGAAGCTTCTCCAGGGACACCCAGTGTGGGCTCCCACTCTGGCTCTGTCTCCATGACCCACTTCCTGGAAACAGTGGAGCTGGAAGGGAATTCCATCCATCCTCTGTTCCCTCTCCAAAGGCAGCTGCCAGGGAGGAGGATGAGGTTGAGGGCCCGGATCTGGCAGAGCCAAGGACATCCTGGGGCGCTGGAACCTGCTCCTGCCCAGAGCTTTGCTGGGGGGTGCAGGGGTCGAGTCGGGCATCCGCACTGCTGTCTCCTCACCTGGTGAGCAAGGACAGCTCCCACTCCTGCTCCCGCCTCCCAGGAGAATCAAAAAGGAGAGCCAGCGAGCTCCATAGAAAGCATAGTTCATCAGAGTGCTTGGAAATAATATCTGGGAGGCCTGCTGCCCACCAGGCAAACCTGCAATAGCCCCAGACGCCAGCGGCCGCATCCAGCCTTCCTGGGAAAGTAAGTTAAGTCATTCTGACTTCTTCATGTTGCTCCCAGCCTGAGAAACCAGGGCGGGCACTCCCAGGTGCCTGGTAGGCGGTGGGTGGCCCCTGGGGTAGACTGCGTGGGACAGGGAGTTGCTGAGGGTGGGGGTGGAGGGGCAAAGCAGAGGCCGGGACCCCACAGAGCCATCAGGGTGGCAGAGCAGAGGGTGGTCCTGGGAGCCCATACACCCCCCCAGAGAGTCGGGGAGGGATGTGGCCCAGAGCCCAGAGGGACGGCAGCTGCAGCCCAGCCCAGGGGCCTTCAAACCTCACACAGACCCTGGCTCTCCCCTGGGGCTGTCGACGGGAATCTGGGGGCTGGCCCCAGTGCCTCAACCTGAGGAGCCCATCTAAGCCCTCGGGTGCGTGACAGGCTCCCGCTGGCCTTTGCCTCCCCCATGGTTCCCAGCACGGCTGTGCTGTCCTGTCCTGGGTAGTGGCTGCTGTGTAACAAGTCACCCCAAACCTGCACTTGCAAACGGCCACGGGCTGTCACACCTTGTGACTGTGGGTCAGAATCACGCAGGCACTCCTGCACGCGGCCAGGTGGGGACACCCCTGTGGTGCTCGCAGGCAGGTGGGGTTTATGGGGGCTCCTGGGGGTGCCACTCCCATTCTGGCACTCCTAGAGGTGCTGGACGGCTGGGCTTAGCTGGGATAGGTGGTAGAGCGTCCACACGTGGCCTCTCTGATGTGGCAGTCTTGGTGTAGCTGAACTTCTCTCCCAGCTCCAGGGGGAGATGCAGGGGAGGCTGCAGGGCTCCCTCTGACCCCCCCCCCTCACAGCAAGGCTGGTCCCTCCACCAGTTCCATCTGTTACAAGCACATCTCGGGCACCAGAGTGTGGGAAGGGACCTTGCAGGGTGTGGCCCCTGGGAAGCATATTCCTTGGGGACATCATCTGACACCTTTGGTGGCCCTCACTCTCCACAGCAGAGCTGGCAGCTGTGGTGAAGGTCTGCTTGCCCTGGTCTCCCAAACACACACTCACTGGACACCAGCAATACCACAGCCTCTGGTCTCTGGACTCTCCTGGCATGGCCCCCAGGCCCATGGCCCTAAATGCTCTGCCCCTGTCTCTCCCCCGGCTCTGATGGGTTACCCCATAGCCTGCACAACCTCACCAGCCAGGTGCCTCATGGGTACCCCAGCTCCCCCTTCAGAACAAGCTGTGCTGCCGGGACTCTCAGCAGCCCAGAGCCCTTCCCTTGCCCCCCAAGCAGCTGCGTCCCAACTGCCCACCCCTTGCCTGCCAACCCAGGAGCCCCTCGTTGATCTTCTTGCTCTGCTCCCATCTGCTGTAGCAGGTACAGCTGTGTGCCCCCGATAGCTGTTCTGTGTTTCTTGCTGTCAGAGTAGAACCCCTGAATTTTAACTGGACTCTTGAGTGCCCAGAACAAAGGCTGGAGTTCCAACCTCCAGAATAGCTAGGTGAGGTCTGGTGGCAAATTTCTAATCCTCCAGTGTAAGTAAAAGTGCTGGGTGCCTCTTCTAGGAAATACCCCTCAAGGGGGAGGCCGAGCCCTACTGCCTCCCTGCCTCCTTCCTGCTGCTGACAGTCGTGTGATGGCTGGCGCTGAAGCAGCCATTTGGGGCCATGAGGTGGCCTTGACATAGAGAAAAGAGCCAATCTGGACCCTGAGGGCCTGTGGAGCACCCTGGGTCCCCACTGGCACAGGAATGGGAGGGCTGCTCACCTCAGCCCGGCCGACCATGGCTCCTTGGAGTCTTCTCCCCTGCAGGTGACAGGGTGCTCACAAAGTCACACCTCCCAGAGCTGCTCGCCTCACACAGGCACATGGGCCTCACAGGAGTCACCCTAAAGCTGGTGCCGTGCAAAGAGCCTGCATTTCCTTCACACTCCCAGGCCACACCAAGGCTGCTGGGGCCCAAACCACGCTGAGGTCACGGCTCCTACCCCTACTCTCTCCTCGGCCACACCCAGCGGTTCCCCACTTGACAGCACCAAGGGCAACTCTGACTCTGACTCTGACTCTGACTCTGACTACTCCCCTGGTCCTGTTCTCAGCTCTGAACCTACTTTGGGATTCATAGTTCTGTTCTTTTCGTTAAAGAGAGCATTTTGACTTGGATGACCTGCAGGCCCCACCAGACCCGGCCGCCTCTGCAACCTGCCCTCCAAGCTGATGCCTCGGTGGCCTCTCCTTTGGTCTCATGCCCAGGCCTGCCTCCACCAGCTCAGTGGCCGTGGTCCCTGTGGCCACACCTGGAACCCATCAGGGTGTGACAGATGTCCTTCCAAGGACAAATGTCCTCTCCAAGAAGGTGGGCCTCCCCAGGGAGAGTCGGCTCAGACCCATGTCCAGGGCACAGAGCAGAGGGCCTGGGTAGACAGGCAGCGATGGCCCACTGAACTGCTGGCGAGCCCGGTGCCCAAGGGGCCTCCCTGGTAGCCAGGCAGGGGGCTCACCCACTCCTTTGCCTCTTTGGACTAGCCCTGCCTGGCGTTCGTGAAGCAGTGTAAAGCATGGGCAAAGAACATGTACACACGGCCTCCCACCTTGGTCCTGGGCCAGAATGAGGTGGATGGGTGGCCTCCGTCCTGCGCATGACCAAGCTCCACTGTGTGCACATGTGTGAGTTCAAGTGCGTGTGCATTTGTGTTCATGTGTGTTCCTGCACATGCGTGTGTCTCTGAAGCTATGCTGTGCTGTGCTGGAGGAGGTAGGAAGGCCCCACTGGGCCCGCTGCACGGGTGCGGAAGCTGAGGCTGGAGGATGGGTGCTGGGTCCCGGATGCAGCAGGGCAGGCACCAACCAGATTCCAAGGGGGTTGTTTTCCTTTTAGGGGATGTCCTCTGCGCAAAGGACTTCTCCAACAGCTTCCTTTGACATGCACCCTCTCCGTGGGCAGGGACTGCTGCGTCAGTGGCCTGTGGGCAGACTCGGGGGCTCGGGGGCAGGGCAGCCAGTCCCCTGGCCAGGAAGAAAGGCGGGGTCACCCTGGGGTTCCCAGGATGTTGGAGAAGGGTGAGGAGGGCTGGAGAGGATTGCGCCCAGGAAGACCAGGACGGCCAGAGGCACAAAGCCCACAGAGGACATGGCCAGAGCTGGGGCGGGGCTGGGGGCCGGGCACTTAGGGCAGTGAGAGTGGCCCAGTCAACACAGGAGTGACAGATCTCCACTGGCCCCCACCACACCCTCAGAAAAGCCAGAATCCACATCTTGCCCTTAGCTCTGGGACCAGCCTCTGCTTGCTTGTCTCACCAGCCTGCCTGAGAGCCTTTTTATGTGCCACCCTCAGTTTAAACCACACTGCTCTCTCCTCACATCGCTCAGCCTCCTTGGTCTTTCTCCTCGGCAGCATCTCCGACCAGCGCACTGCACTTTGCCGTGTCTCCCTCTCCAGAGCTAAGCCCCAGGGGGCAGAGCTTTCCTGGCACCAAGTGGTAACCAGCAGGGCCCAGGAAAGTGCTAGAAGAGGGAACCGATGTTGGCTGAGCACACGTGGCCAAGTCCACCCTCGGTCCTCCGGGGTTCTGCCAGCAAATAGCAGAGCTGGGGTCAGTCCTGAGAGTGGTATCTGCCCACCTGGTATCATGGGCCTCTGCTGCTACCCCAGACATGTCTGCACATCCCCCAAGGCTGCAGCTTCACCTGCGAGACGTGGGCCTGGCTGGCCCACTCTGGCCCAGAGACTGGATGTCCTGGCATATGGGAAAGAGGCAGCAGGTGTGGGGCCACCCTTCATGGGGACAGTCCCGCCACACACCAGCACAAAAGCAGTCAGGGTCCTACGGGCAGCAGTGCGCTGGGCTGGCATCTAGGGTGGGCGGAGGTTCCAGGACAGGGGACACCTCAGCAATGATCTGGAGGTGTGTGGGGGGTGGCCAGAGACCAAGTGGGGTCCTTTTGTAGAGGACTCGGTGCAGCCTTGCTGGGCACGGACTCGGCAGGAGCCGCTGTGTGACTATCGGACAGAAGAGGGAGGGACGGAGGGAGGGCGGCCGGCCCTAAGGACTGGGCAGGAGGCTCTGCTGACCGAGGACGAAGCACACACGGGACTGCACTCAGAGGGGCACAGTCGTCAGGAGGCCACACTGCCCACTCACGGACATGGGAAGCAGAGGTGAGAGGTTCCTGCGGACAGGCGTGGCCTGCGCTGGGCTTTTTCAACTATTTTGCTTGGCGAGCCCCTGAATGAGTATCAACAGCTTTTCTGACACTCGTTTTTTAGTTATCTAAAATTTCTCTTCATCACTTTTTAAAACTGCTCATTCTCAGCACATTGTAAGTGTTGCCATTTTAAAGCAGAACAGTTACAGCAGCCTTTTCAGTGTATCCAAGGGAATCAAAATGCCATCGCGATTTGACACTCACCCTCATCCACTTAAAAAGGACCCCAGCAAGCTGCCCTTCACAGCTGGAGACTTTACGTTGTCCCTCCTTCCCCCAGAGCTTCACCCACAGAATTGCATCCTGATGCAACATATGTTGGGTTGGAAGTTGAGGGCATCTCAGCTGGTCTGTTCTTGTCCAGGGCACACAGTGGGATGTGCCCCACCCCTCGCTGTGGGGGCTGCTGAGCTCTGGCCAGTAAAGCGCCAGCAGAAGTGCCACAGTCACCTGCTCCCCTTCTCTCCCACCAGGCCCCTGGCCATGCTGGGATGGTGGCTGCCAGCCCCCAGAGTGAGGGGGAAGGACAGGGACAGAGTTCCCAGCCAGCCTGCGATCACCTTGCCGCATGGGCTGCAACAACCCTTCACTGTCTTAAGCCGTGAAACAGCGAGGTTTCTGGCTACTGCAGCATGACCCAGCCCCTGCTTCTCCCAATAAACATGCACGCACATTGAGGCAGTATATTCGTTTTAATTTGTGAAACCATAAGGCTGAACCTGGCAACAAGAATTTCATCTGGATTGTTGTTCTTACAATTTTAAGTACTCAGTCAAAATGACACACACACATTGCAAAATTAGTTCACACAGAACTAAACGTGGAAGTACAGTGAGCGGGGAATGCAGCAGGTGATGAGCTGTCCGTCCTCCTGGGAGAATATCGCTTAGGACTGGAATGAAACAGGGTCCTCATTACCTGTTTTTCTATATTTCGTCTTCCTAGATATAAGAGCTGATAAAACTTATTCACCTAAAAAGATGGGAATAAAAGTTCTGCTTTAGCACTGTCACTGAATCTTTCAAAATCCCTCCATGTGTCAGAAGCCACACATTAATGTGTCACCAAGAGAAGGGACAAGCTGGGACCCCAGTCTGGTGCTTCCCCTGAGACAGGATTTGGGGAGCGTGTCTCTCCAGTCTGGGCCAGCGTTCTCCTGGGGAGGGGACCAAAGGAGGGAGAGTTGGGCCTCAGGGTCTCTGCAGGATCTGAGCCCCTATCCAGGGTGCCAGCGAGGACTCTGCTCCCTGCTCTGCTCTGGCCCCTCCATCCCCATGCAGGCCCCTCTCTGGGAGTGAGGACAGCATTCGAGGTGGCCACTACACTGGTGGTGGCAAGTGCGCAGGATCTGGGGTCCAGGCCTGAGCTCTGCTGGGGGCCCTTCTGTCAGCTCCATTGCTTCCTCTGCTAGACTAGAAGATGATCACCCGGCGTTTCTCAGTGCACAGGGGCACGTGCACTCACTCACCAGCAGTGTGCACTGAGCACCCTCCGTCTTCTTGCGGCCGCTACACAACCTGCAAATGACCACACACAGCCTCGGGGGGTCGACAGTGTTCCTCCGTACTAGACTCACTAACTCAAACACATCAGAGAACACAGGATGCCGTTTACAGAGGAACAAAGACTATGACGTAGCTAGAAAATAACACCAATGCAACAAGACCTTTACAGAGAAATAACTTCAATTCCATTACGGGGTGTTAAGAAGGTCTGAATAAGCGGAGCGATAGATCATCCTCATGGAGAGGATGAGTTAACTTGGTAACAGACTTCAATTTTCCCCAAGTTACGCACACTCACGGCCATGTCAGTCAACATTCCAGCTAGATTTCTTTTTCAGAAACTTGACCAAGTCTTTCCAGAATGTGGATGGAAAAGTAAATGTTGTGCATACTTGAGTCATTGTTGAAGAAGAAGAAGGGACACTCGCCCATCCACATGTGTGTGGTGCCACAACCACCTTTATGAGAACACACTGCTGTCAGTGAAGGGACAGGCCCATGCGATGGGGCAGTGAGCGGGCTGCCCAGGTAAGGATGCACCCGTGGTCGCAGGGTGGGAAACCAGCTCACTTCACTACCTCCGTGCATGGTCTGCCAGCCGAAAATATGCGTGTTCAATGGGTAATCTTGCCCACAGAACTTGTTAAGGTTTTCATCTTCTGGTACAGTCGTCTCCTGAAGTCTCCAAATTACAAGTTAGTTCAACTGAACAATTCACCTCAACCTGGAAACGAGGGTGGAAGCCAATGCTTCCGCTCGGAGGCCACGGAAGAATGAATGTGAAAGAGAAATTGTCCCACGCCTAGAGAGACGCTGGAACGCCTCTCTGACATCGTGAAGAAAACCCCAAACTACACACCATATAAAAAAGATGTCTGACTACATAAAAAGTAAGGACTTCTATTCAGACCCCACAGATAAACCCACAGAAGAAGGACTGGGAGGAGAGTTCACAGCTGGTGAACAAAGGGGTTGACGTTAGTCCAAGAACTCCCACATCTGCCAAAGATGCGAACTGCCAGACATGCAGAAGATGTGGACGTCGAGGTGCGTGAGCCCAGTGTAACCAGAAGGCACACTCAAGACACGGAGACCACATTCCAACCCT
Organism: Equus asinus; assembly: GCF_041296235.1. Lineage (NCBI taxonomy): Eukaryota > Metazoa > Chordata > Mammalia > Perissodactyla > Equidae > Equus > Equus asinus. The sequence goes on along the minus strand of NC_091793.1, from coordinate 12,586,552 downwards.
GGGGACGGCAGGTATCAGAAGGCGACCATGCTGAGAGCTGGGAATATAGTGGGGACACTACCTCTTTCTCATGGTAGGAGTGTGGCCCAGCCCTTCTGGAAACCAAGAAGGAAGGTATCCCCAGCAGCACCACTCAGGGGTCCTCAGAGGGACCTTAAAGATGTCCTGCCGGTTTATCTGGGGGACAGCGGGGAGATCTGGGGGGATGTGGGTTACCTGGGGGGATGTCTGCATTATCTGGGGGTGTCTGGGTTATCTGGGGTGTCTGGGTTATCTGGGGTGTCTGGGTTATCTGGGGGTGTCTGGGTTATCTAGGGGAATGTCTGGATTGTCTGGGGGTGTCTGGGTTATCTGGGGTGTCTGGGTTATCTGGGGGTGTCTGGGTTATCTGGGGGATGTCTGGATTGTCTGGGGGATGTCTGGGTTATCTGGGGGTGTCTGGGTTATCTGGGGGGTATCTGGGTTATCTGGGGGTGTCTGGGTTATCTGGGGTGTCTGGGTTATCTGGGGGAATATCTGGATTGTCTTGGGGTGTCTGGGTTATCTGGGGTGTCTGGGTTATCTGGGGGTGTCTGGGTTATCTGGGGGTGTCTGGATTGTCTGGGGGTGTCTGGGTTATCTGGGGGGTGTCTGGGTTATCTGGGGTGTCTGGGTTATCTGGGGGAATATCTGGATTGTCTGGGGGTGTCTGGGTTATCTGGGGTGTCTGGGTTATCTGGGGGAATATCTGGATTGTCTGGGGGTGTCTCGGTTATCTGGGGGTGTCTGGGTTATCTAGGGGAATGTCTGGATTGTCTGGGGGTGTCTGGGTTATCTGGGGGTGTCTGGGTTATCTGGGGGGTGTCTGGGTTATCTAGGGGAATGTCTGTATTGTCTGGGGGTGTCTGGGTTATCTGGGGGGTGTCTGGGTTATCTGGGGTATCTGGGTTATCTGGGGGAATATCTGGATTGTCTGGGGGTGTCTGGGTTATCTGGGGTGTCTGGGTTATCTGGGGGTGTCTGGGTTATCTGGGGTGTCTGGGTTATCTGGGGGTGTCTGGGTTATCTGGGGGTGTCTGGGTTATCTGGGGGGTGTCTGGGTTATCTGGGGGAATATCTGGATTGTCTGGGGTGTCTGGGTTATCTGGGGTGTCTGGGTTATCTGGGGGTGTCTGGGTTATCTGGGGGTGTCTGGGTTATCTGGGGGAATATCTGGATTGTCTGGGGGTGTCTGGGTTATCTGGGGTGTCTGGGTTATCTGGGGGACGTCTGGGTTATCTGGGGGAATATCTGGATTGTCTGGGGGTGTTTGGATTATCTGGGGGTGTCTGAGTTACTTGGGGGGGAATTGGAGGCAGCCCACCTGCCTCAGCATGTAGTAGACAAGTAAAATGTGCTAGAAGCCAGGGCTGGGCGTCATTCTGAAACATGCCTGATTTTTTTTTTTTTAAGATTTTATTTTTCCCTTTCTGTCCCCAAAGCCCTCCGGTACATAGTTGCACATTTTTAGTTGTGAGTTCTTCTAGTTGTGGCATGTGGGACACCACCTCAATGTGGCCTGAGGAGCGGTCTCATGTCCATGCCCAAGATCCCAACTGGTGAAACCCTGGGCCACCGAAGTGGAGCACACAAACTTAACCACTCCGCCACGGGACAGGCCCCTGTGATCTTTAAAAGCATAGAGACCCTTAAGAAATGTAAAAACAGACGGTGTGAAGCCCACGCTTGGGACCCTTGGTGCAGGACACCCCATCTGAGCCCCCAGGGTGGGGCGCTGATTTGCTCACAGCAGACCTTGGGCCCAGAAATACTGCTTCTCAAGACTCAATTGTTGGATGAATTATTGAATGAAGGTAAAACTCCAACCACACTAAATATTTTACAAAGATAGCATGAGTATATCCTGTTATAGTGGGAAGGGGACCAGCCACGAAAGAATAAAAGAAAAACGCTCCACCGCAGCGGGTCTCGGCAGGCAGTGGGGCGTGAAGGTGGCGGCTGCGCTCTCCGCTGAGACCAAACCCAGAAGTGTGGGCGCAGTTGTTCTTGAGGGAGGGCGAGGAGGAAATGGATAAGCTTGGGATTGGAATCGGGGGTGATGAAGGTCAGGGAGGTGGCAGGGAGCCCAGGCCAGAAACGCCAAGACCCCCAGAGGCTACCCCGGGAGCTGGCACAGGTCACCGGACAATGCCTGTTGATGGCATGGGGTGATGGGGAGGATGTGAAGGACCTGAGGGGTAGCAGGACCGCGGAGGTGATGTGGGGAGACCCCGGCGGGGGCACAGGGGTCAGGGGTTCAGTTGGGGGTGACGGCTGCAGTGGAGGCGGGGGAGGACACGAGGCGGTGAGGAAAGGCGCCCACAGTGTCCGCGCGCCGGCTGTCCCGAGCTGGGGAAGGGGGTGTCCAGTCCCCTGTCCGTGTCCGTGACCCTCCGCGAGTGGCGGCCAGGCTTCGGGTAGGCAGGCGGAGAGACTGCAGGAGGCAGAGCGAGGAACCCCCTCTTCGCCAGAGCGGCTCCCGCGGCCACTGGGCCGGGCGAGCGGGGATTGGGGTGCGGCTGGTCCAGCCCACCCCTCCCGCATCTCCACCGTGTGCGCTACCACCCCCCCCCCCCCCGCCCCCAGGGCGACCAGAGCCCCCAACTCAGCCTCTCGAAACCTGAGGAAGAAGAGGGACCAGTCATTGTCAATTCGTTTTAATTTAAATATTTTTTGCAAAGTCATCGCCGGCGCCGCATCTGCGTGGCGGGGTTGGGGGGGGGGGGGGGCCGGGGGGCGGAGCCACGCCGGGAGCCGCCGCAGGTAAACAGCCCCCTCCCCGCGCGGGAGCGGGGCCGCGGGCCCAGCCAGGGACAGCCGCCGCCCCCGCCGCCAGGACGCGCCTGGGCCCGGCTGGGCTGCAGCCGAGGCGGGGGCGGCGGCCCTGCGCCCCCCGCATCCCCCGGGGCCCCGGCGGCCCTACCTCTGCCCACGGGGGCGGCGGCCCTGCACCCTTTATCCCGCCCGGCGCCCCCCGTTCGGTCCCAGCGTCTGCTGCTACCCTTTCCGGCGCCCCCGCCCGTGCCCCCAGCCCGCGTCCCCGGTGTCCCCCACCCGCGTCCCCAGTGTCCCCCGCCCGCCGCCCCGGTGTCCCCCGCATCCCCCGCCCGTGCCCCGCTGCCCCGCCCGGCGCGCACCGCGCTCCCCCGCCCGCGCCCGCGCCCCCCGGGCCGCGCCCCCGCCCTCCATGCACCACCTCCTGGAACAGTCCGCGGACATGGCGACGGCGCTGCTGGCCGGGGAGAAGCTGCGCGAGCTGATCCTGCCCGGCGCGCAGGACGACAAGGCGGGCGCTCTGGCCGCGCTGCTGCTGCAGCTGAAGCTGGAGCTGCCGTTCGACCGCGTGGTCACCATCGGCACTGTGCTCGTGCCCATCCTGCTGGTCACCCTGGTCTTCACCAAGAACTTCGCAGGTGAGGCGGCGCGGGGGCGCGGGCGGAAGGGGCGCGCCCGCAGGTGTCAGCGCCTGGCGCGTCCCCTCTCAGGCCACCTCGCGACTCCATCCCACGGGGACCTGGCGGTGGTGGCGGCGCCCCAGGAGTCTCCCAGCAGACCCTCACACTCGCCCATCCCTGCACGTGTCGCCAGTCGCTGGGGCTGCCTCAGAGACCTTTCTTCTCAGATTTATTGTTTCTACCTTCCATTCGCTCACCATGAGCACCCGTGTGGACCCGTCCTGCACAAAAGAGGGGAGAGGTCTGGCGTGGGAAGGGGAGACCAGGAGGGGGAGTGGGCAGGATCCGAGGGAAGGAGGAGTGGCCAGGTGGAGACCAGAAAAGGACGGTTCAGTTGGTGAGAATGACAGCTAATGCCGGAGGTTGGCTGAGCTCTCGCGCTGCTGGGCAGGGGCTGTGGGGCGGGGTCCCTGAGGCCGGCAGGTTCTGGTCAGGTTTAAAGTCAGGCCTCCTGGGAGCACTGGGTGCCTGGGGAGGTCTGCACAGACACCATGAGGCCCGGCTGGGCTGGAGGCAGCCTGAGGCGGTGGTGGGCCGTGGAGCCGCCTGGCCGAAGCAGGAGGCCCGGAGCCTCTGAAGGCTCATGCAGGTGGAAGGGGAAGTCGACAAGGCAGAGAAGGACGGGCAGAGTCGGGGTTGAGATGTGGAGGCTGTAAGTCAATAGAGGTGGGCCTGATTAGATTTGGTCATCGTGGGGTGCCTTCAGGGCCCCTAACAAGAAGTGCCCCAGGTGAGGCAGGAAGATGGACAGAAAGTGTGGGCCGGACTGTGCAGCCTAGGGACCCGGAAAAGGAGTAGCTCCTGCTGCCACAGCCCTCCTGAGGGGAAGGCTCGGGCAGGTGGAGACAGGAAATGGCGCCCTCCACCCAGAGTCTGGCTGGCAAGGGGTCTCAGGGCCCAAGTATCCAGGGAGGCCTCTAGGAAGCCCATCAGCTGTGCTTGAGGCCAGAGGTGCTAGTCCGTGGCAGAGGAGGTTGGGGTTCCTGTGCATCCTTCCAGGAGGGGGGAAGGATGTGTGGCTCTGTCCCCTGAGTGACACTGGCAGATGGTCTTGCACTCTGCATTGGCTCTTTCACAAAGGTCTTGCCTTTCAGAGGTCCCTGTGACCTGGGGCCGCTGGGCCTGAGCATGGACATTGTACAGGCTGCCTAATCTCACCGCAGGGCGGGGGCACGCCGGTGGCCAGACACTCAGACACTCCAGAGGTCAGGGCACCAACATCCGCGCTGGGAGGCACAGCATACTCAGATGTGGGCATGACCCCTGTGTGTTCAGTGACCTGCACGGTGTGCCTCGCATGTCTGGGCAGCATGGATGTATTCGTTTCCTGGGGCAGCTATAACAAATGAGCACCGACTGGTGGCTCAGAACAAGAGCTTTATTCTCTCACAGTCTGGAGGCCAGAAGGCTGAGATCAAGGTGCAAGCCTCCAGGCCAGGCTCCCAGAGGCTCCAGGGGCAGGTCCCTCCTTGCCTCTCCGTGCTTCTGGTGGTGCTTCTCTGGTTCCCGGCTGTCCTTGGCCTTCCTTGGCTTCATTGCGGCTGCAGCATCCAATTTCTGGCTCAGTTTTCACTCAGGCATCTTCTTCCTGGGTGTCTGTATCCAAATTTCCCTCGTCTGATTGAATTGGGGGCCACTGTACTCCACTGTGACCTCATCTTAGCTTGATCACACCTGCAAAGACCCTATTTCCAAAGGTCACATTATGGGGACCAACGGTTGGGACTTGAACATCCTCTGGGGACACAATTCTACCCACTGCAAATACCCAGAGTAGGGCAAGCTCAGGACTCAGTCACCCTCAGGTGACCTCCTGGCACAGGGCCCCCACTGTGGTGTTCTGTTGTGAGTCCGGCTCACCCCATGTGGGGCATCAGCACCTGTCTGCATCCAGCCAGGCCTGGGCTTCCCCTGGTGTGTCCTTCATCCCTGGTCCTGGCAGTGCCCTTGGCCTCCCCACATGGGCCTGCCCCTTCACATCCACCTGTGTTTGCTCACAGAAACGTGTGCACCCCTTAGTCCGACTGCTGATGTGGGCAGTGCATCCTCAGCATGGATAAGGAAGGCCTTCTGAGTGGTGGCAGGTGGGTGCCAGCATCTGCTGTCCAGCATCCAGACCTGAAACCTGCCTCTAGAGCATGCCCAGCCTGCGAGGCAGGTTTGCCCCACGGAAATCTTGTCCCCGGTCACAGAACGAATGGGGTTGGGCACCCAGCTGGGAGCAAGGGGCTCCGGCGCTCACCCCCACCGACCCTGCCTGGGGTGGACTCTGGGTGCGCCGGTCCTCCCTGCGTGCTGTGGACCAGGGGAGAGCTGTCCTCTCTGTGCCCTGGTTTGCTTGTTGGGGACACATTGGCAAATGCATGCTGGCCGTCAGGGTTGTGAGGAGCCAAGAAGGCGGTGCTAGCCCCCAGCCTGGGGCAGCCTCGCCTCGGAACCCACCAAATGCCAGGGCTGTCATGTCCCCAGGCTGAAGGGCGGCGTCAGGAAGACCCGTGGCTCCTGGCCCGGGTTGCTGTGAGTAGACCCCTACCACACGGCCCCACCCAGCGGAAGTCAGAGGGGTCAGGTGGGCACGGCCGAGACAGAGGGGAGGGCAGAGCTGAAGGGTTGGCAGTTCCTGGGATGTTATTCAGGCCCCAGACAGGGGTACCAACAGCTGCTTTTTCTTAAAATGGCCCAATAATCGGTTCCGCGTGAGCTGGCTGCAGCTCTCCCAGCGGGCGGGTGTCCCCAGGTGTGCTCGCCCCGCTCAGCCCTCAGCCGTCCTTTTTGAGGAGGAAAGGCAGGGAGCACTTTGTCCCACGAGGACGAGGAGCATGAGCGGCCACGGGCCTCGGTAGAACCAGGCACAGCCCCTCACAGGCCTGGGTGGGCCTAGAACCTGCGTGGCTGACAGCCCTCGGGAGGCGCTGCTGCTGCAGCTCAGGGGCCAAGCCCTGGGGTCTCCAGGTGGGCTTGTGAGCAGTGAGACCCCACCCAGCAGCTCAGGAAGAACAGCTCTGTGCTCCTGCCACCTCCCCACCCCGTGCTCTCTGAGGGTCCCCCGCTCCCGCGTAGTGGTCCCACCCGCCAGGCCCCCAGCACCCTGGGAGGATGCTCTTCGCACCACCCTGGGGGCGCTGGGGGAAGGGTCTGGGCAGAGGAGGCACTGCCACCCCGTGCCAGCTTCCTGCGGCTGCTCTGACAAGTGACCGCACGTTAGCGGCTAGGAACAACTGGGAGTTATTACCATCCAGTTCTGCAGCTCAGGAACCTGAGGTGAGTCTCATGGGCTAAGATTCAGGTGCCATCAGGTGCCTCCCTCCTGGAGGCTGCACGGGGAGCCTCTTCTTTGCCTTCCCAGCTTCTAGAGGTGCCACATCCCTGAGCTCGCCTCCTCCGCCTGCAAGGCCAGCCGAGGGGCCTCTTCTCCTCTCCGACCTCTGCTTCCACCTCACTCAGACTCTGACCCTCCTGCCTCCCTCTTACGAGGACCTCTGTGATCAGTCAGGCCCCCCAGACAACCGGGATGATCCCCCTGCAGAGTCGTGTCAGGTGACCTGGCTGCAGGTTCTGGAGATGAGCACACAACAGCTTTGGGGAGTTGGCCGCAGCGTCCCATGACGGCTGCAGGGTCTGGCAGCAATCTGGGGTGAGGGGCCTGAGAGGAGGAGGAGGGGCCCGCCAGCCAGAGCGGCAGGCTCAGCAGAGCTGACGGCACTGGGAGGGACATCCCCACTCCCCAAGTGAACAGGGCAGGAGGGGGGCCTGAGGGGCAGGTGCTGGCAGGATGGTTGGGGCGGCGGGCAGTGAGTCAGCTTCCATCTGGAAGGGCACTTGGGCATGGGCAGGCTGAGGACCCAGACTCAGGGCTAGGAGGGGACGCTGTTGAGGGCCAGGCTTGGCCTGGGGGTCAGGAGCAGCCTTCGGAGTGGTGCCTCAGGCCCCTGCACAGACTGGTTCTTCCCTGAAGCTGCATCACCAGCACCTGGCTCTTGCTCCGGAGTGACTTTCTCCGCGGTGCTGTCATTGGCTCGCGTGCTCAACAATGGGGTTTCCAGGAGTACCCAGGACCCAAAGGACCTCTAGGCCACCATGTCCTCTCTCAGGGGATAGCCAGGGGTCCAGGGTCCACACAATGCTGCCCTCTTGGGAAAGGGGCCCTCGAGAAGCTGGCTCTGTTTGCTTGTCCCCACTCAGACACCCTTGCTTGCCCGGGCAGGGACCCCATGGCACTGCCGTGTGTGAGCACCCTGTGCCCCAGGTCTGCTGTGATACAGTGGCTGCACCCATGCTCCCACCCAGAGTCAGGCCCAGCACCAAGGCCGCTGCAGCGTGAGCCGGAAGACTCAGAGCAGCACTTCCATGCGGGGCCACCTGCACACCTTTGCCTCCTCTGGCACCTGCGTGGCCGGCGCACCCTCTCTGCTGCGGCTCAGGGGCACTGTTAGCTTCTGCAGGCGCGGGCAGGTTGAAGGAGGAGGGAGACCCTGGTGGATGAGCCCACGGGGCCTGAGGTCAGAGTGGCAGAGCCCAGGAGGCGTGAGGAGGCGTGAGGGCCTGTGGGGCGTGCTGCTCTGTGGCTGCAGTGCTCACGGCTGCTGAGAGCCTTCTTCCACTTCCCCTGTGGCCTCTCTGGAGCTGGGCTGGGGTCCAGCGTCCCGAGGCCTCCCTGCCCCCCAAGAGAGGAGGGTCGGCCACCCCTTGGCTTCCGGCTTGGCTGTGAGGACAAAACATAAGTGAATAAAAAGCCATCTTCTCAACCAAGACAGTTAGTTCTTCTGCCTTCTCCAGCCCAGCTCTCCACTAGGCCGCAAATCCATGTCCTTGTTGGGGACCTTGGGCTGCAGATAGTTTTCCTGACCCTCCCAGGCCTCCTCTCTGCCCTTGTCCCTGGCCAGGCCCCCATCTCTCAGGTTCATGTGGCAGCAGCTTCCTCAGGGAGCCCCTGAACCCACCACCCACCAAGTCTAAGCCAAGCTCACCTGGCCCATCCACTCCTGCTCCCAAGCCCTCTGTGACTCCCCAGGCCCCTCCAGACGACCATAGGACTGCACCCCCTGGAATGTTCTGTGGGCCCTGTTCTGGTGATCTCCAAGGCCTACTCTGAGCCCCCCTCAGCCCTCATGACAGTGTAGGGTTGTCAGCCTAGTGGCGATGGCCTGGGCTCTGTGCTCAGTGAGGGGCCGAGTGACCTCCGAATGCTGGGGCTAGAGGCTCTCTGTGGGCCTCTGTGGGGTCTCTGCCCAGATGTGTAGCTGGCTGCTGTCCCCAGCCCCCTCGGCCCATGCACAGCACCAGCAGTGACCATCTGCTTCTACGAACGTCAAATGTGTTTCTCTGTCCATGCGTTCAGGGCTCGGGATCACACAGATAGGCGGGCAGGCAGGCAGACAGACGTGTTGGTTCCTGCTGCTTCCTTGTCTCAGTTCCTGTGAGGTGAGGGCTTAAGCTGGAGCAGTGGAAGGCTGAGCAGACCCTCCCTGGGGGCTGTTCTTTGAGAGTGAGAGAGAGGGTTGAAGCTGTGGCGGGCCTGGCACATGTGCCACATGGTGGCTGTGGTCAGGGTGCTGGGGACAGTGCCCTCTGGGCTGGGGGCCAAGGCTCTCCTGGCCCACAGGAGGTCCTGCTGACCCTGGCTGTGTGGGGAGAGGGGCTCAAGCCTGGCCTGACAGCAGAGGTACCCGGCCTCCAGGGCTGAAAACATTAGGAGCCAGCACTGCACACAGGATGGCGCCACGCCTGCCAGGTTTACCCTTGGGGGAAGTGTTCACACGGACACCCCCGCAGGTGGACCCCTGTGTGGGCCTGAGCGTCACACACCTCCTCTTCCAGTGGGTTTGCACCCATCGTCTTCTGGAAGGGAAAACTCGAAGTTCAGTGAGGACTGTTTTTCCTGCTGTTTGGGAGGAGATCTCCACTGCTCTGCCTTCATGGCAGACATAGTGGTCCTGCTGGTGACCGCTTCCTGCTGGACTCTGGGGGGTCACTGCCCCTGCCCACCCAGCGTCCTGGGTTCCCAGGCCTGCCCTCCCCAGGACAGTGGGTCTTGGAGAGAGACCCCTCACCCCTCAAGGGCAGGCAGACCCCCACTGGCTTCTTTTTCATTGTAACACCCTAACTGCCTCTGGCCGACAGGACCTGTCTTGGCCACCTGCCCTCCCTGAAGACAGAGCCCTGGGCAGTGCAAGGCCAGGGGCTGGTCCAGCTGTACCATTGGAAGAGGGCCCCTAGCTGAGTGGCATGGCCTGTCCTGCCCCTCTCTGGGACTCAGTTTCCCCATGTGTACTTGGAAACTTTGTGGCATTTGGAGATGGGCCTGAGGTTCCAAGTGCAGGTTGGTCTCCAGGGCTGCGGCAGGCAGAGCTGTAGCCCGTGCCGCAGGGGGCTGTCGTCTGTGTGTCGGAGATCCCCAGGGTGAGACCCCCACCAGCATGGTGAGGACATAGGGGAGGAGAAGCCGCCTGGGACTGGGGGGTTTCTGTTTGAGGCATAGCAGTCCCTGTGCAGGCAGCTGTGTGGGAGGGGCCCGGGGGTCTGAGCCGCAGCTGGGCCCAGCCCGCGTCCCCTCTCTGCCCGCAGAGGAGCCCATTTACTGCTACACGCCACACAACTTCACCCGCGACCAGGCGCTGTATGCTCGCGGCTACTGCTGGACGGAGCTGCGGGATGCGCTGCCCGGTGTGGACGCCAGCCTGTGGCCGTCGCTGTTTGAGCACAAGCTGCTGCCCTACTCGCTGCTGGCCTTCGCGGCCATCATGTACGTGCCTGCGCTGGGCTGGGAGTTCCTGGCCTCCACCCGCCTCACCTCGGAGCTCAACTTCCTGCTGCAAGAGATCGATAACTGCTACCACCGGGCCGCCGAGGGCCGCGCTCCCAAGATCGAGAAGCAGATCCAGTCCAAGGGCCCGGGCATCACAGAGCGCGAGAGGCGCGAGATCATCGAGAATGCGGAGAAGGAGAAGAGCCCAGAGCAGAACCTGTTCGAGAAGTACCTGGAGCGCCGCGGCCGCAGCAACTTCCTGGCCAAGCTGTACCTGGCGCGGCACCTGCTCATCCTGCTGCTCAGTGTGGCGCCCATCTCCTACCTGTGCACCTACTACGCCACCCAGAAGCAGAACGAGTTCACCTGCGCGCTGGGCTCGTCCCCGGACGGGCCTGCGGGCGGCGGGGGCCCAGCCGTGCGCGTCAGCTGCAAGCTGCCGTCAGTGCAGCTGCAGCGCATCGTGGCGGGCGTCGACATCGTGCTGCTCTGCGCCATGAACCTCATCATCCTCGTCAACCTCATCCACCTCTTCATCTTCCGCAAGAGCAACTTCATCTTCGACAAGCTGCACAAGGTGGGCATCAAGACGCGCCGGCAGTGGCGCCGCTCGCAGTTCTGCGACATCAACATCCTGGCCATGTTCTGCAACGAGAACCGCGACCACATCAAGTCGCTCAACCGGCTGGACTTCATCACCAACGAGAGCGACCTCATGTACGACAACGTGGTGCGGCAGCTGCTGGCCGCCCTGGCCCAGTCCAACCACGACGCCACGCCCACCGTGCGTGACACGGGCGTGCAGACCGTGGACCCCAGCGCCAACCCCGCCGAGCCCGAGGGCTCCGCCGAGCCGCCCGTGGTCAAGCGGCCCCGCAAGAAGATGAAGTGGATCCCTACCAGCAACCCGCTGCCCCAGCCCTTCAAGGAGCAGCTGGCCATCATGCGCGTGGAGAACAGCAAGGCCGAGAAGCCCAAGCCCGTGCGCCGCAAGACGGCCACGGACACGCTGATCGCGCCGCTGCTGGACGCGGGTGCGCGCGCAACGCACTACAAGGGCGGCCCCACCCCGGGCCCGGGCGCCGCCCCCGACAAGAAGCATGCCCGCCACTTCTCCCTGGACGTGCACCCCTACATCCTGGGCACCAAGAAGGCCAAGCCCGAGGCCGTGCCCACCGCCCTGCCCGCCTCCCGGAGCCAGGAAGGGGGCTTCCTGTCCCAGGCGGAGGAGTGCGGGCTGGCCCTGGCCGCTGCACCCACCAAAGGTAGGCAGGGCCAGGAGGAGGAGGGCGGCCCCCCAGAGAGCTGCCTGGTCCTGGGCAGGGAGTGGGTGTCCAGGGCCCCAGGGAAGGGAGGACCCCACCCTCCATACCAGGCACCTAGTGTGAGGAGGTCAAGGAGTGAACCAGCTGATGGCAAAGGGCCAGGGCGGCAAGATCCTCGAGGGCCCTGTGAGGCACACAGGAGGACAAGGCTGGGCCCCAGGGCCACCAGGGACATACAGTAAGGTGCTCAGGCCCTTGAGAACGTTCTGGAAACGGGTGTGGCTGCTCCTAGTGCAGCTAGAGATTTGGCCCAGGCAGGTGGCTGTGTGCAGAGAGCAGCAGCTGGCCCGTCAGGCTGAGGCCACCTGTCCCAGGGCACCTTAGAGCCACAAGCCCCCACCAGGCTCTCTGCAGCCAGCCTGCCGGGTGGGGACCTGGAGGGGTCAGCGGCGGTAGAGAAAGGGGCCGCCTGTGGGGTGTGACGCGCCTGTGTTCTTGGCTATTTGCAGATGCTTCGCTCCCTGAGAAGGAAATCCTGTACACAGGAGAGCCGGCTCGGGGCTCGCTTCCCCCCGGGGGCCCGTTTCACGTCTGTTCACCCCCGACAGCCCCCGCCACCGCTCCTCTGTCACCAGCCAGCCTGGGCAAGGCTGACCCCCTCGCCATCCTGAGCCGCAATGCCACCCACCCACTGCTGCACATCAGCACCCTGTACGAGGCCCGGGAGGAGGAGGACGGGGGTCCCCGTGTGCCCCCGGACGTGGGCAGCCTCATTGCCATCCCCCCGCCACAGCAGATCCTCATTGCCACTTTTGACGAGCCGAGGACAGTAGTGAGCACTGTGGAGTTCTGAGGGAACAGGGCTGCCTTGGCCATCACAGGCCCTCTGCATGACCGAGGTATGCCGCAGACCCCAGCCCCGAGTGGACGCGGCCTCTGCTTTGCCCAGCACCGCCCGCACCCCCCAGCCTCCTGTCCGCATGCCTTGGGGCTCAGCACTTCTCCCACCGCCCCCCCAGATGGCATCGTCAAGGTGCTGGCTGGGCCAGGGGTTGGCTGTGACCCCAGTGGAGCCCCCGGCCGGAAAGGGCCAGAGTCGCCCCCCACCCCTGCATCAGGCACTCGGCTGCGAGATGAAGAGTTTATTTTTTTAGTCAATTTTGTCTTGGGCCCAGGACACTGGCCTGTGAGGGGCTGGGCTGTGGCAGGACAGTTCGGATACTGAGCCTGGAAGAAAACTGGGGATGGTGGCACAGCCGGGCCTGGCCACTCCCAAGGGGTCCCGCTCAGGGCTCACCCTGCTGCAGGGACTGGGAGCCCTCAGGTGGGAGGTGCCAGGGTCTGCCCTCCAGTCAAAGATCAACATGCACTTTCTCCTTGTACCTGACACACCTGTACTTTATTGTACTCTGGTTACTGTAACTCGCTAGCGTGTGTGTCACAAGGAGACTTAGGATGCACTTCAAGGATGGTGTGTGTGAGCATGCGAGCATGTGGGCAACGGGCAAGGCTGCCAGTGTGCAAGTGGATATGTGTGTGATTGGGCGAGCATGCAGGTGTGTGCAAGTGTGTGTGTGTGTATGTGAGCAGGTGCGGGGGTGAGCAAGTGTGTGTGAGACTAGGCCTGCGCGCCAGTGTGCAAATGAGGGGAGGAGTCCAATGCAATAACCATGTCCCCACCCGGGCCACCAGCCCCCGGCTGAGGGCCCATGCCGCTTCCCAGGGGTCCAGGGCTGGCACTCGGCGGGTCTGTCCTATTACCTCAGCCACGGCAACAATGTGACAGTATTAACAAGGTAGCACCGAGCATATCAATAAATACTATTCTGGTACCACCTGAGTCCCGAGTGGTCCATCCTGTGGAGGCCTGTGCTATGGCGAGACCTCCCACATCTGGGCACCTCCATCCAACCTGCATGACCCTCCCTGACCTGCCATTATCACAGGGGGATGCTGGTGAATGGCAGGGCCGGGGGAGGTGCTCCGCTGCCCTCCAGGTTGCCCAGGGCCCTGCTGAGCCCCCAGCAAGGCAGGAGCATGCTGCTGTCACTCATGGTTGATGTGTCATGGCATCTGGCTAACATGTGTGCACTCTGGGCCCTAGGGTGATTCAGGGGGCCCCTGCCCCACAGGGCTCAGGCTCAGCGAAGATGAAGGCATGAGCCCCCAGGAAGCTGTCCCCTCCATCATGCTTGGGGGCAGGAGGCCATCGGATACACTTGGGGGGAACAGAGATAGCTGGCAAAACCTAGGAAGGCTTCCTGGAAGAGGCACCCTTGATGTGCTCTGGAGATGCTCATAATGTCAAAAGGGTCCAGGGTGGGGGGCCTTCATCACAAGGCCCAGGACTCGGGTGGGGATGAGGCTGGTCCCGTGGGTGCAGCACAGAGCCACACACACACTGCAGGCCACAGCAGGTGACCCTGAGGGTCTGAACAAAGGCAGCTGGGCCAGAAACCCATGGGGGCTAGAGCAGGCGGGGTGCAGCCGAGATTAGAGTGGACCTGACTGGCCTGGGCTCCCAGAAGCCCTCCGCAGCCCCACCACCACCACCACCGTGGAGCAGCCCTGAGTTGCTGCACTCAGCAAGACCCCTCCACGGTCTCCAGCTCACCCTGCATACAGGGACGGCAGCAGTGCTCCCGCCCCAGTGGCTTCACTGAGAGTAGAGACGGTCCCAGAGTCCTGAAGTGTGGTGACTCCATCTCCTGCACTTTCCGTCCTGCCAGTGAACACATGTGCTGCCAGCCCCAGAATGTCTGCACCCACACCAGTCCAGGCCCTTGGTGTGTGAACTGACCCCTTGTCCTGGTTTGCTGGGGAAGAGAAGGGCCCAAGTCACCGTCCCGTGGAAGCAAACACCTCACTGCAAGTGTGGGGGATGCCACCCTGCCCGGCGAGTGCAAGAGGGTGCCCTGTGGGCTCCAGTGTTCTTTGAAACACCCTCGCACCCTCCGTCTCCTCGCTCCTTCCCCCGGCCCGGGCAGGGTGGCCAGGCGCTGCTGTCCCTCTCACAAGGCAAGAGGTCAGGGAGAACCCTGCACCCCATCCCACACAGCGAGGACTGGAACCCAGGCCTCTTCCCACCACACCAGCACAGTGTGGGCATCTCAACCAGACTTGCTCCAAACCCCCGGGAAAGTGCCCCAGAGTGGACCATGGCGCAACACCTGGTAAATACCCGCTGCCTTCCTGTGCGAAGGTGGCCAAGGTGGTCCGTAGGGTGGAAGCAATCTGTGCCAGCACAAAGGAAGTGAATAGTGAGAACTGGATGGAGAGAGTGGGGACAAGAAGTGTGCGCCCTCCACCAAGGAGGACGGAGGCCACCCTGAGGCCAGCCAGGCCCCTCCGGGACCAGGAAGCTATGTGGGGGTGGAGCCTCTGTGTCTGCCAGCAGACAGCCCAGCCTGGTGCCAGGAGTGGACGGGGGATTATCTCCCACATCAGCTGGACCACAGGAGGGCCACCCCCAGACTCAGAATGCGGGAAACTGTGACCCCTACAAGTCACAGTGCCAGGTGCAGCTCCTCAGAGACCCAGGGCTGGGGCCAGACCCAGTGTCCGGGTCTGGGTGCTGAAGGACTGGCCCTGCAGGCCCAGACCAGGCACGGGGCTTGAATGCACTACCCCTCACTCCCAGGCCTGCAGGTGGCCCTTATAGCTCCAGGCTGAGGGGAGGACAGCCTGCCAGGGGCAGTCATTACTGAGGCCCCCACTCCAGCCCGTGGCCCCAGAGTGACTTGTCCCATGTCTCTCTTCTCCCTTTTTTCCTCAGCGGAGCCCCTCCCTCTCTCCCACAGGCCAGAGCAGGGGAGCAGGGACACAGCTTCCTGCAGACTGGAGTCCTGGCCACAGGGCAAGCACAGGTCAGAGTGCCTGGGGCAGGGACCTGGCCGGGTTCAGGGTCGAGGAGGTGGGCACGAGCTTCAAGGGTTCCAGCTAGGGGTCGAGGGGACCTGCTGGGGGTCCAGGCGCGGGGCCAGCAGGCAAGCCATCACTACACCCACTACCTGCCTGGCGCTCGGCCCAGCCACGGCCACCAGGAGGCTGGTGTGGCCCAGGATGAAGTCCTGGGCGCCGGCACCAAGCAGCTGCTGGCGGGCAGCGAGTCGAGGGTACACTGTGACCCTGGGCCCAGGGGAGCCCGCGCCGTCCACCTACAGCCCGGCCACAGCCCCTCAGCGCCCAACGTGCACAGCCACTCCGGCAGGCCGCCAACACCACGCCGGACGCCGGCAAGGCGGGGGCCAGGGCGCTGCACCGGGGGTGAGGCCACCGGGGAGAGGGCGCTGAGAGCGCAGCGCCGGAGGAGGGGCGGGTGGGGAGTCTTGGCGGCCCTCTCCCACGCCCCGAGGCCGCTGGCAGCCGCCTGCTCGGCCAGATGGGGACGAGGGTCCAGCCTCGGGACCCTCGGGGTCCGGGCCCCTCCGCTGGCAGCAGGACGAGGGCTCCAGTTCGCCAGGGTCCGCCTGTCCTGAGGCCCCCGGCCCCTCCAAGGGTTGGGGTCCCGGCTTCCGGCCGGGCCAGCCCTCCCGGGGACCCTGACCGCCATGCAGGAGTCTCGGCGGCCCCCGCCCCGGCTGGCTGCGCGCCGACCGGGAGGGCCGAGTGGAGCCCACGTGTGCGCTCCTCGCGTTCCCCTATGGGCTGTCCTTCTCGTGCGGGACTGACAGTTCTGTATCATTGGACGTAAAACCACCCCGTGGACGCCGTACGAACGTCATCCCCATTTTACAGACCGGGAACTGAGATCAGAGAATTTAAGAGCGTTTCACAAGTTTGCCCTGCTGGGGTGGCGGGCCGAGGACTCGAACACACGGCCGCATCACCGCCGCCTGCGTCCTGGGACGGGCGGCGCCAAGGGCCCGGGGGGCGGGGAGGTGCTTCCCGCGTGCGGGCCCCTGGGAAGTGTAGTCCGCGAGTGCTCGCGCGCAATCCTCTGGGAAGTGTAGTCCGCGGTCGCAGGCCGGGCGCGCCGCCCGGGCGGGCAGGAGGAGCGCGGAACTGCGCTTCCCAGCATGCCGCGCGCCGCCCGCCCCGCGACCCCGGCCCGCCCTGTCCGGTGGGGCGACGAGCCGCATGGAGGCCGGCTGAGGAGCGCCCCCGCCTAGGTACGCCGCGCGGCGCGGGCCTGGGGCGAGGGGCGGCGCGCGCGTCGGCCCCGGGGTGCGGGCCGGGGTCGGGTCGGGTCCGGTCGCGGGCGGGGTCGGGGGCCACCGGGCTGCAGGTCGGGCCCAGCCAGGTCCCAGCGTGGAGCCTCGGCCAGAAGGGTCAGCCCCGGCCTCCGAGGAGGGCGCGCCCGGCTGGGGTGGACGGCGAGGGTCGCGAGGTCTGGAGGGCTCGAGTGGAACAGGCCCGGGCCGGGGCTCGAGGTCGGCGTGGGGGTCGGGGTCGGGGTCGGGGTTGGGGTCCGGGGCAGCGGCGGGCAGGGAAGACGGCCCGGGGTCCGGGGTGAGGCGCGGGTCCCCACCTCCCCAGGCGGCGGTGGCAGAGTCGGGGGAGACCCCGGGCCCCTCGGGCTGGCGGAGGAGGGTTGCCATATGGACAGAGCCGCCGAGGTCCCCCGCCGTGTGCCGGCCACACTTGGGAGGCCTGTCAGTCCTTCCTTGTTTCCGCGGAGCAGCTTTGCTGAGACGTGACTTACTGCTGCAAAGTTCGCACACCGTCTGTAAAGACTGTCCCGGGAAGGGAGTCGCGGCTGCCTTGGCGTCAGCATCTCAAAAACAGCTGGGCACTCCGCTGGGAAGTCTCCGCTGCCGTATGCGGCCCCGACAGCCTCATTAGGAGGGCTGCGGTTTCCAGGTGGAGTCCTCCTGGCTTTCGGCGTCGGGAGAGGCGGATGTGCAGGCCGTTGGCTCAGTGCGCCTCTTTGTAGGCTTGGCTCTCCGTGTCTGTCCCTTTTGCTGCTGCTGCCCCCGTTGTGGTGTGACTAGGAGAGAGCCTTGCCCCTGAGGCCGTGGTCAGCCTTGCACAACAGCCATGACGCTGTGGTCTGAGGCTGCCAGGCAAAACTGCCAGGAGAGGGCCTGGCAGGGTAGATGTGCAGGCCTGCACCCTGCAGTGGTGGTCAGTGTGGGGACCCAGCCCTGGGCAGCATCCAGGTTCTAGGAGGGTCAACCAGGTGTGATGGGCAAGGAGCCTTTAGGGGCTCCAGCTCAGATGCAAGTTGGCATCTGATCCCAGACTTAGCCACAGCTCCGTGAAGCAGGTCCTGCCAGACCCAGGGGGTCTCCGTGGTCAAGGGTACCCAGGCTTCAGAAGTGGGTGTGTAGGGGATGTCAGGGGTTTGGCCCCACCCTGCTGCCTCGCAGCCAGTCATTTCCTTCTGCAGCTGGCTGATCTGTCCAGTTTGGGACCCTTGGCTTTCTGAGCAGGCCCTGTGGGTTGGTTGGGAGGTACGGATTTTTCTGGGAACTCTATTCAGTGCTGGTCAGTTCTTGGTCAGCACTAGGAAGCCAGGCTGGGGTCTGAGAGGCAGTTTGTGGCTTCCCAACTTTTAGAGGGATGAGTGGGAGAGGATGGGTGTCTCAGTCTACTCTGCCGCCATAGTATAGTATGACAGACTGGGCAGCTTAAACAACAGACTGTTTTCTCCCGGTTCTGGAGGCTGGAAGTCCAAGATCAAGGTGCCAGCTGATTTGTTGCTGGTGAGGGCTCTTTCCTCCTGGCTTGCAGGCGGCTGCCTCCTCACTGTGTCCTCACGTGGTGGAAAGAGTGCTCTCTGGTGTCTCTTCTCATAAGGGCACTGATCCTAAGATGAGGCACTGCCCTCGTGGCCTCATCTTAATCTAATCACCTCCCAAACGCCCCCCTCCAAATACCATGGGAGTTAGGGCTTCAATATATGAATTTGGGGCGACCCAACTCAGTCCACAGCAATGGGACCCAGGAGAGGGGACAGCTGCCTATGCTGGGCAGGCATGAACCTGCGGCCTGCCACTCACACTATGAACTGTCTGCTGTGCTCAGGTTCTGTCCTGAAACAGACACCCAGCACGACATTTTCGATGCTGATAACCTCGTGCCACACAGAACACTAACAGGGCTGCACACCTCGGGAATCCCTAAGACCAGTGGGGCTTTTCCTGCCCTTCGAACTGGGCGTCTTCTCTGGTGCTCTCAACAAGATGGGTCCTCTCAGAGCTGTCAGGAATTCCCACACGTTTAGAGTTTGTTTTCCTGGAAGTATGTGGGTGATTCTGCTGCTGTCATCTGCGTGGAGGTTTATAATTTCCGAAGCCAGATAGTGGTGTTGTCCCTTGCCACACACAAGGAGACAGGCTAGGGGAACCCATATTGCGGTGTCTGCTGAAACCAGGCCACTGGTTCTTTGCGTACCCCTTGGGTTTTGCCTCTGCCCTCCATCTTGGGGACAGGAGACCATGACCCACTGAGGGAAGCCCAGAGGGGTATAGAGGTCGTGGGCTGAAGTGACATCTGAGTGTGGCACCTGTTTTGCAGCTGGGAGAGGGCCTACTGTGTGTGGACAGGCTGGGTGGCTGGGTGGCCACTCTAACCACCTCTGCCTTGGAGGCAGGAGCTAAGAGTCCTCGCAGGTCGAAGCATCTTGCCCACGGCCGCACAGTGCTAAGTGGCCCGTCTGAGATCTGGCCAGCCCCGCGGCCATCTCCCGCAGCACGGTTGCTGGCAAACCAGCTGGCCTGTTTGCCAGATGACCTGGCCTTAGGTGGCCTTGCTCACGAGGCATCTTCCAGCTCTTGTGCCCAGCACCTTCCCCAGGCCATGCTCAATGGACGGTCCTTGGCCGTGACTGCTGATGGAGGGGACTGAGGCGTAGCTGGATGTGGCAGAAGTGTCCTGATTTGTCCGGGCGTCCTGGCGAGGGCTGGGCCTTGGAGACTGGGTTAGGAGGGGGCACATTTATCCCCCTTTGTGGTGTCAGCCAGGGGTCTGCTGGTCGCTGCAGGGTGCAGAGGTGTGATGAGCTGCCAGGACTCATTGCTCCAGAGATTGTGTGGCAGGAAACCAGGAAGGATGCAGGTGCTCCATGGGCAGCCGCCTGTGGGTGGGGGGCGATGGGGGCCAGACCCAGTGGTCTGTGAGTTTGGGCCCTTTGCTCTCCTCCAGGCAGCTGGGAGAATCTTGGGTCCCAGCCATAAATACTTGAAAATGCATGGTGGTGAGCAGGGTGTGGGGAGGGGATTAACAGCCCGCTGAAATTATGTCCCACAAGGGTCTTACCAGGGACCCTGGCTGAGGCTGATGGAAACCAGAGTACCGGAAAGTGTGTAGACCTGATAACATCAGAGAGAGGCACGCCTCAGAATCACGAGCTCTTAGTGCTTAAAGGGGCCTCAGTGGCCTTCCTGCCTGACCCCTCCTAGGCTAGGCACCTGCCTCTCAGGAGCAGCTGCAGAGAGCAGTACAGGGAGCTCAGGGGGACCCAGGTCCTGGCGCTGCAGTTGGGTGCCCCAGCCTTGGGGTTCAGGGCTTGGCTTCAAGCCAGACAGGCTTGACTGTCCCCGCCCGCAGGAGCCAGTACCCAGAAAGGCGCGTGGAGTGGGCCTGGAGCCTGTGCACAGTGGGGCCTGCCTGTCCCCCACAGGTGCAGGCTTCCTCCTGGCCTTCAGAGGGCGGGTCTGGCCAGGCTGGGTGCAGGGAAGGCTAGGGCAGAGGCCAACCCAGACCTGCGGTCGCCACACCCATAGGAGGGAAGGCTAAGGCAACGTGGTGGCCTCCCGTTGGCTGGCTGTCACAGGAGCCTCCCCAAGACAGCACGGGATGTTTTCTTAAGAAGTTACTAGACTCTGGCAGCCTGTGCTGCTCAGAAGTAAGAATCGTTTCTTCCCCATGTAAAGCCAGACTGAGGACAATTATCTCCAGCTTCACCTTCTGGGCCGGCTCGGGAACCTGAGAGGTGCACAAGCCCCAGCCCCCACAGCTGGGCCCACCCTCCAGCTTCAGGCACAGCTCCCTGTTTACATTTTCATTGGTGCCTTGCATCTGAGGTTGGAGGCCCTGGTGGTAAGGCCACGAGGTTGGGCAGAGGCCTGGCCATGCTCAGGCCGGGTGTGCTGAGACCGGGTGCCAGCATGCCCACTGGGAGGAGTGCAGTGCCCTGTCCTGGAGGCCAAGCCAGGCCCAGACCTCTTACCCTCTGCAGAGGCCCACTGTGTCTGACTGCCAGGCTGGACACCGGATCAGGCGTTTGGTGACATGGGGACAGAACCCTGCGCCTGCTCTGAGCCGCCTGCCCAAGATGGTTCCTCTGGCTGCAAATGAGGAAATGAGCTCGGAGAGGGGCCGGGCACGGAGCCCAGGTCTGTCCTCGCTGCAGCTGTGTCACCACGGGGTGCAAAAGGGGAAGGAGCCTGACCTAGTGCCATGCTTATTCTGTTATTTGTTTTCCCTCTTTATTATGAAAGTTTTGAAAAATGTGCAGCCATAGTGAAAGTGCAGTGAGCCCTGGTGCGTCACACAGCCCTGCAGGTCCGCCCTGTGTGTCCCCCAAGCCTGCTTCTGAAGCACATCCAGAGGTTGTTTCATTTTGTCCATAAGTTCATGTCTGACAGATACAGACTCTTTAAAACAAAACCATGATACTGCACCACAACTAGAAATAAATCAGAACAGTTCCTTAATGTGACACCCTCCAGTCACTTGTCACATTCCTCCAAAGGGCTCATCATTTCCAGCAGCTTTCTCGAGCTGAGCCCTGGCCAACGTGGCCGAGCCCAGCCCGTGAGCTGCGCTTGCAGCCGCCCAGTCCTTTGGCAGCAGGACCCCGGCTCCTACAGCCTAATGCGCAGGTGGACCCATGGGCTGTGGTGGACTCTGGTTTGGACTTTTCAGCGGCATCTTGGGGAGGTGCCAGTGTCCAGTCCGCCTCTGCAAGTGCCGCCCCTGTCTAGGCGTAAAGGTGTCTCCGAATCACGCTGGCACCGGGCTTTACCCGTCCCTCCCTCTGCTCCTTCCCGTGGCCATGCTGACGTCTGTGATGTCACTGTGTTGTCACCCACACCGTAACTCCTGAGAGTGGGACAGCAGCCACGGCGTGTATCCCAAAGACGCCAACAGCCATCGTCTGCTGAGGGTTTAGTGCTAACTTGACACACAGATTCACTTCTCTTTTCCTTTTTTTAGGGAGTTTTGTAAATTGTGTTTTGTTGCAAAATCACAAAGGAAATGTCCAGGAGTGCCCGGCTGCCCCCGGGGCGTGGGTGGCCAAGCTCCCACTCTTCCTCTGTTGGGTAAACAGGAGGGAGGGGGTGAGTCCCACTCTGCGGGGAAGTTCACTGGCGGGCGAGCCAGGGTCTCCAGCTCTGAGCTGCAGGACTTGCGCATCACTCCTGGCCTGAGTCCTTGCGCCTGCCTTGCTTGGCCCTGGGGAGCCTGGGCCTCAGTGTCCTGTGATTGACGGGGCTCGCGTGGGGAGCTGGTGGCCAGTGGTGTGGGGCAGGGAGGCCTCAGTCTCACCCACAGATCATTTAGGTCCATTGGAGCCCCTGACGGAGCCCGAGGCACACAGAGCCCCACGCGTGGCCCCAGGGCTCCAGGTGAGGACGCGCTTCCTGTGTCTCCTCAGGCCTCACTCATCGGTGTCGGGAGCTGCTGCCCAGCCATGGAGGGGGAGGAGGAGCAGCCACCTCGGGAGGTCAGAGGTCTGGGCTGGGGTGCTGGGGGCCTGCTTCTTGAACAACCTTGGGCTCAGGGCTGGGCCAGCTGCTTAGCAGAGTGTGGGGTCCCGGAGGATACCCCCTCCTTGTTGTGGCCTCCTAGGGTCACTCTGGCTGTTACTGTGCATAAAACACCTTGTGTTTTCTGTGGTGTTCCTGGGTCAGTTGAGGGAGCCCTGGGGCAGGGTGCCCTGGACGAGGGCTGCGTACAAGGTGATTACCACAGACAGACTTTTAGTCGTGGGAGTATATGGCCCCCAGGGCCTGGGAGTTCCCAGGGGCTGTAGAGCAGCTGCACGAATCCTGGGCAGGCCTGTCAGGGCAGGTGGGTGCCCTGAGCCTGGGCAGGCCCGGAGAGGGTGGGCATCTAACTCAGACACTCTCCTCCCCTCTGCAGGCTGACACGGAACCTGTTGTGATGTCGGGGGCCTCAGACGTGGTGCCCAGGGTACTTTCTGGAGAACCCCAGAACCTGTGTGCGTCCTCCTAGGATCACTCGGTGCTGGGCAGGAGGGTGGGCTGCTCCCTGGCTGGCAGGGGCTCGGACTGGGTGACCTCCCAAGTTTGTGGTGAACCCTAGCCCACCCGGGCTGTTGGGAGGGATCGAGAATGAGTGGGGTGAGCGGAGCTGCAGCAGAGGCCCTTCCTCAGGGCAGGAGGGCTGGTGCTCCCGAGCTGCCCTGGAGCCCCTTGGCCCTGCACAGCCTCCCTGGGTGCTCCGCTCCTGGCGGGTGCTGAGTTTGCCAAGGCCCAGCCCGCTTTCCTCAGGGTGGGGTCTGGTCAGATGGCGCCGTGCCCAGTCGCACACTGTAGTGAGCGAGGACCAGTGGCTTTGCATGCACGCGGCAGCTCATCCAGGCTGGGAGGGACCCCCTGTGGACAGTGCTGCTTGTTGGCACCATCTGGGTTCCAGGGTGCATGTGGCCCCCACCTGGCACCCTTGCAGTCCTGAGAGCCTGGGAGCCAAGGGGCTCTGTGGGCGGGTGTCCCCAAGCTGTGCCTTGCTGTCCTTGCAGCTGACGTGGATGCTTTCAACCTGCTCCTGGAGATGAAGCTGAAGAGGCGGCGAGAACGGCCCAACCTACCGCGCACCGTGACAGAGCTGGTCGCCGAGGATGGGAGCAGGGTGTACGTGGTGGGTACAGCCCACTTCAGTGATGACAGCAAGAAGGACGTGGTGAAGGTGAGGCCCGTCATGCGGGTCTGACCCCAGGCAGGGCCATGCCCCTTTCTGTAAGCCTCCTGTTGCTGGGCCACTACACCAAGGCCCCTCCACAAGGAGGTTTCCCGTTCTACAGGCCCTAGGCTCAGCCGCATGCGGGTTTTCTTTTTAAGGACAAGTGTACCTATTTTGCAACTTCCTCTTTTTAGTTGCTTAAAGAACTGAGTTGTCACCACAGCAGATAAGTTGGCCCTGGGGTTGCCGGGGGTGGGCCTCTCGGGCCTGGCCTGGGCTCTGCCCACAGGGTCGGGGTCAGGGTCAGCGCTGAGGGCAGGGCACCAGGGCATAAGCCGCGTGTCTGTTACAGACCATCCGAGAAGTGCAGCCCGATGTGGTAGTCGTGGAGCTCTGCCAGTACCGCGTGTCCATGCTAAAGATGGACGAGAGCACGCTGCTGCGGGAGGCCAAGGAGATCAGCCTGGAGAAGCTGCAGCAGGCTGTGAGGCAGGTGCGGCCATCGGGCCGGCGGGTGGGCTGTGCAGCCACTCGGCCACCTCCCTAGTCAGCTGTGCCCTGCCGAGCCCCAGGGGGACCTGGGGCCATGCTCCCTGCTCTGCCCACCTGTGAGCCCGAGGCCTCTGGTCAGCGCAGAGGTGCCCAGCCCACCCTGGGGCTTTGTCTGGTTGAGGACCCTTCACCCTGGCCCCTGGTGGAGGGGAGGCATTTGTTGGGTTTCGGACAAGGAAGGAAAAGGTAGACGATGCTTCATCCCCAAGGGAAGAGGCCGCAAAGACTCTGCATTTGCTGAGCAGATCTCTGGTGATGCGGGGCTGGTCTCAGTGCCATCCGACCTGCTTGCCGGCCCAAAGCATTACCCCCTCCGTGTCTCCTGCACGTGGGCCCCAGGTACAGGGCTGGAGTCAATGCACACCTATAGACACCCCGAGGGGGATATGGTCAGAGGAGTTGGGGTCTGGGCTGGAGGGGTGGGGGGAAAGGGGCGTCCACAGGGCAGAGGCCAGGCAGCCAGTCCATGACAGTGTGGCCCTGAGGCAGGCCTGCCTTGAAAGGGTTGTCCAAAGGGCTAAGGGACAGATAAAGGGCCAGGAAGGGCCTCGGAGTGTCCACTGTGGGCATGGGCGCCTGCTGCCAGGCCCTGCTGAATGTCAGCTCAGGGCCCTTGCTCCGCCCCTGGGCACAGAAAGCCATGTGCTCTGTGCTAGTGTAGCCGCTCACCCTCAGGCTCCCCTCTGCCTGCAGAATGGGGTCATGTCTGGACTCATGCAGATGCTGCTGCTGAAGGTGTCAGCCCACATCACCGAGCAGCTGGGCATGGCTCCTGGTGGCGAGTTCAGGGAGGCCTTCAAGGAGGTAGGTCTGGGCTCCGGGGGGTGCTCAGGGCTTGGGAGCTGCCCTGGGGCCTGAGGGTTCCCCAACCGACACCTGGCCTCTGCCCAGGCCAGCAAGGTGCCTTTCTGCAAGTTCCACCTGGGCGACCGGCCCATCCCGGTCACCTTCAAGAGAGCCATCGCTGCACTCTCCTTCTGGCAGAAGGTCAAGTTGGCCTGGGGCCTGTGTTTCCTGTCCGATCCTATCAGGTAGGGCTCACTTGGCGTCCTGGAAGACAGCCCTTTCTGGGAAAAGTGGCTAGTGGCTGGGGGATAACACGTAGAGTGCCCAGCCCACACCTGCTCTGGCCTGGCCTGCCATGCAGCACATCCCTCTCACTCTGGGCCTAAGCTGCCTTGAACAAGGCCTTCCTGCCCCTTCCTTCCCCTGTGAGCCCAGACAAAGGGTGCCTAGGTCCCTGCCCTGGGTCAAAAGCACCAGCTTCCTCTTGGCCGCCCCATCCCTGCGGGGCTGGCAGCACGCCCTTCTGCCCCCAGCAAGGATGACGTGGAGCGGTGTAAGCAGAAGGACCTGCTGGAGCAGATGATGGCGGAGATGATCGGCGAGTTCCCCGACCTGCACCGTACCATTGTCTCAGAGCGCGACGTCTACCTGACCTACATGCTGAGGCAGGCCGCCCGGCGCCTCGAGCTGCCACGCTCCTCTGACGGTGACGGCCAGCCCGGGCGGGGGCTCCCTGGGGCCCTGTCGCTGCTAGCTGGGTGCTGACGCGTCGCTCCCCTGACAGCCGAGCCCAGGAAGTGCGTGCCTTCTGTGGTGGTGGGCGTCGTGGGCATGGGCCACGTCCCCGGCATCGAGAAGAACTGGACCACTGACCTCAACATTCAGGAGATCATGACGTGAGTGCCGCCTGCCCACCCCTCGCGCTCCCGAAGCACAGAGCCAGGCTGGGGGGCTGGGCTGGGGCTGGGGGGGGCACATGCCCTCGAGCCAGGCCCAGCCCACCTTCCCTCCCCCAGCGTGCCCCCGCCGTCCGTCTCCGGCAGAGTGTCCCGGCTGGCCGTGAAGGCTGCCTTCTTAGGCCTGCTGGGCTATGGCCTGTACTGGATGGGGCGCCGTGCCGCCAGCCTGGTCCTGTCACTGCCCGCCGCCCAGTACTGCCTGCAGAGGGCGTCCGCAGCCTGGCCGCACAAGTAGGAAGGACAAAGAGAGCCACCATGTCTGTTGGGGCCACACGTGGCCGCTCCTGTGTTGCAGCCGAGGGGCGCGGGGGCCGGCCCCCTGAGGAGCTTCTGGGTGCCACCCCCTGTGGGGGTCCAGGCCCAGCCTCCCCTGCCCTCCCCCAACCTGCCCAAATAAAGAATTATTTAACTGCTCAGAGCTCAGGCTTCCCAGCCAACCCTCCCCCTGCAGGGGCCGTTCACAGGGCTCAGGGGCAGCAATGGGACAAGCTGGTGGGGAGGGGCTGAGGCACACGCCACCCCTCTTGCCCTCGGGCCCAACCTCACTGTGCCTTCTCACGGGCCAGCGGCAGGAGTGCCTGGCCCGGGAGCATCTTGTGGTGGGTTCCGGGCCAGTGGGTTCTGGGCCATAGGTTCGGGGCTGGCACATCTGGGAAGGGCTGGATCGCCCCATGCAGCCCTGGCATGGCTCCCGGGAGCCTGCCTCCCAAAAGGGCAGCTTGGCCAAGCTTGGCGGCCTGGACCTGCACCAGCACGGGCTCCGCCTGCAGAAACTGGGGCTTTGGCTTTTAAAAATGACTGAACTTTTTTTACTCAGGTAATTTTAACTTAAAAGAAAACAAACTGAAGCAAATGTCAGGAAATACTAGCCTTAAATCTGGTTGGGACAAAGAGGACATCTTTTTCTTGGGATCTCAGTCCTGAGAGGTTAAGTGTGTGGGAGGGTCAGCTTTGGCAGTAGGGCCAGGCTGGCCTCCGGATGCTGCCCTTCCAGCTGCCCCCTTGGTCGCCTTCAGCCAGTGGGGGATCCAGGTCTGCCGCCCTCTCAGTGTGAGCCTGCCTGGGCTGTGGGCAGTTGAACTTGCTTCCTGTGCCTCTGGCAGGGGGACCCGGGAGTCACCGTGGCCCTCAGTGGATGGATGGCGTGTCTGCCAGTTTGCAGTTGTGTCAGCACGTGCCCACCACCCTCCCGCTGGCCCGCTTCTGGTGGTCCAGACAAGCCCAAGGTTGGGCTGGTCCCACACAGCACTTCCGCCCCAGTCGTCACTTGTGTGCTCAGTCAGTCGCTCCTGGTTGTCTGTTTACGACATTGCATCTGTGCAGCCCGTCTGGGGCCCAGGGCCACATTTGATTGTTTGTGTTGATTCCATGTCTGACCAAATCAGGTGAAACCCATGGCCGTGAGCTGGGCTAGGGAGCCTTGGGCTGGCTGGACCATGTCCTTCCTGTCATTCACACGCTCGTGTATGCGTTCCTTAGAAACTGAAATAAAATCTTATTTTAGAAGCTCCTGTTTTGTGAAATGTGTGGAACCTGGACTCAAGTGACAGGGAGGGGGTTCTCCCCTGGACCATGGTGCGGAAGGGCAGCAGGGGCAACAGGCCTGGGCTGGGTGGCAGGATGCTGACGGTGCTGCCTTGGGTCCTGGGGGACTTAACCGCCGCCACCTGCCTCTCAGCACAGGATACAGGTCCTGGGGCCCTGGCACCTGCCCAGCCCAAGCATGGACCCTGGCCCAGCGAGGGCACCAGCCAAGGAGAAGTGTACTCAGAGGAGCCCCCTGCCCTCACCCTGCTCAGCCCCTGACCCTGGCATGCGACCCAGGCATGCAGGAGGGGAGGAGGCGGGGTGAGCCCAGTGGCCTGAACAAACTGCTCTGTAGGGACCAGCAGCTCAGATCCACCCAGAAAGAGGACAGCGAGCCCCAAGGTGGCTTGGGCCTTCCCATGGGCACAGAGGGTGGCTGGGAGCATGGGGGGCTCGGCTAGCAGGGTTGCAGGGTGGGTTCTTCCTCCATGTCTGCCTCCCAGGGAGCCTGGCCCCCCACCGTGCAGGGTCTCCTTGCTCTCTGCCTCTCTGTGTCCCAGGTCAGCTCCATGGTGCAGCTTCGAAGGCTGGTAAGAGGGGCCAGTGGGCTGGTGGATCTCACTAGCCTGAGGTAGGCTGAGGGCTCCCAAGGCTGCCCCTGACGAATCTTCTCTCCACAGGTCCAGCTGGTGTTGCTGGGACCCCGAGGTCTGGCAGTGCAGGGTAGGACAGGGAAGGGCAGGCTGGGCAGCCTCTGACCTGTCACCTGCAGGTCTGCATCCAGCAGGCCTCACTCCCTATGAGGACCAGCCTGGGGGAGAGGCAGACGAGGACAAGGCCCCACTCTAGTCTCATGTTAGGGGGGGCAAGCCGGACTTGGGGCAGCCCCCAGACCACTGCTGGGCTGGGAGGAGCAAGGCAGGGAAGTCAAGGCAGACCCTCCAAGGGCAGCAGGTGAGGTCCGTGTTGGACCCATCGGGGGAGAGGTGGTGTCCAGGGACAGCAGGAGGAACTGGGAATTGAGGTCTGTCCAAGGGCTGGGGGCCATTAAATGCATGGAACCCAAGGGACAGCCACTTCTGAAAGAGAAAAGGCCTGAGGCTGGTGTGGCCCAAGGTGAGGGGATAGCGGCTGCTCGTCTGCTTGGACCACCTTGTTGTAGCTTGTCCGCTGGACTGTCGCAGTGGCTCTGCAGGGGCTCTGGTTCTAGTCACTGGAGAGCACCACCCCTTCCCAGGTCCTGACCCCTCCTGGCCTGCAGTTCCCACAGGAAAGGACTGCTCTCAGATCTGGGTGGAGGACCACAGGGCCCCCAGTGGCGTGTACACCAGCCAGCCAGAGGGAGCCAGCACCCCTTTCAGGTGAGCAGCCTGCAGCGTGGGGGGTCCAGGAGATACTTTGTGTTTGTTGCTGTGGCAAAAACAAGATGTTACTGTTTGAGGTTGGCAGGGGAAGGGCCAGGCCAGGCAGTGCTGGTGGGGCATCGGCTATGGCAACTGGCCTTCTATGTCCATCCTCAGACCACACCTGGGCACAGAGATGTTGGCTGAGTGTCGGTTATGGTCAGGAAAGGCCGGGAGAGACCTAAATGTCCACCTCTAAGGGAATCAACAGAGAGTGATGCCCAGGATATGATCTGAAGTGAAAAAAGGAAGCTACACAGTGAGGAATAAATGAATGTCCAACTCGGGAGGCAGCCCCATGGCCTGGGGAGTTTCTGGGAATCTCCACCTATATTTCTGAGAATTTGAATTTATTACAGTGCAAATTTTTCTTACATTGACAAGCAGAAAAACAAGATTTCAATTTCAAATAAATAAAAAGTGCTTAGGAGAGCGTGGGCAACCTTCTCTCAGACAGGAAGGAGCAGGCCTGCTTGGACCTGCCTGGGCGCTGCCAGAGCAGGAGGCCCTTGACATGACTGCCGTGCCCCAGGTTTCCTGTGACGTGCACATGGATGATGGCTAGATGGTGACTCAGAGTCAAGACTCTGGACTTAGAGAGGTGCTGGCAGTACAAACAGGGCTTTGGAGACTTGGAGGCAGGAGGGCCGTGCTGCCTGTGGGACACGGGTGCAGCCAGGTGCCCCAGTGCCTTGTCTTTGAGGGCACCACCATGTCCTGCAAGGCTTATGCCTGCAACGCATGGGCAGCCAAGCCTCATTAAATGTTCAAGCCCTGCTGTCCACTTGTCTTCCTTGTGGCTTGGGATGGGGAGGGGCCGAGGCTAGCTCCTGCCCAGCCTGGCCACTTAGACCCTGCACTGTCAGCGGCACCTGCCTATCCAGGAGGCCATGCAGCCCAACAGTGAGGCCAGAGGCAAGGTCACCAGGGCTGACCTGCTGGAACCCTTGGTACCTACCAGGTGTCCCGTCTGGCTGTGAGCTCAGTGAGGGCAGCCCAGCAGGGCACAGGGCCTGGTACTCACAAGGCCTCCATAACCCAGTCTCACCAGATTCCAGAGTGTGGGTAAGACAGTGGGCAGAGGGGGTGAGGAGATGGGTCAGGAGGGTCTGGGGAAGAGGGGTGGGGTAACACCAGGTCAGGCTGGGTCTCCTAGGCAGTTACGAAGGAGGCTGGGAACAAAGTCTCTGTCAGCAGGCCGGGTGGAGAAGACCTCAGATAGGCCCAGGGGAAGGGATGCTGTCAGGCTGCAGGAGGGCACTCCAGGGTGCCAACCACCTAAGGGACCCCACCATGTTGTCTCCCTCATCTGTGTGACCTCCTGGCTGCGCTCCTCCTGACGCCACGCAGAAGGTGGTGTCATTGTCTATCTCAGGCATGAGGACCCTGAGCTGAAGAGGGGTTGAGGGGTTCCCCGAGGTCACACAGCTGGCAAGGGCAGAGCTGGTTCACAAGAGGTCTGGGAAGCCCACTTTGTGGCCCTAGGAGAAAGTTCTGAGCAGCTCCCTGAAGTTAAGTGTAGACTCGCGGGGCTGCTGGAATACAGGGTAGCCCCAGCCAGGAGGGAGCGCACGTGTTGGTCAGGAGTCTCAGGCCCAGCTACGAGGGTTTGACCTGGAGCCAGGTGGGGGAAGGGTTTGGGACCATCCCCCTCCTCAGGACCCCTGTGCTCCACGCAGGCATCAGCAGTAGGCTCAAGGGCGCTCTGCAAGGCTCGTCTGACCCGAACCCCTGAGTCATTCTGCCACACTGATCCCAACTCCTCACTTGGGGCCGGCCTTCAAGGCCAGGCTTGGCCACCAGCCCCTGCACCCACCCTAGCCTCCTGGGCATCTATGGGGATTTCTCTGGGCCAGGCGCTGTTCTAGGGGGCAGTAGCCCCCAGATCATCAAGGCTCCTGCCCTCCCAGAGCGTGGGGAGGAGAGACACAGAAACAAGAAAATAAGGGAATAAGCCATTTCAGAGAGAAGTGCTGTGCCAGGAAAACCACCAGGTGGCATGAGGCGCTGACGTGGACAGGGTAGCAATGGATCCGGGCCCCGCGAGGAATCCAAGCAGAGGGAGCGCGGGAGCCCCGGCCCCGCACGAGGGAGGCGCCAGCGGCCCTGCTCCTCTAGGCTCCTCCCGGCCCAGAGCCGTCCCCGCCGGCCCTGCCGGATCCGCACAGACACGTTCTTTCCCTCCGGTCCCGGGCGCGGTGCAGCAGAGGACGATCCCGGGCAGACTCCAGCGCGGCGAGGGCGGACAGCCCTCGGCCCACGCGAGTCCCCCGGGGATGTCACAGCCTTAGTGCCAGGTGTGTCCCGGGCCGGACCTCGGGGACCTGCTGCTGTCACCCTAGAAGTGACAACCGCGGAAGTGGACAGACGGACACCGCAGCCAATGAGAACCAGGCTTCGGCGGGCGCGGCTCGCGCAGGCGCAGCTGCGGACACCGCCCCCCAGGCGATTGGGCGGCGCGGCGCGCGGGGCGGGGCTTCTGGTCGGGGCGAAGGGGCTTCCGTCGCAGCGGCGCCGCGGATGGCCGCGCTCCGCATCGCACTCCGGGGCTCGCTCTCGGCCGCCCGCGCCCGATCCCCACCCCTCGGCCGCCGCCCGCCGCCCGCGCGCCGCCCCGCCTCGGCCGCCGCCCGCGGGCCCGCCATGGAGCCGGTGCCCCGCTGGCTGGCGGGGCTGCGCTTCGACAACCGCGCCCTGCGCGCGCTGCCCGTGGAGACGCCGCCGCCCGGCCCCGAGGGCGCGCCGTCCGCGCCGCGGCCCGTGCCCGGGGCCTGCTTCAGCCGCGTGCGGCCCGCGCCCCTGCGGCAGCCGCGCCTCGTGGCGCTGTCGGAGCCCGCGCTGGCGCTGCTGGGCCTGGGCGCGCCGCCCGCCGACGCCGCCGCCCGCGAGGCGCGCGAGGCCGAGGCCGCGCTCTTCTTCAGCGGGAACGCGCTGCTGCCGGGCGCCGAGCCCGCCGCGCACTGCTACTGCGGCCACCAGTTCGGCCAGTTCGCCGGGCAGCTGGGCGACGGCGCCGCCATGTACCTGGGCGAGGTGTGCACGGCGGCCGGCGAGCGCTGGGAGCTGCAGCTCAAGGGCGCCGGCCCCACGCCCTTCTCCAGGTGGGTCGGGGCCGGGGCCGGGGCCGGGGCCGGGGCGGGCTGACGGCTGGAGGGCCGCCCACGCCCGTGGTGGGGCGGCGAGCGTGCCCGCAGAGCCCTCCTCCCCAGTTGGGTGTGAGATGGAACTCCGGGGAAGTTCGATCTAGGGACGTAGAACGTGAGGGTGGCAGCGTTCTGGGGAAGGGACCAGCTCGTGCCGAGGCCGTGAGGCCAGAACAAGAGAACAGGAAGGAGGTGCTGTGGCCACGGGGCCGCCTCCTCTGCTGACCTGCTGCTGCCGGGTGCCCCTGACCTCTCTGACCCGCTCAGCGCCGGGGATCCTGCTCCTGTCGGCGGAGTGTCTGATCCCCCGGCGCTGGCAGCCGCCCATGCTCTCTGCTGGTAAACAACCCGAGAACTTGGGAGCCACTCCTGCAGTAAACGGTCATGCTTACTGAGCGTTCAGCAGCCGCTGCCCACGGCAGGCGGGTGACTTGCCAGGCAGCCTCACGGACAGCACGTGCCTTCCTCTAGTGCTGGGTGGGCAGCCTGCTTCTCTCCAGCACCCTGGGCATGTTCTTGTCCACTCACAGATGATTGCTGTGCCCTCAGTGCCCTGGATGGGTACAAGGCCCCTCAGTCCGCACTCCCAATGCCTGTTCTCCCAGGCACAGGCTTCCAAGCACTCCTGGGCCAGCCGTGTTGTAACCCGATCCAGCAGGGTGCTCTTCCTGTGGGTGGCCTGCTTGTCAGCTGCAGACGGTGCTGACGGTCCATTTTGCTCTTTTCCACTAAACAGTTCATATTTGTTAAATGTTAAATGTCATATTTGTTAAATATTTAGTCCATATTTGTTAAATGCTTGTTGAATGGCTAAAAAATTACACCTAAGTTGGCAGATTATGTTCAAAGAAATCTTGACAGTGTGTCTCTCCTCCGGCCACTCCCCTGTGCTCTGACCTCCCCTCCCTCCAGGACTGACCATCTCTCCCTGCACAGCGCCCCCCACCCCCACCAACACCATCTCAGATCCTCAGAATAACTGGTTCTTCCTCATCTCCCAGTCTTCAGACTTTTCTGTCTGTCTCTGAAGTTCCCTGAGTGAAGCTTGGCACCCCTACCACCGCCTGGAACAACCTGCTCAGGACTGTGCCCTGGTGGCCGAGGGGAGAGTGTCTCCCCTTGGAGTGACATGTAAATGCTTCTCACCACGGGGTCTGCTCTTCCTTGAGCATTTTAAAACTCAAGTCTTCAGTATAAAAAATGACTTCCAAGAGCAGATTCTCTAACAGAAAGGTTCATCTTTATAACTGGCAAAAATAAATTGTCCAAATGAACACATAAAGTTTAAAGTCTGTGTTTCCATACCTGAGGTCTGCTAGAATATTTTTTCCTTTAAAAGAAAGGAATCATTTGATTCTTACTCAAGTTTGTGCCACCCTCCACCCCACCACCATGTGTCCTGGGGTCTCCAGCCTCAACGAGACTTGAGGCTGAAGTCCAGAGTGTCCATGAATGGCTTAAGGCCAGTTGCAGCTGGAGTCCCCAGGTGTGGGTTTTGGGGGATAGGCAGGTAGCTTCTTGCCTCTGCCTCCTGCCTGCCGTGGGATTTGGGATTCCATGACAGGCCTCTCCTGGCAGGTGCAGAGGAGCTGGTCCTTAGCTGGGTCCATCGCAGGCACAGAAGGGACTGTTGTTACGTGCCCTGTTGGCTCTGTGGGCGGGGGGGGGGGGGGGGGGCGCTGCCCTCTGAGGCCCTTTTATCCTTGCTGTGTAATCTTTGTTCAGTTCTGGCTTCTGCTTTGGCAACCTCGCCCTGGGCAGGAAGACAGGCCGCTTGTTTTCAGGATCATTTTTACCAGATTCAAGATTAGCTTGGGCAGTGCTGGCTTCCTGCTGAACAACATGAAGTTTAGCTGTGCTGAGAAGTAATTCCCAGGGCCGGGGGTGGAGGGAGTGGCATTTGAGGACAGGTTATCCTGGCACAGTTCCTCGGACAGACTAGAAGGAGGTGAGTGGCGTGCAACTGTGCACTCAGGGTCACACTGGCCAGAGGCAGGCACACTCACCCTGCCAAGAGCCCTGGGTGACTGCCAGGCCTGGTTTCCAGAGGCATCGCTCTGGGGTGAGCCATACTCAGGGTCCCAGGTAAGGGTGAGGTAGGAGGCCGAGATCCATCCCCACACACGGAGGCCTGCGGAGCCCCGAGTGCCAGTCTGGGTCTGGTCTTGACTGACTGTGGGCCTGGGCCCCAGCACCCAGGCTCACTCTGGGCCCAGGTCTGGCCTCTTCCTGGCAGAGGCTGTGTGCAGCAGGGCAGCAGGCACCCTCACTCAGCCTTGGAGTCCTTCCAGGCAAGACAGAAGTTGTGCTCATCACCTCCCCATGTATTTTTGTTCTTTCCCTAGAGAGCTTTCTAAGTATCGCAGGTGCCTTCCTGCCTGGGAGAGCACTGGGATACTGCTGTGTCCCGGGCTGAGCTGGGAAGGCAGGCCTGACTCCAAGTGCGAAATCCAAACTTACTTTGTTGGTGTGTTTGCTGGATGGGGGCTCTTACAGGCCAAAGGGTCCAGCCCCCCATCTGATAAGGAGGGGCTGAGGACATGGCTCCTGCGGGCCCGCTGTTCTGGCTGTACCACTTTCCTTTTTTAATATTAAAGAATAGTAGCATCTCCAGTCCTGCACATAAGAAGCTTGGAAGTCACCAGTCCGTCCTAATGACAAGTAAAAAGCTGAACAAACTGCAAGCTGAGCAGCTCTTCTTCGATCCGTCAGAGAGTTGAGGTCCCAAGGCGAACCCTGCCCCACACTGGAGAGGCCAACAGGTGGATACAGACAATCCTAACTTCCCGGGGCAGAAACCCCCGCAGGATCCTTGCCCTGAAATAATGAATCGCTGGAGGCTCAGTGTGGACAACTCAGTTAAAAACTCCAAGGGGACCCCGTCATAAGGGGTCTCCACTTTCCTACAAGGTTTATCTCCTGGAATTCTACCAGGTGCTCACAGTGAATACTGGAGAAAAATCCCTTGCGCTTCTGGCAGGGAGAGAGGAAAAGGAACCATTTGAAATAAACCACAGCACTCTGTTCCTAACGAGGCAGCCCTCAGGGGAAACTGTTGAACCAGACCCTCAGTGACCTGGGGAAGGGAAGTACCCAACTCCAGACCCCTCCCACCTTCCTGTCCCACCTCGAGGGGGATGGCTGAGCAGTATGATAGACATCCACAGTGCAGGGGCCTAGGCTCACTCAGAGATGCAGGCCCAATCGTAGGGCTGTAGGACACTCCCTCCCCCACACCTGTGCTCACCGCTTCATCAGTAAAGGTCTCTTTACAGCAGTTCCTTTACCCAGTACATCATGCCTGGCCATTGAGAAAAAATTACAAGACCTACTAAAGGCAAAAAACACAGTCTGAGGAGACAGAGCAAGCATCAGAACCAGACGTGGCAGGGGTGTTGGAATTATCAGACCAGGAGTTTAAAACAACTATGATTAATACGACAAGGGCTCTAATGGTGAAAGTAGGCAACATGCAAGAACAGATGGGCAGTGTAAGCAGAGAGACGGAAATCCTAAGAAAGGGCCAAAAATAAATGAAAGCAATTTCTAGCAAAAACACTATAGTGGAATTGGAGAATGCCTCTGATACCACTCGTAAGCATACTGGTAGACTGGACACGGCTGAGGAAAGAGTCTCTGAGCTTGAGAATACCTCAGTAGAAACCTCTAAAGATGAAAACCAAAGAGAAAAAAGACTGAAAAAAACGGAACAAACTATCCAAGAACTGGGGACAACAGCAAAGGCTGTCACGTGTGTAATGGGGATACCAGAAGGGAGAAAGAAAGGAATATTTGAAACAGTAATGACTGAGAATTTCCCAAAATTAATGTCAGACCCCAGACAGATCCAGGAAGCTCAGAGAACACCAAGCAGGACTAATGCCCAAAGTTACTACATGTCGGCATGTCAGTTTCAAACTACAGAAAAGAAGAGATAAAGAAGAAAATGTGAAAGAAGCTAGAGGAAGCAGACACCTTCCCTACAAAGGAACCAAGGTAAGAACTACATCCACCTTCTCAGAAACCATGCAGGCAAGGAGAGAGTGGAGTGAAATATTTAAGATGTTAAGGAAAAAACCCCAACAACCTAGAATTCTGCACCCTGCGAAATTATGCTTCAAAAGTGAAGAAATCAAGACTCTCTCAGACAAAAATTGAGGGAATTTGTTGCCATTAGACTGCCTTGCAAGAAATGTTAACGGAAGTTCTTTAGAGAGAAGAAAAATGATACAGATCAGAAACTCAGATCTATGTAAAGGTAGAGCACAGGAGAAGGAATAAGTAACAGTAAAATTAAAACATTTCTTTTTCTTAATCTAGCAGATACCTGTTCTAAATAATAGTAGCAACGCTGTATTCGACTGTGCGTGGTGATGTATACATGTTCCTGTGTGTGCTGATGTGCAAGCGAAATGAATGCCAGCGAGGATGCAAGGGGTGGGTGGGAGGGATCAGGGCGGTTCTGTTATTATGAGTATCACACTACTGGTGAACTAGACTTGGCTTAGTTGTAAATGTATATTGCAAACTCTAGGACAGCCACTTAAAAAAAAGTTTTAAAAAAATATATAACTGATATGCTGGGAGAGAACTGATGAGAAGAGAGAAAATGCAACCACAAAATGTTCATTTAAAACCACAAAAGGCAGAAAGAGAGTGAAAAGATAAAAGTAGAGGACGGGAAGGAATGTGCGTGTGAACCCTATTCTCAGTCATTACAATGAGCGGCAGTCTGTGCACAACAGTTACAACAGAAGAGGTGGTCAGAGTGGATCAACAAACAAGACCCAAGTGGATGTTGTCTCCAAGATACCCACTTTAGATATAAAGATAGATGCCAAGTAAAAGTAAAGTGATGGAGGAAGATCACCACGCTGACACTACCCAGAAGAAAGCAGGAGAAGCTATATGGATTCCAGAAAGAGGGGACTTAAGGCAAGTTATCAGGGATAAAGACGGGCATGATGTAATGATAAAGGGGTCAGTTCTCTAAGACGACATAAGAGTGCTTACCATGTCTGTGACTAACAACGGAGGCTCCAAGTGGGTGAGGCAAAAACTGATGGAACTGCGAGGAGGAACTGATGAGTCCTCCCTTATAGCTGGAGACCTCAGCACCCCTCTCAGAAGCGCACAGACCCAGCAGGCAGGAAGTCACTAAGGACAAAGCTGCATCCAACGACTGGATAGAACGGACGTCTGTAGACTGCTTCAGCAACAACAGAACACATGTTCCTCTCAGGCCCACGTGCAACACTCACCAAGACAGACCATATTCTGGGCCATAAAACACACTGTAACAAATTTAAAAGAATAGAAATCATGCAAAGTATGCTCACAGGCCACAATGGAATTAAACTAGAAATCGATAACAGAAAGATGGCTGGAAAACCCCAAAATACTTGGAGATTACACTTCTAAATAACAGTCAGAGAAACCTCAAGAGAAATTTTAAAATATTTTGAACTAAATAAAAATGAACATACAACTTAAAATTTGTAGGCTGCAGCAAAAGCAATGCTTTGAGGGAAATTTATAGCAGTAAATGCATATAACAGTAAAGAAGAAAGATCTAAGGGCTGGCCCCATGGCCTAGTGGTTAAGTTCAATGTGCTCTGCTTCCGCAGCCCAGGTTTGTAGGTTCAGATCCCAGGTGTGGACCTACACCACTCATCAGCCATGTTGTGGCGGTGTCTCACATGAAAAATAGAGGAAGATTGGCACGGATGTTAGCTCAGGATGAATCTTCCTCAGCAAAAAAAAAAAAAAAAAAAAACCCGAAACCAGTCATCTAAGCTTCCACGTTAGGAAACCAAAATAAAGAAGAACAAATCAAATCCAAAGTAAGCAGAAAAAAAGAAATAATAAAAATCAGAGCCGGAGTCAATGACACTGAAATAGAAAATAGAAAATCAGTGAAACCAAAAACTAGTACTTTGAAAAGATCAATAAAATCAATAATTCTCCAACCAGGCTAACTAAGAAAGAGAAGACACAAATTACTAGTATTAGAAGTGAAAGAGGGGACATCATACAGATACAAGCGATATTAAAAGGCTAATAAAGGAATATTATGAACAACTCTTTGCTTACAAATTTGATAACCTAAATGAAATGGACCAGTTCCTGGAAAGACACAATCTGCTGAAACTCACACCAGAAGAAATGGACAATCTGAATGGCTCAGTTTCTATTAAAGAAATCGAGTCAACAATTAATAACTTTCCAAAACAAAATACCAAACCCAAATGGGTTCACTGGTGAATTCTATCAAACATTTGAAGAAATTATACCAATTGTCTACAACCTCTTTCAGAGGATAGAAGCAGAGGGAATACTTCCTAACTCATTCTCCAAGGCCAGCATTACCCTAATACCAAATCCAGACAAAGAAAATGCAAGAAAGGAAAACTACAGACCAATATCTCTCGTGAACATAGATGCAGAAATCCTCAACAAAATACTAGCAAATCAAATCCAGCAATATGTAAAAAGAATTATACACTATGACCAAGTGGGATTTATTCCAGGTATGCAAAGCTGGTTCAGCATTAGAAGATCAATAGGGGGCCGGCCCCGTGGCCGAGTGGTTAAGTTCACACGCTCCGCTTCGGCCGCCCAGGGTTTCACCGGTTCGGATCCTGGGCATGGACATGGTGCCGCTCATCAGGCCACGCTGAGGCAGCATCCCACATGCCACAACTAGAAGGACCCACAACTAAAAATATACAACTATGTATCGGGGGGCTTTGGGGAGAAAAAGGAAAAAATCTTTAAAAAAAAATCAATAAATGTAATCCATCAGATCAGGCTAGAGAAGGAAAATCACATGATCATTATCAGTAGATGCAGAAAATCCAACACCCCCATTCATGATAAAAAAGTTAACTAGGAATAGAGAGGAACTTTCTCAAATTGGTGAAGAATATCTACAGAAAATCTACAGCTGACATCTACTTAATGATGAGAACCTCAGAGCTTTCCACTGAGATCAGGAGCAGGGCAAGACGTCCCCTCTCACCACTGCTTTCAGCGGCCTACGGGAAGTGCCAGGAAGGTGGCAAGACGGGAATCAAAGGCATGCAGATTGGGATGGAAGAAATAAAGCTTTGTTCACAGATCAGCTGTGTAGAAAATCTCAAAGAAATAAAAAAATGAGCTAATAAGCAGTTGTAGCAAGGTTGCAGGATGCAAAATTACTATACAAAAGTCACTCACTTTACTATATACTGCAATGAACAAGTGGAGTTTGAAATTAAAAACAATACTAACACATAAAAACCTGCACACAGATGTTTACAGCAGCTTTATTCATAATTGCCAAAACTTGGAAGCAACCAAGATGTCCTTCAATAGGCAAATGGATAAATAAACTGTGGCACATCCAGGCAATGCAACATTATTCAGCACTAAAAAGAAATGAGCTATGAGGCCGTGAAGAGACCTGAGGCAACTTAAATGCATATGACTAAGTGAAAGAAGCCAGTCTGAAAAGGCGACGCGAGTGTGATTCCAACTGCACGACATTCTGGAAAAGGCAAAACTATGGAGACAGTGAAAGATCAGGGGTTACAGGGGAGGGATGAACAGGAGGGGCAGAGGGGCTTTTCAGGCAGTGAAAATACGGATACACGTCAGACATTTGTCCACACACTTGGAATGCACATCAAGAGAGAACCCTCATGTGAACTGTGGACTCCACGTGATGCTTATGTGGTGGTGCAGGCTTATCAGTTCTAACAGCTGTGCCAGTGAGGTGCAGGCTGTCGATACTGGGGGAGGCTGTGCGTGTATGGGGGCAGGGAGTGTATGGGAAACCCCTGAACCTTCCGATCACTTCTGCTGTGAACCTAAAACTGCTCTGAAAAATAAAGTCTTAGACAAAAATAGAGGCTTAGTGTAAAAAAAAGTTGAAGCCACACAAGCCTGTGTGCAGTGGTCCGAGATCCTTCCCCTGCTACAAATAATGCTGTTGTGTATATTATCGTGAGAGTGTTTTTGTAAAATAAATTCATAAAATCAGAATTGCAGATTCACAAGTGTGCATGTGTAACACTTCGAGTGGGTTGGTCCTGTTGGAGCCTACATAGCCTTCACTGTCCTTGGCATTAGTCTGGCCTCCAGCCACAGACCAGGCACTCCGTGCTGTGCTGCCAGACCTGAGATGACGTTGGGGCTTATCAGTATCTAGTATCACCCAGATCAGATGTTTTTGCTGTGATGCTCACACTGCTTGTAAACTTGTTTTTAAAAAGCCTTTAGGCTGCTTTCTTTGAGTCCCTTCCATTTGCTGCCCGACCAGCGCAGTGACCTCTGTGTTTGATTTCAGACAGGCTGATGGTCGCAAAGTCCTGCGGTCGAGCATCCGAGAGTTCCTGTGCAGCGAGGCCATGTTCCACCTGGGGATCCCCACCACGAGGGCCGGGGCCTGCGTCACGTCCCAGTCCACGGTCGTGCGAGACGCATTCTATGATGGTAATCCAAAATATGAAAAGTGCACAGTTGTGTTGCGTATAGCTTCCACTTTTCTCAGGTAATGCCGGGGTCCTTCGGGCCTGTCTACACGCGTGCTTTATCCAGTGGTGGATTTGTGCTTAGGCAGCTGGAATGTCTGGTAGAGGCAAATGCACTGTGGTGACACACACGGCGGGACTTGGCCCCTGGCTGGTCCCCACAGAGCAGGAGGGACTGTCCGTGAAGTAGACGCTTTGCTCCCGCGGGGAGGGAGTTACAGGGGAAAGGCACTGGGCATCTTCTGGGTCGGGACTCCCGTCCTGCATGTGGACAGCTGTGCTGAGCCTCCCACACTCGCTGTCCAGGCCCTTGTCACCACCGCAAGAGATGGGGGATGGAGCGGCAGCCACAGCCAGAGTGCTGCTGACCGGGCAGGGGTACCATGTGCACCAGGGAAGGGGAGCGGGACCCCGGGCAATGAGAGCTGGGTGCCCAGACGTGGGCTTCTGGGAAGGGGCACGTGCAGGGCTGCTTGTGGAGTTTGTGATGGGGAGCTGCATCAGACTCGCCGAGACAGGTTTCATGTTGCCACACGTAAGGGCTGTTGCCCGCCTGATGTGCTTCCTCGCTGCCCCGTCGTGCCTGGAGGCCTCTCTAGCTC
Source organism: Equus asinus (assembly GCF_041296235.1). Classification (NCBI taxonomy): domain Eukaryota; kingdom Metazoa; phylum Chordata; class Mammalia; order Perissodactyla; family Equidae; genus Equus; species Equus asinus. The sequence goes on along the minus strand of NC_091793.1, from coordinate 12,545,770 downwards.
TGTCTCTGGTGTGAGCCTGTTGGTCCTTGATGTCACCGTGCTGTCTGGCATCAAACACCTTTTGGTGCTGATCACCTGAACCCAGAGCTGGCAGGAGGCGGCTCTCGTGATCTTGTGGTTCTCCTGTCCGGTGGGCCCGACTGACCCAGACTGACCCTGTGCGTGTTGGGGGCACCCGGCACACTGTCACCAGGCCGGTCCCCAGGTGTCTGCCTGCTGCCCACACCTGAAGCTGACGGCCCCTGTCCTCTGGGGAATGGGAGGAGCCAGGGTAGCTGTCAGCTTCATCCCGGGAGGCCCAGGGTTTCACTCCACAGCAGCACCACTGGCATTTTGACCAGGTCATTCTTGCTGTGGGGCTGGCCTGTGCCTTGTAGGCTGTAGGATGGCATCCCTGGCCTCTACCCAATAGTTGCTAGTGGTAACCCCAGTTGTGACAACCAAAAATGTCCCTAGACGTTAACTCAGGTCCCCTAGGGGCATAAGGACCCCGGTGCAGAACCACTGCTGACCGCTCACAGGCACAGTGTCCGTAGCAGAGCTGGCCTGCTCGTCTCCCCACTGCGGGACGCCTCTTGGAGTGGGAGGATGAGCAGAGCCCTTCTTGTCATCATGGAGTCAGGGTGGGGACAGCTGTGTGGCTCCTGGCCCTCCGCAGATGCCCTGGGCTGCCTGGAAGTTGGCCAGAAGTGATGGTCTGTACTTGCATCATTGAAGGGAGAGATGTTTTTGTTGGTTTTGTTTTAATCAAGGTATTCTTCCCACTATGGGCTGCAAGATTGAGCAGCCAGACTCCTTTCTTTTTTCTTTTTTTTTGCAAGGAGGTGGGGTCTTGTTTAACCTGTTGAAAACACGGGTCTTCCCTCCAGGTTCGGCTCCTTTGAGATTTTTAAGTCCACAGATGAGCACACGGGCCGCGCGGGCCCCAGCGTGGGGAGAAATGACATCCGGGTGCAGATGCTTGACTACGTGATCGGCAGTTTTTACCCCGAAATCCAGGCTGCTCACGCCAGTGACAGTGTACAGAGGAATGCTGCTTTCTTCCGGGAGGTAGGTGGGGGCTGCACACCCCCGTCCCTGCGGGCAGACGCCAGATGTCCCCACCACCACCCGCCAGTGAAGACGTGGTCAGTTTTGGCTGATGGACAGTGGTTTTCACTTGCTGTTCCTGCCCTTCTGTCTGAGTCGCCCTCCTGTCCAAACCCTCCTCACCACCTGCTGGCTTTGACCAGGGCTGACTTCTCAAAAACACTGTGTGGAGGGTCATGGGTCCTGGAACAAACCAAGGGTCACTTTGGTTTTTTTTGTTGTGGTTTTTCTAAGGAAGACTGGCCCTAGGCCATGCCATCTTCCTCTATTTTATGCGTGGGACGCCTGCCACAGCATGGCTTGACAAGCAGTTTGTAGATCCTCACCTGGGATCCCAACCGGCCAGCCCCAGGCCACCAAAGCACAACATGTGAACTTAACCTCCGTGCCAGCAGGCCGGCCCCTGAAGGATCACTTTGTTTGAGCGGCGCTGATGGGGCCCACGTGCTGCGCACGCCTGCCACGCCCAGCGGGGCCTCCGCCAGCAGGGGAACTTTGGAGGGAAGGATTCTCCCTGGGTGGGAGCCTGGGTGCTGGCGGGTGCTGGGCACCTTCTGCGAGGGGCCTGGGCTCACAGTGGCCCCAACCACACACACCTTAGCCAGCCCAGTCTCTCGATCCAGGGGAGTTGCTGACTGCCCTGGCTTGGGTCTGGGTCCCCCAGGGTGATCAGGTGTGGCCCCCATCCCACAGGCAGTGCAGGTGTCCCACTGTGACGTTTAGAGTGCAGGGGGGTGCTGGGCCTCACCTGGTCAGGCTCCGGGCCTGCAGCATCAGTGGTGGAAGCAGAGGAGGGGGCGGGGCCTGAGGCCTGTCTGCCTGGGGCTGGAGGGCCCATGGGGCATCGCTCTTTGCTCCAGAAGTGGGTGCCGAGCAGGAGTTTGTAGGGCCCCCCTCCTGCACTGGTCACTCCCCTCCCCCTACCTGCGCCACACTCTTTCTTCCTGTCCTTCATGTGGGTGTGTGCCTGGGCCGAGGGACGCCAGGAGGAGGGGCTCAGCTCACGCCTGTGGCGGGTGACTTGGGCAGGTCACTCTGCCTCTCTGAGCTTCGGTCTCTGTCTGACTGAGAGGACGGTGCTGCCCAATTCCTGGAGCGTCCTCAGCCTGCATGAGGGTGGCATGTGTGAGCCAGCGTCTCTGGACGCTGGGCAGTGGGACCCTGGGTGTGGCCCTGCGTCTTGCAGGGCTCTGGCTGCCCCTGCGGTCACTGTGTTCTCAGGAGGCCTGGGGCCTGTGCAGTGGGCTGGGCGGGGGGTGAGCAGCAGGCCTGGCAGCCGGACCTGGCCTGGGCATGTCAGCCATTTGAGCCTCCTTCCCCAAGGGCCAGGCTGGCCCGCAGGCACAGATTTTGCCTGGTAATCAGGCAACCTCCTCATTTCCACATAGTCGTCCAACTGGCCTGAGTCGTGGGATCACCAGGGTTCCCTGATGTTTTGGTTTGAATAAAAGCCAAAATCAGTGAGTATATAAAAGAGATAGACGGTGTATGCAGGGATTAAAGCCCACACATATTGACTCATCCAAAATACTTTTTCCTCCTTGAATACTCTTAAGCCTTCTCCCCATGGCTGAGTGTTGGTTGGGATGACAGGGCACTGGGACAGACCCCACAGATGTCACCGGAGAGTGAGAACTGCTCAGAGGAGCACAGCTTCAGGGAGGGGGAGGGCGGGGAGTGACCAGTGCCCGTCCTGCCACAGGTGACGCGTCGCACGGCCCGGATGGTGGCTGAGTGGCAGTGTGTCGGCTTCTGCCATGGCGTGCTCAACACAGACAACATGAGCATCGTGGGGCTCACCATCGACTACGGGCCCTTCGGCTTCCTGGACAGGTGAGCAGCCCGGGGCTGGCATGTGGGCCTCGTGCAGTCCTGCTGCCCAGCAGGGATGCTGCCGGGAGGGGCTCTGACAGTGGGCACCGTGGAAGGCCCTGTGACACATGCGGTGCTTCTGTCAGCGCTTTGTTCAGTGTGCAGTTCTCAGCAGCGCCTGCTGGGCCATCCCCAGAGGCAGGAGTCCCCTGGAGAGTTTTGAGCAGAGATGCATTTTTAAAAGGGTCCCTCCACTCCTGAGTTGAAAACGGACAAGAGGGGCAGGGCGGGGGCAGGTGATGAGCAGGAAGGGGCCGTGCCCAGCCAGGAGCATCCGCCCAGGGGCAGCGCTGGGCAATGTGGCTTCCCTGCTCCTGAGGTAGAGCCGTCAGGGCTGGTGGCTGATTGTTTGGGCAGGAGAGAGTGAAGGGCAGCTGCAGGGTCCTTGACCTGAGCCTATAGGGCCAAGGCCCCTGCCGGCCAGGGTAGGAGAGCAGCAGCCACACAGGCAGTGCCTTTGGGTGCTCCCTGGGGGCCTGCATCGTCTTCAACAGGTCCCCTTGAGCAACACCAAGGTTCTCTCACCCTATGTGGCAGGTACGATCCCGACCACGTGTGCAATGCCTCTGACAACGCGGGGCGCTACGCGTACAGCAAACAGCCCGAGGTGTGCAAATGGAACCTGCAGAAGCTGGCCGAGGCCCTGGAGCCCGAGCTGCCCCGAGAGCTGGGTGAGGCCATCCTGGCCGAAGAGTTTGATGCCGAGTTCCACAGGCACTATCTGCAGAAGATGCGCAGGAAGCTGGGCCTGGTGCAGGCCGAGCAGGAGGAGGATGCAGTGCTGGTGGCCAAGCTGCTGGAGACCATGCACCTGACCGGTGAGCATGGGCGGGTGCACACGCCACAGTGGGGGCTCCGTATTTTCGTTGTACTAGAATATACATAACGTGAAGTTTACCCTTTTAACCATTTCTCAGTGTATGATTCAGTGGCATCAGGTACATTCGAATTGTTGTGCAACCACTACCACCATCCATCTCCAGAACCTTCTCGTCTTCCCAAAATGAAAATATCCCCTTTAAACACCAGCTCCCCCCCCCCACCCCCCAGCCCCTGGAAACCTCTGTTCTACTTTTTGTCTCTGAATTGGATGACTCTAGGGACCTCATACCAGCGGATTCATATAGTTTTGGCTTATTTCTGGCTTATTTCATTGAACATAATGTCTTCAGGGTTCCTCAGTGTTGTAGTGTCAGGATTTTACTTCTTTTAAGGCTGAATATTCCACTGTCTGCGCCGACCACGTTTTGTTACCCATCATTTCCTCGTGCACACCTGGTTTTCACCCTTTGGCAATCGTGAGTAATGCTGCGGTGAAAGTAGATGTGCAGATGTGTGTTTGGGTCCCTCTTTTCAGTTCCTTGAGGTATATACATTTAGGAGTGGAATTGCTGGATCATATCTTTAACTTACCTGAGTGCTCTGGCTAGAACTTGTTGTACTGTGTTGAGTAGAAGTGGCTAAAGTGGGCCCATTTGTTGGTTCTGATCCAGGGGAGAGCGTCCAGTCTTCTGCGGTTGAGCAGGATGTTACCGGTGGGCTTTTATCAAGTTGAGGAAGTTTCCTTCTATTCCCAGTTTGAGTGTTTTTCCATTTTGCATCGGCTGCAGCGATCATGCTGCTTTACTCCTTCGTTTATACCCTGTCCTGGTCTGTCTAAGCTGCTATAATAAATGACCACACTCGGGGGGCTTACACAACAGACATTTATTTCTCACAGTTCTGGAGGCTGGACGTCCGAGGTCAAGGTGTGGCCTGGTCGGGTCATTGGTGAGGGCCCTCTTCCTTGTTGACAGACACGGCCTGCGTGTCGGGTCCTCACAGGGAGGAGAGGAGGAGCCAGCGCTCGGGCCTCTTCTCGTAAGGGCACTGATTCCAGGATGAGGGCCCAGCTCATGACCTGCCCGCCTCCCAAAGACCCCAGTTCCAAATACCATCACACTGGGGATTTGGGTTTCAATGTACGAATTGCGGGGAGAAACAAACATTCAGTCCATGAAATATCCTTGCATTCTGGGGATAAATCCCACTTGGTCATGGTATATAATCTTTTTACTATACTGATGGTTTGGATTTGCTAATATTTTCTTGAGGATTTTTACATCTGTATTTACAAGGGATATTGCTCGGTAGTTTTCTTCTTATAGTATCTTTGTTTGGCTTTGGTATCAGGGCAATGGTGGTCTCATAAATGAGTTAGGAAGTGTTCCCTCCCACGTTTTGGGAGAATTTGAGGACTTGGTGTTAATTCTTCTTTAAATGTTTGGTAGAAACCACCAGCAAAGCTCTCTGGACCTAACTTTCTTTGTTGGGAAGTTTTCGGTTTTTTTTTTAAATTTTCCTTCTTCTCCCCAAAGCCTCCCTGGTACCTAGTTGTATATTTTAGTTGTGGGTCCTTATAGTTGTGGCACATGGGACACCGCCTCAGCGTGGCTTCATGAGTGGGGCTGGGTCCATGCCCAGGATTCGAACTGGTGAAACCCTGGGCCGCCAAAGCAGAGCACATGAACTTAACCACTCGGCCATAGGGCCAGCCTCATGTTGGGAAGTTTTTGATCACTGATTCAATCTCCTTATTTGTTATATGACTATTTAGATAGTCTATTTCTTCTTGAGTCAGGTTTGGCAATTTGTGTGTTTCTAAGAGTTTGTCTATGGCATCTAAGTTGTCCCATCTATTGATACATAATTGTTCATAGTATTCTTAGTCTTTTGCTTCTGTGTAATCAGTAGTGATGTCCCTTCTGTCACTTCTGATTTTAGTTGTGTCTTTTCTCGTTTTCTTTGTTACTGTAGCTAAAAGTTTGTCAATTTTGTTCATCTTTTCAGAGTCAACTCTTGGTTTCATTGATTTTCTCTTATTGTTTTTCTGTTCTCTATTTCATTTATCTCTGTTCTAATCTTTATTATTTGCTTCCCTTCTGCTAACTTTGGTCTTATTTTGTTCTTTTCAGATAAGGTTATTGATTTGAGATCTTCTCTTTTTTTCCCCAAGTTGAAATATAATTGACATATAACATTATACAGGCATACCTTGGAGATGTTATGGGTTTGGTTCCAGACCACCACAATCAAGTAAATATCGCAATAAAGCAAGTCACATGAGTCTTTTGGTTTCCCAGTGCATATGAAATCTGTGTTTACACTATAGTCTGTTAAGTGTGCAATAGCATTATGTCTAATTACAAAATATTTTATTGCTAAAAAATGCTAACAGTCATCTGAACCTTCAGCAAGTCACTTTGTGCTGGTGGAGGGTCTTGTAAAAAACACACGATCTACAAAGCACAGTAGAACAAGGCATGCCTGTATTGGTTTCAGGTGAACACCTTGAATCAATATATGTACGTACTGTGAAATGATCACCACATATAGTTACAAATTTATCTTCTTGTGATGAGAGATCTGCTCTTTTCATGTAGTCATTTACAGCTATAAATTTCCCTACGAGTGTCGCCTTTGCTGTACCCCGTGTTTTGGCATGCTGTTTTCACTTTCATACCTCCTTCTATTTTCTAATTTCCCTTGTGATTTCTTTTTAGACTCACTGGTTGACTGCATTGTTTAATTTTCACATTACTTGTGAACTTTCCAGTTTTCCTTCCGTTTGTGATCGCTAGCTCCTTTCCACTGTGGTGTGAGAAGATACTGGTCTTTTTAAATGCATCAAGACTTGTTTTATGGCCTAACCTGTGGTCTGCCCTGGAGAATGTCCCGTGTGCACTGGAGACGATCGTGCGTCCTGCTCTGGTTGGATAGAATGCTCTCTGTGCATCTGCTTGATCTGGCTGGTTTGCATGTTGTTCAAGTCCTCTGTGCCCTTACTGATCCCCGTCTGGATGTTTCATCCATTGTTGAAGGCAGAGTGTTGAAGTCTGCAACCTTTACTATAGAACTCTTCTTCTCTGTCGCCCTTCAATTCTGTGAATGTTTGTTTTATATATTTGGGGCTCATGTGGTGCCTATGTTTATAATTGTTACATCTTCTTGATAAACTGACTTTTATCAACATATAATGCTCTTCTTTGTCTTTCAGACAAAGCCTCTTTTGTCTGAAATGAGCATGGCTGCCCAGCTCTCTGGGTCACTGTCTGCATGGGGTATTTTCCCAACATCTCTTTCAACTTACTCAAGTCTAGAGTGAGTATCACATAGACAATGTGTGGTTGGATCATGTCTTTTTTAATCCATTCTGCCAATCTCTGCCTTTTGACTGGAGATTAGTCCTGTTACTTTTAAAGTGATTACTGATAGGAGAGACTTGTGTGTCTCACATCACTTCCGTCACTCATCTTCCCTGTGGCTGCTTTCAATGTTGCGTTGGTTTTTTCTAGTATACTGCTTTGATTCCCTTCTCATTTCCTTTGTGTGAATTTTTGGGATGTTTTCTTAGGGGTTATGGTGACATTGGGTTTTAACAAGTCAGCCTGAGGGCCCCACAGTGTGTGTTACATGTTGAGCCCGGTGCTGGGTATGTTTCTGTGGCTTCTCCTCGACACACAGCTCCTAGAGTAGGCAGTGGGGTTGCAACAAGGGCCAGGGGTGACCTCAGTGCCTTTGCTCTATTTACCCATTTTACAGATGAAGAAATCAGGGCTTGGAGGCCTTGAGAGAGTGACTCACCACATTCAGAGTGGTGGCCGAGCTGGGTGGTAGAGGGTTGGGGCTGAGGAACAAGCTGGAGAGGAGTGGTCAGGAGTCCCTGGACCTGACCCTGAGGAGAGCTCTGCACACCTGCTGGATGGACGAGTGTGGGTCAGTCTGGTGTTCAGATGGGGTTGCGGAAGGGCATGCCAGGGCCCAGCCCCTGCCCCCAGCGCCCTGAGCAGCTGCATGTCACAGGTGCTGACTTCACCAACACCTTCTACTTGCTGAGCTCCTTCCCAGCTGGGCAAGAGTCTCTGGGCCTGACCGAGTTCCTGGCTGCGCTGACCACACAGTGTGCCTCCCTGGAGGAACTGAGACTCGCCTTCCGACCCCAGATGGATCCCCGGTGGGTACTCAGGTCTTGTTTTCTTGGAATTTGTTTCCAGAGAGGGAGGAACATTTAGAATGGAACGTGCACAGTAGGGAATGTTGGAGACAGTGAGCTGGGGGCCCAGGCAGCTGTTCCGCTCCCAGGAAGGGTGGGTGGTCAGGTTCCTGTCCCTGCGGTGCTGGGTCAGAGGGACGGCCAGGCAGCACGGGCTAGCCGATGATGGTCTCTGTGCTGGGGTGGCTTCGCAGAACAGCTCTTGGGTCTGCCCAGGAAGAGCCTGTGGGCCTTCAGGTTTCCAGCCAGAGCATGCTTTGCCCACCGTCTCCCACTGGGAAGAACCCCGTGTCCCAAGGGTGTGGCCCATACTCAGGATCAGACACTGAAGTGCTGGTTGTAGGTTCTGACAAATAATAAACCAACAAATTGTGATGAGGAAGGAATTTAATATAGCAGTGTGGGCACTGGACTGATGGCTCCCAGGATGCAGTGGGGAGGACCAGCTGGTAGGACCTGCCGAATACAAGGCCAATACGACTGGGGAAGGGGTTTCGGGGCCTGTCCCCCCAGACTCTTCTGGAAGTGGGGAAGGACCCAGCCCTATGGGCACAGGAGGAGTGACAGCAGTGACTTCCTCCTGGAGGAAGTTGGTGCTGGGTTGGGATGTAGGCAGGTGCCAAGCAGCAGAGAGATGGTGTCCTACCCACCCCAGGGGCCCGCCCAGTCAGCCCGAGGCACCTGTCCCTCGGGGCACATCTGTGCCCTGCCGCACGGAGGGGCTGCTGCAGAACAAGGGTGGACACTTGGTAGCTGCCCCCTGTGCCTGCCTCATGCGTCAGGCCAGGGCTCACTCCCAGTGGGGCTCTAGGTAGGGGTGTGGCATCGAAGTCCCTGGTGGTCTCAGGACACAGTCCACAGCCGGTGGTGGGGATGCTGCAGCCTCCTGGATGCACCTCATGCTGCCCACTCCGCACAGGCAGCTCTCGATGATGTTGATGCTGGCACAGTCGAACCCGCAGCTCTTCGCGCTCATTGGTACCCGGGCAAACGTCACAAAGGAGCTGGAGCGCGTCGAGCAGCAGTCGCGGCTGGAGCAGCTGAGCCCGGCCGAGCTGCTGAGCAGGAACAGGGGCCACTGGGCCAACTGGCTCCAGGCATACAGGTGAGGCCAGCCCTGTGTCCAAGGTCAGCGATGCTCTGGGTCATCAGAGCGCTGATGGCCAGTGTCACCATCTCCCCGTGAGGTAGCTGCAGACAACCCATGCAGGGGACCAAATGTGGAGGGTGGGGTTGCATCTGCTGGAAAGCTGAGCTGGGGTGTGATTCCAGAGCCCGGCTGGAGCAGGACAAGGAGGGTGCCGGGGACCCGGAGGCCTGGCAGGCTGAGCGTGTGCGTGTCATGCATGCCAACAACCCCAAGTACGTCCTGCGGAACTACATCGCACAGACTGCCATCGAGGCTGCCGAGAGTGGGGACTTCTCAGAGGCAAGCGCACACCGGTCCCTCCTCTGCCCATGGGCCTGTAGCGAGGGCTGGGCCTGGGAGGGAGGGAGGCCCCAACACCTCCCCTTGCTCTTCTCCAGGTGCGGCGGGTGCTGAAGCTGCTGGAGGCCCCTTACCACAGGGCAGAGGAGGCTGCTGAGGTCTCAGAGGCGGCAGAGCCTGAGGGGGCTGGTGGGGCGTCCGGCAGGCGGCGCTCCTACAGCAGCAAGCCCCCGCTCTGGGCGGCAGAACTGTGTGTGACGTGATCCTCGTAAACCGCCTTGGAGGCCTCCACGCCTGGAGGTCCCAAGGCCCTGAGTCCTGCTGAGTCCATGAGGCGGTGCCCAGCCAGTGCACAGCCCCCCACACCCGTCTCTCCATGACGGCAGAGACGTCCAGTCAGGCCCTGACCCGTCTCTGTCTGACGCCAACTCAGCAGCACAGCACGGCCCAGGTCCACACGCTCCCTGTGAAGAGCCGCTTCTATGAGGACAAGTGCCCAGCAAGCCCGGCCTGGGGATGTGGCAGCCCCCGCCCACCTTTCCAGCCTGGGGGTGTGTGGGTGGTGCTGGCACTGCATAGCTCCTGCTTGTCAGGGAGACACAGCCCCTAAATAAACCAGTAGCTTCCTCCACCCATCTCTGTGTGGTCATTCTGTCCCTGCCTTGGCTTCAGGACCCACCCAGGAGAGACCAGTGCTGAGGGGCAGATGGCCCGTCTGCCACACGCCCTGCCTCACCCGAGCAGCCCTCAGGCATCCTGGTAGTAGTTGTTGAAGTTGATGCGCAGCAGGAAGTCCTCCAGGTGGGGCTGGTAGCCACGGTTCACCAGCTTGGTCACCACTGGGGTGGGGGCAGGGGTGTCAGTGAGCAGCTCAGCTGGGGCCCACCCTGTGACCCCTGCCAAGCCCATGGGGGATGGGTCACCTTTGAAGAGAAAGTGGGAATAGTACTTGAAGGTACTGTAGGACTGCTGCATGAGGGCGAAGTTGGGGTGCTCGGCACCCCGGGGGCCACTGGCCGGGCCCCAGGGCTGGGAGATGAGCTGGCTGCGGAACTTGAGGATGAGGCTGAAGATGCTGTGGATGATGTTCATGACAGGCGCCGCCTTCTCCGTCAACAGGCCCCTGGGGGAGCAAGGTGGGTGCTGCTGGTGGGGCACGCCCGACCTCGGGGGACACAGCCCCAGGCACCCATGCCTCACCTGAAGACAGCCTTGTGCAGGTACTCGGCGTGGGCCCGCTGGATCTCCTCGAGGTCACCCACCACAGCCAGCCTGGCACGGAACTCACACCAGCTGACGTGCAGGATCTGGTTGGCGATGTAACCCTGGATGACCTTCACGAAGTGCTGCATCTCGTGCTTGAAAAGCTGCAGCTGGCGGAACTGCACGGAGCTGGCCACGTGGCTCACCAGCGCTGCAGAGGGTGAGGGGTGAGCTGCAGCCACAGCCAAGGGCACGCCCAGGCTCCAGCCAGGCCTCACCTGTGCGCTTGAGGTGGAAGCAGACGTCCTTGAGCGTCCACATCATGAGCTTCAGCTGCAGCAGGAAGGAGAAGATGCCACTGTACCTGCTCAGGCAGCTCTCGGTGATGACGATGTTGAGGGGCCAGTCCACCTGCCAGGGCAGCCAGCTCAGCACACCCCTGAGGGATGGCCCCCGTCCCGTCCACACCACAGAGCCCTGCTGACCTTGTACCTGAGCTCCAGGCAGCTTAGCACATCCGGGGCATTGGGGGCAAACGCCTCGGGCAGGGACTTGAGGGCGAAGGAGAGGTTGGCCGCATGTGGGGTGTCGCCGTGCAGGCTGTACTGCAGGGCCTTGCTCAGCACTGAGTTGAGCACCAGTGGGTTGAGGAGCTCCCCAGGCGTCTGCCCCGCCCCGAGCTGAGGCGGGAGAGGGCACATGTGTCCTGAGGGGTCCCGGGCACAGGCAGTGCCCCCGCCTGCAGTGCCCCCACCACACTCGCTCCATGCCAGGGCTACCTTCTCAAAGAGCAGGTCGCTGAGGGACTGGGCAAATTCGCCATCCTCCATCAGCAGGAAGTGGCGCAGTGCCTCGAAATGTGCCTCGAGGTGGAGCTCCACGAAGAAGTAGTCGACCGCGGCCTTGTTCACCAGGGAGACGCTGGCAGGAGGAGCTGCAGTCAGGTGCCGGCCAGGCAGCCTGGCCAGGCGGGGACAGGCGGGGGGCACTCACTGGGCAGCCAGCGGGGCGGTGAGGGAGCGCTTCAGGAGCACGGGCAGTGGCAGCAGCTCACTCAGCTGCACCGTGGTCTCGTCCGCATCTGATGGGCCCCGGGGGTCCTCAGAGAGGGCAAAGGCCCGGGGAAGCCCGTGGTGGAGGAGGCGGGCAACAGGAGGCTCTGCTGCAGGGATGACACAGGCCACTGTAGGGGCACAGGGCCACGTCCACCAGGCTCCCTCCTGCTTGCCCGCCCGCCGCAGCCAGCACACTCACACAGGGCCTCGTAGCTGTCTGGGTACTGCTCCAGGCGGTACTGCGCTGCCAGGCTTGCCAGGTAAGCCTGCTCCTTGTCCCAGCGAGCAGCCACCACCGCCTCTTCACCAAGGCCTGGGCTGCTCCGGGCATCCGCACCTTCCTAAGACAATCCAGCCTCAAGGAACGCCCCTTCCCCTTGTTTGGGAGAGGAGGGAAAGGGGGTTGGGACCCTCACAGGCTGCCCAATCCTGGAGGACAGAGCCCTCACTGCCCATGCAAGGCCAGGTGTGGGGCGGCCAGCAGAGCGTGCTCTCCCAGGCCCTGACCTCCAACTCCTGACCACATGTGCCCTGACCTTGGAGCCTGGAGGGTGGCTTGGAGAGACGTCCTCAGTGTCCCCACTCCTCCTTGGGCCTGAGCAGCATAAATGAGGCAGGAGGGGACATCAGGGCCAAGCACCTGCTGCTGGGCAGCACCTCCCACATCCCTAGCACAGCAGTCTTCTTACCCTCCCCCCAACCCTACCAGTGACAGGGCAGCTCTGGGGGCCCACTGACCTGGCTCCTCAGGAGTGCCATCTCCTAGAGCACCAGGCACAACCCCAGCAGGCAATGAGGCCTTGAGGCCACTCTCCTCCTCACAACCAGAAGCAGCCGCCAGAGCGCAGGAGCTCCCTGAGGCTGTCTCTGTGGGTAGCTGTGGCTCCTGGTCCTGGGTAGGGCTCTGTTCTTCCAGGCTGAGGCCTGACTGGGACACGTGGTCAGGGGAGTTCTGGTGGGACCTGGGCACATCGATCTGGGCTTCCTCTGGGAGTGCACCCAGCATCATGTGCGACTGAGACACATGTCCATGGACGTTCCACCGTGGCCGAGAGGGGGCCACATCCCACACGTTCTCCCCCACCCTGACGCTGGCATCAGACACATGTCCGTGGACGTTCCACCGTGGCCGGGACGGGACCACGTCCCACACGTTCTCCCCCACCCTAATGCTGGCATCAGACACGTGTCCATGGACATTCCACCGTGGCCGGGAAGGGGTCACGTCCCACACGTTCTCCCCCACCCTAATGCTGGCATCAGACACGTGTCCGTGGATGTTCCACTGTGGTCGGGAGGGGGCTATTCTGGAAGCATAACCCCCTGTGGGAACACTGCTCTCTGACACATGCCCCAGGACCTGGCCTGTGGCCTGGCTGCTCCGCTCCTGGAGGGAATTGTGCTGGGGGGAGTGTGGGTCAAGCAGAGCCATCTGCCCATCCAGGACACAGGTGTCCAGTTGCATGTGAGTGTCCCCCCACAGCTGCTGCCCCTCACTGCCCAAGTCACCTCCTACAGTGTCAAGGGGTCCTGGGGAAGCCAAGGTGGCTGCAGCCGGCCTCAGGATGCTTCTGAAGTCATACTCCTGTGGCCCAGCCAGCCCTGTGCCCACCACTGCAGACAGACCTAGGGGAGGCAGCTCTGAGCCGATGGTCTGCAGTGCCTCCTCCAGGACAGGGGCCATGCCGGTGTGCACAGGCTTCTTGGCCCCCTGGCCCAGGGGCAGGAAGTCTTGGATGCTGAGGCTTGCAGAGAAGGGCCCTGGCCCCTCTGCCTGCCCTGGCTGCTGGCCTGCTCCTGGCCCCGAGCTGCAGGCCCCTGCTGCTGGAGACTCTGGGGGCTGCAGGGGTGCACTTGGCCTGCTCAGGCCATCCCAGGCAACCAGGTGCTGCTCTGCACTCCCAGAATCACAGCTGCTACCTCCATCTGGGTGCTCGGGGCCCGGAGACGAGGCCTGAAATACAAGTACACATTGGTCCTTCCAGTTACCTGGCTCTGTCCCCCAAGTTCAGTTCTGCAACCAGCACCAAAACCTATCAAGTGGAGGGGCTGTGGGGACACAGGCCAGGCCTGGCGCCTGCTGTGCTCCCTGGGCAGCACAGGCCTGGGCGTCCAGCTCAGAGCCCCACATTACGCACCCTGGACCCTGACGGGCCCTCACCTGGGGGCGTGCACTTGGGAGGACAGCCAGTGGCTCCGGGGGCTTCTCCTCGGACAGGTCTTCCAGCATTCCCTGAAAGTCAACCAGCACGACTGAGGCAGCAGCTGTGCGGGGTGAGGAACAGAGCTGGCACTCAGAGCCCCCACAGCCTCACCCACCACAAGGAAGCTACAGCCCCACCGCTCATGGCGCCACAGCACTGAGCGGAGGCAAAGCCTGTGTCGCACCCTGCTCAAGGCCCGGGCCTACCGACAGCACCTCTCTTCCCAACCGCTACACCTCTGATCAACTGATGAGAATCATCAACCTCTCCTAAAAGGGCACGCAGGTCTGCGCGCCCTCTCCCAGGAGTTGGAGGCCCAAGGTCCAGGGGAAGAGCTCCTGCCTGGAACTACAGTGATACCTGGATGCGTTTCTGATCTTCTAAGAGGAAACGCAGCCGTGCACCCGTCAATCTGTGCCTCTGGATCCTCCACAACGCCTTCTGCTCCCGACGAGCCGCCTCTGCAGACAGCTTGCTGTAACGGTCAACCAGCGCCTGCCTGAAGCCACACCAAAGAGGACCCTCACCATGGGCACCCCACACTGTCCGGCCGGCGCCCCATGGGCTGGGATGGCTCTCTATGACAGAGGCCTCTGGCGGGCAGTCTGTGCAGTGTGGCACCTTCCCCAGGCGGCACTGGTGCCTCTGGGCCCCTGTACACCTGCAGTGGCTTCACTGGGCAGGTCTTTCTGCCCACCAGACTGGGAGGCCTAGTGGCCAGCACCCAGCCAGAGCTGAGCAGAGTGCTGAATGAATTCCAGAACGGGCACCTAGACAGCCTGAGCAAAGGGACCAGCAGCAGCCAGGCCACCCAGGCCCTCTGCGGGTGAGATCCCGCTTCCTGAGCTGCACAAAAGGCACCTGGCTGTTCTGCTGTGTGAACCCAGAGAACTGAAGATTAATACAAACAGGTACACAGAGTACAACACCGATGTAGGAACTGTTTAACTCAAAGGTGGCCCGGCACGTCATTCCCAGGATTCTGATCCTCTTGCCAGCAAGGGACTGGGTTCAAACCTGGACTGGCCATTTCCAATTTGGCTGCCACAGGCCAGGGACACAGCCTCTACACTTGGTTTTCTCCATGTGTAAATGGGAAAATAACATCTACTCACACACGCAGACACCACACATGCATGCAAATGCAGACATATGCACACACGTGTGCAACACAAATGCACAGACACGTGTGCTGCACAGACATGCAGAGATGTACACACACACAAGACACCACAGACACATGCACACAAAGACATGCATGCACATCATTTGCTGGCTCCAGGTCATAGCTCCATCAATGGTATCTAAGGTTGGGACAACTCAGATGCCGAGACGATGGGCAGAAAGTGACAGCCCCTGCCACAAAGGCCCCCCTTGGAGACACCAGCTCTGCTCCCAGCTTTGGGGAAATACGAGGGAGGGCAGGACAAGCTAATGGCATTGTAATGAGATAGACTTGGATACTGTGCTGGACAAATGCCCCATGTCTCTGTCAAGCTGTTAGGTTTAAAAATAAACAAATGAACAGAGAATGTTTAACTTAAACTGTGAAAATGAAGAGAAGAAACCCTCATTCAAAATGGAGTCAGGAAGCCCTGAAGAGGGAGCGCTCACACACACCACCTGTCGCAGCCAACTGCATGATCCCGGGCAGGAAGAGGCTCTCTCTACTACCCCAGCAGGAGGAAGATTTTCTCCTTGGCCAGCAACAGCCCAGCCAATGAGAAACCAATGAGCTCAGCAAATGAGAAGCTGTCACCACCCTGAACTCTTGCTCTCCTCCAATGGACTTCTGTTCAAAGCAGCCCCTCCCGAATTCCTCCTTTTTCTCTACAAAGTAACTTTCCTCTCCTGTGCTCTCCAGACCTACTGGCTGCCCTACCTCGCCTTCCTCTCCAGCTGCTCCTCCAGAGCCTTCAGCCTCTTCTCCCTGTCGCGGAGTTCACGGGCATAGCTGAAGTCATCATCCAGCTCCTCCTGCCTGGCCGCCCGGCGTCGCTGCACAACACCGCACACGCCGCCTCGCTGGTTAAACCCCCTCCACGGGCCGCCAGACTCCACACACCCACCACTCCCGGAGGGTGCACCCCACCCACCTCCTGGTCCTTCACAAACTGCTCTTTCAACCTCTGAAACTGCTCTCGCTTCCGGGCATCCAGAGCCATCCGCTCTGACATCTGCCGATCTGTATTGAGACAGTGAGAGGGGCACCGTTGGAGAAGCCCCCAGCAGGCGGCCCGCAGAACCAGAGGGAGGACCCAGCCACACACCACTAAGCGCACTCAAGACCCTGGACGCTGCCTCTCGGGCATGGACAATTAATTCTTGTTTCGCAATTTCCATTCGTAATTCCTGAAAAAGATCATCAGTAAACAACAGATCCTGATCCTCTGACCCCTCCCTGGGATGGCCAGAGAGGAGGCTGCTCAGACCCCAGGTGGGCTCCTCCAGGGACGGTGCCCAGGCTGTGAGGGCAAGGTGCCCCATCCCATGCAGTGACAAGGCTGGCTCCCAGGGCAGTGGACACACTCCTGCAGAGCGACCTGGGGCGGAGACCACAGGCTTGTGTGTGCCCAGCCTGGAGGGAACCAGGGGGCTTAGGGAGGGACTTCCCTGTAGGAATGGAGGACCAGGCCCAGGCCCCCAAATAAGCCAGCGGCCCCTGTGCCCCCAGCTCTTGCCCCACTCATGTCTCCCTGTGGCCCGCCAGGTACTAGGCCAAGAAGGGCTTTCCATCAGACCCCTCCCAGGTGCATAGGATACTCAAAGCTCAGGTCCTGGCACACCTGCCCCTTCTGAGCAGGAGAGGAGCTCACAGAGGCCACCGAGCACAGGAACCTCGGGTCCTGCTGCCCTGGAGCCACCACTTGGCCAGGAGTGGGCCTATCCACCACCCAGGCCAGCCCAGGAGAAGAGAGAACAGAGCCCCTGTCCAGGTGTCCCCACCCAGATGCACCACCAGGACAGAGAACACCAGGGGCAGCCTCGCCATCTGGCACGCCCCACACCCAGCACCCCTCCCTCCAGCCTGGGACCCATGGGGGGTGAGGGGGGCGCAAGGGAGGCCCCAGGGCAGGTGCCCGTGTACCTTCTCCTCCTTGCTGATGGAGCTGTGGCGCGCCACCCTCTCCATCCGCCCCACGTAGATAGCACAGTCCTTCTCGATCTCCTTCAGCTCTTCAAGGGAGAAAATGACTGAGATCCGAGGGACAGGGACATCGGACCAGCAGAGGTAATGCTGCCAAGGAGGGAGAGCCTGCAGTGAGGCTGCTGAGGCGTGGAACCCCACCCAGCTCTGCCTCCGTCTTTCTCGTGACTCTTATGGACAGCTTGCTTTCTCAGAAACATCCTCCTCAACCAAGGGGCATGACATCCTCCACGGTTCTAAGGACATAGCACACAGGCTGCGTGCGCTCTATGCCCAGGCCAAGGCTGCCCCATGGCCTGACTCCCACAAAGGACTTTTCAGAAGAAGCTGTGAAAACCTGGTGCTCTCCTCAGCCGCCCTCACTGGGGAGCCTTGGCTGTGAACACACAGAACACACAGGCACTCAGTCAGAGGTCACCCCATAGACCTGCCCTGCCTCTCTGACCCCTGCCCACCCTACCCCTAGGAGCCCCCACCCCACAGGCCCTACCACTCCTCTGGGAGCCCCGCACCCCACAGCCAATCTCTTGACAGCTCCAGAGGGCTCTGCCCTCTGACCTCACTAGCATGGACTCCCTCCCCACGTCCGCAGCTTCCACCCAGCCCCTGCGCCTGTCCTGGCCACTTCAGTTTGTTCTCAGCCCAGCACTAGCCATGGGCTGAGTCTGGCCCCTCCTCTGCCTGGACCCTCCCCAGCCCAGCATTCCTGGGCCCCCCGGTCCTGCTCTGGTCTCCACTCGGTTGTTCCCCACTACCTGGAACCCCAGGTCCACACACCTAGCCTGTCTGCCTCTGCCCAGACATCAGACAGCACCTCCTCACAAAGGCTGCCCATCCATACCCCTACATCCAACCTGGCCATCCTCCACAGGGCCTTGACCACATGGACACTGTCACAGACCTCTGCCCAGACCTCTGCTCCAGAGCACAGCCAGCCCCCAGTCCAGGGGGCCAAGACTCACTAAACCAGCCTGGGTCCATCTTCCTGTGGATGCAGCCCATCCCTGTTACTCTGGGGCGGTTTCTAACGCGGAGGAGGGAGGGAGCCCACTGCCCTTGGCCTTGGAAATGCCTTCGGCTTTTCCTCCTGTCTTTGAACAAATGCCTGCAAACTCCACAGACCTGCTCATGAAACTCTCAGGGGAAACTGAGGGAAAGGTCACCACGATCCCTGATCTAACACAGCTGACCCAGAGCCAAGGACAGATGGCCGGGTCTCAGGGGGGCGAGAAGGGGGGTGTGACAGGTTGGGGCCTCGGCTCCCGAGGGCCAGCATGACCAGAAGGGACAAGAGGGGCAGGGCGAGGGGCAGCATGCTGCGGTGTGCAGGGGGCGGGACCCTCCTCACCCGAGGACAGCAGAGCTTCAGCAGGTTGATGGTCTTCCCACACACATAGACGTCGTGGGCAATGTGCTTCAAGAACATGGGGACGCAGTCCTCCACCTCTTTGGAAATGAGAACGTAGCCATGGGTCCAGTAAAACTTATCTGCATGTGGAACAAGACACATGGCTGGCCTGTGTCCAGTAATAGCCCTGACCCACCTGACGGCGTGGGGCCCGGCCCAGCAGACAGCCACCACCTACCTCTGAAGCCCAGGTACTCCTGGTTCACCTGGATCATGAACTCGCCGTAAACGTCTCTGAAGACCCCACTATACACCCAGTCGTGGATGAACCTGCAGTGGGGTGAGGGGGAGGAAGGGGGCCGGGCCAGCAGTGAGGTGGGAAGCCCACCTATCCTGCCCTCCCCCCTCATCTATGATGCCTATGCTCAGCAAGTGTCTGACAAGAGGATGCTCTCAGATATCTGCTGGGACTGAGTGTGGCCCCCCACCACCCAGCAGTCCAGGTCCCTGCCCCTCCCCCAGCCTCCCCACCGGGTGTAGGGCTCGCAGCTGGTCTTGAGCAGAGACAGCAGCACAGGGTAGTGCTCATTGCTGCAGTTATCCAGGGCCTCCTGGTAGAGGTATGAGAGCAGCTTCACCCCCTGGAGACAGCAAGGGGAGGGGGCTCAGCCCATGCACCATGTGCAGCACATGGGGAGCCCCACCCCGGGGGGCCACGCTCAGCCACTCTGCTTTCCCAGAGCCGGCCAGGCCACCACTGGGCAAGAATGCAGAACTTACAGTGGGGAATGCCACCCCGGGCTCTCCTCCACTGGAGGCGGGGAGCGCAGTGCCAACCCCACAAAGCTCAGCCAGGTACCTAGACAGAGGAAAGGGAGACCAGGTGAGCAGACACTCAGAGCCCCGGGCTAGGGGAGACCAGGTGAGCAGGACATATCCCAGGCCCTTCTCTGCCTGTCTTCATGCTCGGGCTTTAAAACCACCTGCACCTCAAGGATCTGAGTTGAGCTTCCTTCCAGACCCCTCCCCGGGCACTCCATGCATTTCCACCTCCTTCTCAGGCTCGGCCAAGACTCAGATTCACCTGGAGTCCGTGACCTTTCCCCTGTGCCTGTGGCTCTACCTTGAGACCCCCTCCTGCATTCCCACCACCTTGCCCAGGTTGCCATCTCCTAAGGCCTGGATTACTGACAAGCCCCCTCTGGGGCCCTCACCCCCTCCACCCAGCTGCAGTCTTCTCCACACGGCAGCACAGCCCCCACTCCAGCACCCTCCCACTTGCCTCATCGTGCCCCATCTCCAGCCCTCAGGCCTCCACACCCCTACCCCCTGCCTACAAGGACTCCTCTCCCACTGAACCACCTCCCCAGGAACCCCAACCCTCACTGTCCCTTCTCCATATGGCACCTGCCAACAGACACTCTGCCTGGCGTTTACTAACCAGCTTGTGAGCGCCAGGAGCCGGATTCCTGGGGACCCTATGTGCCCTGGAGGCAGGAGCGCTCAACCCTACACAGGGCCCGACACGGCAGGCCACCCACAGACACAGGTGCACAGCACCCAGCACCTGGAGCCACACCTCCCAGGAGGGCTGTTCTCATGGGCCCTCCAGCGCCCAGCAAGCCCCACGTGTGGCCGCCATGCCGAGGCTCACCTGAGCTGCCGGCCCAGTTTCTTGAAGAGAAAGCCAATGGTGAGGAGGCTCAGGGTGGGTGGAGTGGAGAGCACACAAGCTCGGTAGTACTGCAGGTACCTCCTCAGGCCGCTGGTGAAGGCCTGTGGGGGCAAGGGGCTGGAAGGGAGCCGGCCAGGTGGGGGCAAGGGGCTGGAAGGGAGCCGGCTAGGTGGGGGCAAGGGGCTGGAAGGAGGCTGGCCAGGTGGGGGCAAGGGGCTGGAAGGGAGCCGGCCAGGTGGGGGCAAGGGGCTGGAAGGGAGCTGGCTAGGTGGGGGCAAGGGGCTGGAAGGAGGCCGGCCACGCACAGGACACGCCCACCAGGTAGAGCTTGAAGGAGACGCGGGTGTGGGGAGAAGGGCCTGGCGCCCGTCCACAGTCCTGGGGCTCCACTGTTCCAAGGGACAGACATCTGTGGGTCATACCCAGACATGCCCGCCCATCTGGAAGCAAGGAGCCTTCAGGGAAGCCGAGGGACCCCCGCAAATCCTGTCCATGCAGCTGAGGGCAGCCGCACCAAGACACCGGGACCTGCGGGTCCTGACTCTGCACACAGGCACTAACTCCAAGAGGGTCTGTGGCTGCTCAGACCCCAAGACATGAGCGTCCTGGGCAGCACCACAGCAGTGTGGCCCCAGCTCAGCTCATATCTTTACAGGAGGTCTGCACAGAATGCCCCGGAACAAAGGTCAGTCCACTCACCAGCAAGGAGACAGCCGTCCTGCCCATGTCCCAGATGACCGGCACAGCAGCCCCCTCTTAGCTGGTCTCCTGCCCTCCCCAGGCCCAGCCTACACTGTCTAGACCCAACCGCATCACACCACCTCCACAACCTGCTGCAGCGCAAGAACCGAAGGGACCTGCAGCTCAGCCCCAGGCCAGCCCTGCTCCCTGCCCAGCACACAGTACCCTGCCCTCAGGGCGCCCCAGCACCCTGCTCGTCTAGATGCCTGCCTCCGACACAGGCCCACAAGCTGTGCTGGAGGCTGCACGACGCATACGGGCCGACAAGAAGGCTTTCAAGAAGAGCTGGTCCAGCCCTCACTCCCAGAACTTCACTCACTAAGTAAGGGAGATGCACGGCATCGGTCACTGTGCAGTGCATGGGGCCCAGTGGGGACAGGCAGCGTGTGCCCATCCCATACCACCTCATCCTTCCCCCAGCTCCCCAAAGTGTTGGCCGCGCCTGCCTCCCACCATCCCATGGCCCAAACACGTCCACCCCAGGTTTCCAGTGAGATGACGGATAAAGTAAAACATGGTCACCCCATTCCTGAAGAAGAGTAACTGTCAGGTTTTAGACGTTATCAAAGAAACAAAAGGTTTGGACTCAGTGGTCCTGGGGTAGGACTGGAGGCTCTCTTTTCCACAAAGTGTGCAGCTCTCAGGAAGATATGAGACAGCTGGGAGGCCAAGGCCGTACCTGGAACACGAGGCCTTTGCCGCAGGAGGAGTCCAGCACCGGCTGCACGGAGAAGTGGCTTAGGCGCGCGTAGTGGGTCCCACACTCCGCCACCTCTGAGAGGAGGCTGCTGATGCTCTCGGGGGACGCTCCTGATACGTGGACGCCCCGCTTCACCATGAAGGCATGAGCCGGCTGCACAGGACAGAGGAGAGGCCACTGAGGCCAGGCACTCAGAGCCCAGTGTGGTGCTGTATGTAAGTGCTCGACATTAAGCTTTTTAGGCGGAGGCAGCCACTTCAAAGACGTCCATCTCAAACAAACACGTTGCCAGCTACGCGACCAGACAAGGAGCCAGGCCACCCCACCACAAAGCTCCCCTTTCAGAAAGCCTGGGTGACCCAGATAACCAACCCCTCAAGTGACACCACTTTCCCCTTCCTGAGCCCTAATTCCCACTCTTACAGTTTAAACTCAGCAATAAAGAGTGGACCTGGGAAACCTTAGGCCACACCCTCGGACCCTAACAAAGGCAGATCCCCAGGACCACACTCTCTCCCCGGCCCCGCCATGACCTCACGGTGTGGCCCTGGGGAGGCTGTGTACCCTCCAAGACCTAGGAGTGATAAACCTTGTTCTTCAAAGTTCCCTGATGATTTCTTGCTGAGGTGTGTCCTGTGATTATAATAAGAACCACAAGGACCCCGAACAGCCAAAGCAATCCTGAGAAAAAAGAACAAAGCTGGAGGCATCACAATCCCTGACTTCAAAATATACTACAAAGAAATCAAAACAGCATGGTACTGGCACAAAAAACAGACACATAGATCAATGGAACAGAATCGAGAGCCCAGAAATAAAACCACATACCACACATCTATGGACAGCTAATCTCTCTTTTTTGTGTGTGTGTGAGGGAGATTAGCCCTGAGCTAACATCTCTGCCAATCTTCCTCTATTTTATGTGGGACACCGCCACGGTATGGCTTGACGAGTGGTGCTAGGTCCGCATCCAGGATCCAAACCTGCAAACCCCAGGCCGCCGAAGCAGAGCATGCAAACTTAACCACTACGCCACCAGGCCAGCCCCTATAAACAGCTAAACTTTGACAAAGGAGCCAAGAACATACAATGGAGAAAGGAAAGTCTCTTCAACAAATGGTGCTGGGAAAACTGGAAAGCCACATGTAAAGAATGAAAATAGACCATCATCTTATGCCACACACAAATACTAACTCAAAATGGATTAACGACTTGAATGTAAGACCTGAAAGCATAAAAATCTTAGAAGAAAATATAGGCAGTATGCTCTCTGACATCAGTCTTAGAAGGGTCTTTTCAAATACCATATCCACTCAGACAAGGGAAACAAAATAGAAAATAAACAAATGGGACTTCATCAGACTAAAGAGCTTCTGCAAGGCAAGGAAATCATGAACAAAATGAAAAGACAGCCTAACAACTGGAGAAAATATCTGCAAATCACATATCCGAAAAGTGGTTAATTTCCAAACTATATAGAGAACTCATATAACTCAACAACAGAAAAATGGGGGCCAGCCCCACGGTCGAGTGGTTAAGTTCGCGCGCTCTGCTTCGGCAGCCCAGGGTTTCGCTGGTTTGGATCCTGGGCGCAGACATGGCACCGCTCATCAGGCCACGCTGAGGCAGCGTCCCACATGCCACAACTAGAAAGACCCACAACTAAAATATACAACTATGTACTGGGGGGATTCAGGAAGAAAAAGCAGGTGGAAAAAAAAAGGAAGATTGGCAACAGTTGTTATCTTAGGTGCCAATCTTTAAAAAAATAAATAAATACTTTTTTAAAAATTAAAAGAAAAAAATGAACAACCTATTAAAAAATGGGAGAGGATCTGAACAGACATTTTCCAAAGAAGATATACAAATGGCCAACAGGCACGGGAAAAGATGTCCAACATCACTAATTATTAGGGAAATGCAAATCAGAACTACAATGAGATATCACCTCCCGCTCATCAGAATGGGTATAATTAACAAGACAAGAAATAACAAGTATAGGAGAGGATGTGCAGAAAAGGGAACCCTCACACAATGCAAACTGGTGCAGCCACTATGAAAAACAGTATGGAGATTTCTGAAAAAATTAGAAATAGAAATACCATACGATCCAGCCATCCCACTACTGGGTATTTATCCAAAGATCATGAAATCAACAATCAAAAGAGATCTATGCACCCCTATGTTCACTGCAGCATTATTCACAATAGCCAAGACGTAGAAGCAACCCAAGTGCCCGTCAGCGGATGAATAGATAAAGAAGATGGGGTGTACATATATACACAGTGGAATACTACTCAGCCAAAAAAGACAAAATCATGCC
Organism: Equus asinus; assembly: GCF_041296235.1. NCBI lineage: Eukaryota > Metazoa > Chordata > Mammalia > Perissodactyla > Equidae > Equus > Equus asinus. The sequence goes on along the minus strand of NC_091793.1, from coordinate 12,521,951 downwards.
ATTTGTGGCAATATGGATGGACCTAGAGGGTATCATGCTAAGTAAAATAAGTCAGAAAGAGAAAGACCAGTATCATATGATTTCATTCATATGTGGAAGATAAACAAACATAGATAAGGAGAACAGACTAGTGGTAACCAAAGGAGGAGGGAGTCGGGGGAAGGCAAAAAGGGTAAAGGGGCACATATATATGGTCATGGATAAAAACTAGAGTATTGGTGGTGAACACAAGCAGCCTATATGGAAACTGAAATATAATAATGTACACCTGAAATCTACACAGTGTTATAAGCTAATATGACTTCAATAAAAAAAAAAAAAAAAAAAAAGAACCACAAGGGCCAGCCCAGCCACTACATCGGCCCAGTGATGGAGGGGGCTCCCCAGTAAATATAGGCTGAGTAAGTGCCTCAGGCATTCCTATCCTACAGCATCACTATCCACAGGCTGGGACTGACACAACACCTTTCAACAGGTTAAGATGGTAAATGTTATGTTATATGTATTTTACTGCAATTTTAAGAAAACAAAAACAACAAAAATGCTCACAACAAAGAAAAGCCCAGGACCAGATAGCTTCACTGGTGAATCTACCAAACAAGTAAAGAAAACCAATTGTTCTCAAACTCTTCCAAAAATTGAAGAGGAGGGAACACTTCCTAATTCTAAGAGGCCAGTATTGCCCCAATTCCAAAGTTAAGATAAAGACATTACAGGAAGAAAACTATAGGCCAATATCCCTTTTGAACACATACGCAAAAATCCTCAATAAAATACTAACAAACCAAATCCAGCAGCATATTGAAAGGATTATATACCACAAACAAGTGGGTTTTATTGGTGGAATGCAAGCATAGTTCAACATACAAAAATCAACATATTAAAACCACGTTAATAGAAAGGAAAAAAAACATACAATTATCTCAATTGATGCAAAAAAAGTGTGTGACAAAACTCAACACCCTTTCATGACAGCAGTGCTCAATAAACTAGGACTAGAAGGGAACTTCCTCACCATGACAAAGGCCATGTATGAAAGACCCACAGCTGACATCACAGTGTGAAAGAAAAAGCTTCTCCCCTAAGACCATTAACAAGGCAAGGATGCCTGCTTTCACTACTTCTGTTCAAAATAGTACTGGAAATCCTAGCAGAGCAATTAGGCAAGAAAAGGAAATAAAAGGCATCCAAACTGGAAAGGAAAAAGTACAATTATCTATTTGCAGATTACACAATATTATACACAGAAAACCCTAAGGAATCCACAAAAAAGAAAAATCTGTCAGAACTAATACACAAATCCAGCAGGCTACAAAATTAACACACAAACATCAGTTGTATTTCTATATACTAGCAATAAAAAATCTAAAAGGAAATTAAAAAAACAATTCCATTACAACAGCAATATAAGAATATAACACTTAGGGATAAATTCAACCAAGGAGGCAAAAGATTTGCTACAATGAAAACTATAAAACATTGCTGAAAGAAAATAAAAACCTAAATAAATGGAAAGACATACCATGTTCATGGACTGGAATACAGTCATGAATCACCCAACAGTGTTCTGAGAAATGCGTCCTTAGGCAACTTCGTCCTTGTGCAAACATCAGTGACCTATACAAACCTAGATGGTGTGGCCTCCACACACCCAGGCCATATGGTACAGCCTACTGCTCCCAGGTGCAAACCTGTGCAGCCTGTTACTGTACTGAATACTGCTGGCAGGTGCAACACAATGCTAAGTATTTGTGTATCTAAACAGAGACAAGGTACAGTAAAAATACAGTATAAAAGATAGAAAATAATGCACTTGTGCAGGGCACTGACCATGAATGGAACCTGCAGGACTGGAAGTTGCTCTGAGTCAGTGAGTGAGTGGTGAGTGAATGTGGAGGCCCAGGACATTACTGGACACTACTGCAGACTTCATAAACATTTTAACTTAGGCTATGCTAGATTTATTTAAAAAACAGTTTTCTTTCTTCAGTAATAAATTAGCCTTAGCTTACTTTAACTTCTTCATTTTATAACCTTTAAAAGTTTTTTAACTACATTACTAACACTTAGCTTAAAACACAAACACACTGTACAGCTGTACAAAAATATTTTATTTATGTGCTTATTTTATATGCTTTTTTCTATTTTAAAATTTTATTTTATTTTATTTTTTCACTTTTTAAACTTTTTTGTTAAAAACTAAGACACAAGGGCCAGTCTGGTGGCACAGCGGTTAAGTGCGCACGTTCCACTTTGGCAGCCTGGAGTTCACCAGTTCGGATCCCAGGTGCAGACATGGCACCGTTTGACAAGCCATGCTGTGGTAGGCATCCCACATTTAAAGTAGAGGAAGATGGGCACGGATGTTAGCTCAGGGCCAGTCTTCCTCAGCAAAAAGAGGAGGATTGGCAGCAGATTTTAGCTCAGGGCTGATCTTCCTCAAAAAAAAAAAAACTAAGACACAAACACACACATTAGCCTAGGCCTACACAGGGTCAGGATCATCAATGTCACAGTCTTCCATGTCTACATCTTGTCCCACTGGAAGGTCTTCAGGGCAATAACATGCATGGAGCTGTCATCTCCTATGATAACAATGCCTTCTTCTGGAACACCTCCTGAAGGACCTGCCTGAGGCTCTTCTTGAGGAGGTGTCACTCTTTTCAGAAATACGTCCATGGTGGTTTGTTTCTTTTTTCATCATAGATTTGCTTATAAGCAGATAATGCACCATGAACATTCCTCTCTATTCATGAAAACCTTTTGGTGTTGAGGTCCGTGTTCTCAAACCTAAGGAGCTTGTTGAGGTCAGCCAAAGCTTCTGCTAAACCCTTCACTGTGAATTTTCTTGGGGGTTCTTCTGCAGTTTCCATTTCTCTTGCCTGTTCTTCAACTACACATTCCTGTTCCAGTTCCAACAACTTCTCATTAGTCAATTCCTCAGGAACCACCTCTAGGAGCCCCTCAATGTCATCCTCATCCACACCTAAGTTAAAGTTGTTTGCCATCTCAACTACAGCCTTGATTTTTGCAACCTCCTCATCCTTGGCAAAACTTCTGAAGTCATGGACAAACCCCTTGAGTGTCTTCTTCCAAATGCCATTCATGCACTCTCCGATAACATCACCCCAAACCCAAGCAAGGTTCTTGATGCAGTCATAGAGATTATAATCTTTCCCGAATTGCATCGTCTTCCTCAGCTGCAACAATAGTCTGGGCAAAGGTCTTCCTCAGGTAGTAGGCTTTAAAAGCTGCTATAACTCCTTGATCATTGGTTGAATCAAAGATGTAGTGTTTGGAGGGAGAAAGACTGCTTAGATATTGGGATGAAGATCACCAATAAAGGAGGATGTCTGGGAGCTTTATCAACAATAAGCAGGGGCTGGCCCCGTGGCCGAGTGGTTCAGTTCATGTGCTCCGCTTCAGTGGCCCAGGGTTTCACCAGTTTGGATCCTGGACACGGACATGGCACCACTCATCAAGCCATGCTGAGGCGACATCCCACATGCCACAACTAGAAGGACCCACAACTAAAAATATACAACGAGGTATCAGGGGACTGGAAAAAGGAAAAATAAAACCTTTAAAAAAAATAAATAAGCAAAATTTTGAAAGGTATGTTATTCTCCAAATAGTACTTCTCTATCCCACTGGCACAGCAATTCAGGAGGGCACCCTGGAAGAGGAGCAGAGTCCACCATGACTTCTTGCTCCTGTAGTGCACTGACAGTGTGTGCTTATGACATGCTTGAAGGCCCTGCGGTTGTCACTGTACCAGATCACAAAGGGCTTCAATTTGTAGCCTGCAACACTGCCCCCAGGCAAGACTGTTATCTGGTCTTTAAAAGCTTGAAACCTGGCATTGTCTTGACCTCCTTATGGATGAAAGTCCTTTCAGGCATCTGTTTTCAAAACAGAGAGGTTTCATCTGTACTGAATATTTGCTCTGGCAAGTGATTTTCCTCCATAACCAGCTTATCTGGAGTTTACAACAGTCCTGCAGCTGCCTTCACATCAGCACTCGCAGACTCACTGCTCACTTTCACGTGACGCAGTGAGTAACGATTCCTGAGTCATTTAAACCACCCAGAGCTGGCAGTAAATTCGACATCGTAGTCGGATCCAGCCTCTCCTTTCAACATCACAAATAAACTCTCTGCTTTGGCCTCATCATCACGGAGCTGAGAGGGATGTGCTTCTGTGCCTGGTCTTCCATCCAGGTCATCAGAAGTTTCTCCATGTCTGATACAGGCCATGCTTGAATTTTTGTCAGTCTCGTTACCTTCAATGAAGCAGATCCTTTAACAGCTTCCGTCACCTTGTTCTTGTTCTTCAAGATCGCAGCTATGGTGGAATGGGACACGCCTAACTGGGGAGCAATAATCATCATTGATTTTCCACCTTCGTGGTCCTTAATCATTTTAATTTCGTTTCCAGGTCAACTACTCGACGTGGCCTCTTACTGGCAACATTAGCAGTGGATTTTGTACACTTAGGGGCCGTGATGAACAAAACAACATGAGATTAAATCAAGCAAAGAGAAAATGACGCGATGTGCACGAGGCTGCTGCCAGTGTAACACAGCATAGTGTTTTACAATAAGCTTTTTTACTAAGTAGAAAGAGTTCACTGTAAAATAATGATAAAAAGTATAGGATAGTATATAAGCCAGTAACGTAGCCATGTATTGTCGTTATCAAGTATTGCGTACTGTACGTAATTGTATGTGCTACACTTTTATATGACTGGCAGTGCAGTTTTTACACCAGCATCACCACAAGCACGAGTAATGCGTTGTGCTATGACATTATGATGGCTGTGATGTCACTAGGTGACAGGAATTTTTCAGCTCCATTATAATCTCATGGGACCACTGTCAAAAATGTGGTCTGTTGTTGACCGAAACATCATCATGAGGCACAGGACTGTATTTAATATTGTTAGGATAATAATACTACTCAAAGCAATCTGTGAACTCAATGCAATCTCTATCAATATCCCAATGGTGGTTTTTGCAGAAATAGAAAAGCCGATTCTAAAATTCATGTGGAATTGCAATGGGCCCTGAATAACCAAAACAATCTTGAAAAAGAAGAAAAAAGTTGGAAGACTCACACTTCCTGAGTTCAAAACTTACTATAAAGCTACAGTGATCAAGATAGTGTGGCACAAGCATAAGAACAGACATACAGACCAATGGAAAAGAACAGAGCCCAGAAATAAATCCTCACATATAGGGTCAATTTTTTTTTTTTGAGGAAGATTAGCCCTGAGCTAACATCTGCTGCCAATCCTCCTCTTTTTTTGCTGAGGAAGACTGGCCCTGAGCTAACATCCGTGCCCATCTCCCTCTACCTTGTATGTGGGATGCCTACCACAGCATGGCTTGTCAAGCGGTACCATGTCCGCACCCAGGATCCGAACTGGCAAACCCCAGGCCGCCGAAGCAGAACGTGTGCACTTAACCACTGCACCACCAGGCCAGCCCCTCGGTTTCTTAAATATGATACCAAAAGCACAGGCAACAAAAGAAAAAAATAAACTACTTCATCACAATGAAAAACTTTTGTGCTTCAAAGGAAACTATCAAGAGAGTGAAAAGACAACCTACAGAAGGGAGGAAATATTTGTAAATCATATATTGACAAGGGATTAATACCCAGAATACATACAGAACTCCTACAAGTCAACAACCCAACTCAAAAATGGGCCAAGGACTCAAATAGACATTTCTCCAAAGAAGATACACAAATGGCCAATAAGCACTTGGAAAAATGCTCAATATCTTAGTCATTATGGAAATGCAAATCAAAACTACAGTGAGTACTACTACTTCACATCCATTGGGACAGCTATTATTTACAAAAATCGAAAAACAAAACTCTAAAAATAACAAGTGTTAGCAGAGGAATTGGAACCCTGGTACGTCACTGGAGGGAATATAAAATGGTACAGCCACTGCGGAAAACAGCTTGTTGGTTCCTCAAAAACTTACACAGAGTTACCATAGGACCCAGCAATTACACTCCTAGGTATACACTTAAGCAAAATCAGGGACTCAAACAGATTCTTGTACACTCATGTTCATAGCAGCATTATTCAAAATAGTCAAAAAGTGAAATCAATCCATGTGTCCATCAACAGACGAATGGATAAATAAAATGTGGTAAATACATACATGGAATATTATTCAGCCTTAAAAAGGAAGGAAATTCTGACACATGCTACAATGGGATGAACCTTGCAGACACTACGCTCAGTGAAATAAGCCAGTCACAAAAGGACAAATACTGATGATTCCACTCATATGAGGCCCCGAGAGTCATCAAATGCACAGAGACAGAAAGTAGAATGGTGGGTGCCAGGGGCTGGGGGAGGAGGAATGGGAGTTAGTGTTTAATGGGACAGAGTTTCAGTTTGAGCTGACGAAAAATTTTGGAAATAGACAGTGGTGGTGGTTATACAACACTGTGAATATAATTAATGCCACTGAAGAGCACACTCAAAAGTGGTGAAGGTGGTAAATTTTAAGTTCTGTATATTTTACCACAATTTGAAAAAAGGAGGGGGTTGATTCCATAGAGTAAGGCCATGCACACGACAGTACACTACGGGCCCGTGAAAACGGTGTTCTAGAACAGTCTCTCAGAGAGCAGCCCTCAACACCAGCAGTGCCTGAGGGGTCTGCTAGAGAGCATGTCTCTGGGCCAACCCAGGATGTGCTTCTAGTCCACACTCAAGTCCCAGAACAGCCACTATGAGAGAATACTTAAGATACAGAGAGAGACTGGGCACTGACATGAAAGAAGAAAGCCGCAGAGTATATACAAAAGGCTCCATTTTTGTAAATATATTCACTTATTTTATAAGCTCCCAGAAAGATGCAAAACGTTGGATAAACTGCAGCTACTGCCCAGAATGAGCAAGGCCCCCATCCACTGGCCAGGAGAGAGGTCCAGACAAGTGAGAAGAGCCAGTGACAGGCACATCATGTGGTCCTCTGCTGCAGGGCAGGTGCTCCTGCAGGCCGCATCTGCACTCTGTGCGAGCACTGGGCAGGCTCAGAGGGCCCTGGGCACTTCCTCGGATGGATGAAGAAATGGTGTGTACATTTCTATTGTTTCACTGATAGCAATATACACCTTACTTGTGTTCAGTTTCTAAAAGAATGTTAATAAGTTAATATTTTTTAGAACTGAAATGAGAAAACCATCACCATAATCACTAAGCAGGCTGCAGAGCCAGCTTCCCAGCCATACCCTGCTCTGACACGCTGGCTCGCGTCCGAGGCCACCTCTGACTGCACTGGGCCGCATTCTACCTGTAAAGTGCTCAGACAGTGCTGGGCTGTCAACACGGCATGGGTGCAGTGACCACGTGAGTGCTACGGCCTTACCTGGCAGAGGGAAAATGTGGCAGACACGACCCCAATCAGGACATTCAGCGCGTCCTTCACCAGCTCACACTCTTTCACCAGGACGGGCTGTGGGGCCTGCAGGAGGCCCCCTCCCAGCACCTGCAGCTCCCCTTGGTGGAGCCTGCAGAACCTGTCGAAGGCGTCCCTTCCCGCCTCGGTGAGGTAGGGCTCCTCTCTGTGGCCAGGGGGGCTGTGTGAGAGACAGAGGAAGGGCGGTGAGCAGACAGAGCAACATGCACTTTAGCTATGTGAACAAAATGCAGGAGAAAGAGGGATTCAGAACAGTAAAATGTCTAAAAAATAGACCACGTAAGGGTCCCAACCAACCACCCAGCCTCTTTGTCAGCATCTGGCAGGCTCAGTGCTGACCGTAATCGATCTTGTGAAGACAACTCAGTGCAGAAACATGTCTAGAAGCAGCAGCAAATGTCCCCACCCACCCAGCACCCACAGGGCACGCAGTGGTCCTCAGGCTGACAACTCACTCACATCATTACGTTAAAAATAAGTACAAGGTTTGCACACTCAGATTCATAGCAGCATTATTCACAACAGCCCAAAGGTAGAAGCAGCCCAGGAGTTCATTGACAGACAAATGGATAAAGAAAACGTGGTCTTGGGGGCCAGCCCTGTGGCCAAGTGGTTAAGTTCGCACACTCTGCTTTGCCAGCCCAGGGTTTCGCCAATTCAAATCCTTGGCATGGACATGGCATGGCACCACTCATGCTGAAGCATGCATCCCACATGCCACAACTAGAAGGACCCACAACTAAAAATACACAACTATAAACCAGGGGGCTTTGGGAGAAAAAGGAAAAATAAAAAAATCTTTAAAAAAAAAAAAAAGAAAATGTGGTCTAGCCACACAATGGAATATTATTCAGCCTTAAAAAGGGAGAAAATTCTGACACATGCTACAGCATGGATGAAGCTTGAAAACATGCTAAGTGAAATAAGCCAGACACAAAATGACAAATACTGTATGATTCCACTCATATGAGGCCCCTAGAGTCGTCAAACTTATAGAGACAGAAAGTAGAATGGCGAGTGGCAGGGGCTGGGGGAGGGGGATGGAGTGAGTGTTTAATGGGACAGAGGTGCAGTTTGGGACGATGGAAAGAGCTATGCAGATGGATGGTGGGGATGATCACACAACAGTGTGAATTACTTAACGCCACTGAACTGCACACCTGAAAACAGTTAAGATAATAACTTTTATGTTATGTGTATTTCACTCCCCTAAAAGAAAAAGCACAAAGGATGGACAAAGTCTCACAAACTTTTAAGACAAAACGAGCCTGCTGGGTCTTGCTGAGGGCACACAGCAGCCTCCAGGGGCTTTGCCTCCACATGGCCCTGTGCTGGGAGCTCAGGAACCACCCAGCACAGCTACATCATTCACACAGCCAAAAACACAGTATCACTTTTAAAATATTCCTTTGAAAACCATCAACCCCTACTGAAAAGTATGGAAGAACTGTTTTTTTAAAATCCACTGGAAAAAGTAATTTCTTAATAAATGAAGCCCAGGGAATACAGCTCTTTTCTGAAACTTTTCTTCTCATTTTGAACACCTGACCAGCTCTTTCTCCTCCCCCCCAAAAGACTCTTATTTTTAGATTTAGCAAATCAAAAAGACTATCATTTATTTTTCAAAAACAAAAGTCGTTTTCTGCGGGGTAACAGCTGCACACTGTAGGGCATTCTAACATCAAGATGGTGTCTGACCACCCACACACCTTCACCTCCACGTCAGGCGTGATGCACAAGAACAACATATCTCAGAACTTGTTAAAATCAAAAGGACTCTTCAATCAACAATGCACCGTAATGTGCTCCTTCCCTCATTCAGCAAGTTATCTGAGAGTAGGGGGAACAGCCAGGCGGACAAACCCACTCTCACGGGGTGGGGGCTGCAGACAGGGAACGAAGGCACTGACTTAGAGCCCAGGACCAGGGCTCCAATGACCGGAGACACTCGTTGGTAAGGCCCCAGAGCAGGGCTGAGCTGTGGAGCAGCAGCCCTGGCACAGGAAAAGAATGTGCAAAACCCAGAGACAGGAAGAGGAGGAGCTGGTATGAGTGGGGCTCCACAGTGGTGAGGGCGGGGGCAGATAGGCTGAGGCCCGGAAGGGCTGGCCCTCATTCCAGACCAGGGGTGGCCATGAAGCAGGGCAGGCAGAGCGGGAAGTGATCTGATTCTGCTCCTGGAAGGTGGCGCTGGCCAGGTGGAGGATGGGCTGGAGGTGGTGCTGGCCGTGTGGAGGATGGGCTGGAGGGGCAGCAGGAAGCAAGGAGGCCAGTCCTGAGGAGACCAGAGTCAGCAGCTGGGGTGCACCCAGACCTCAGACACCTGCCCACACTCCCTCAGCGCAAGAAGAGCGTGATGAAAGGAGAAGCCTCTGAAGCTCCAGAGTCCTTCAAATGCCCCTGGGGACTCCTTGGGGACAGGTGTGCACGCTGAGGGTGCCATCTTGCTTCACACACGAGTGTACACGCACATGAGCACATGAACTCTTCCAGTGTCCACCCCTGTACCACCTGGGCCACATGCGCCCCACCTTTGGTGACTCAGAGCTGAGGGAGAAAAGTCCTTGGAGGAAAAACACCAAATTCACACTGTCCCACAGAGCTCGGCCCCTAACATAACAAAACTGCTTCCCCCAATGAGAAACAGCGGCTCACAGCAGAGAAGGCAGCCTTCAGACCAAGGGGAGGGGTCCTCAGGGGTCTCCAGGCAAGGGCAGAGTTTATAATCCTGGGGCTGTGGGTGTACAGGGCCTCTGCTTCTGGCAGGGCAGCAGCTTCCTAACTGGCCCCACTGGTCAGAGCTCATGGCAAGAAACTAGCTAGGTGGTTGGGATTTAAACTGAAACAAGTTCAAAAGATTCACCAAATGAACTTGAACAAAAGGCCTCAGGGGTCAGGGGTCAGTGGAATCAGGTTGCCACCAGAACAGGCAGGGGAGGAGCCTTGGTCATTAGCTGCAGCACTCCTCCATGTAGGAAAGCCCACAGTGGTGCTCCCCACTGCTGGAGCTCTGTGTTCAGTTCTGCCTTCAGGGGACACCAAGGAGACTACGTGCATGGAGAACAGGGGGTGAGGACAGAGACCTGGTGAGCCATCCTGTCACCTAAACAGTACCCTGAAAAACTAGGCCTAAAAAAGCTGGATCTAGGAACTAATAAATGAAACACCAGTAGCAAATATTTATAAAAGACATTGGTAACCTGGTGGGCCAGTTTTAAGCACGTGAGTGGTTAGCATAGAGCAGGATAATTAGATTTGTTCTGTACACACAAGACAGCACTGAGAACGGGGAGTCACAGGGCAGAGAAGCCCCATCAACACCAAGGGTGCTCAGCGAAGCAGGGAGCTGGTGTCCCTGGAGGAATCCACATGGGGTAGACAACCAAGCAGGACAGCTACCCCAGCAGGAGCAGTGCCCGCACACAACAGGCGCTGCATAAGTGTCTATCCTTGAGCATGTGCTCACCCGAAGGAGACTCTGCAGGAGCCGAGAGGCTGCATCAGAAGGCACTCAGCTCCCCACTAACCCCGCTGTTTCATTCAATGCTCCCCAAACTGGTGTTCTACAGAACTGCTGGCCGGTGAGATGCGACAAGAGGGTTCCATGACCACACATCTGGGAAGTGTGTGTCACAGGTCCTCTATCCTCATTCTGGAGGTTTCAAGAGACACCAGCACATCACAGACCCTGAGAAGTCCTGATGCAGAGGCCTGTGGACCAGACGAGCCCAGGGAGCGAGGTGCTGGCACCAGTCAGGGAAACACTGCTGCGACTGGAGCTTCTCGTGAGCCAGAGAGCGCCACTCTCAGTCCTTCCAGATGCGCACAACAGTGGACCTGAGGGAAGGTCCTTTGTCAGCACCCTGTGCCTGGCGCTGACCACCCAGCCTGCCAGGCCGCCCTCAGACACCTCTGCCTGGGAGCCCTCACGGTAAGGATGTAACAGTCACCACGTGACTGCTCTGACCGGAAAGTGTGACTTGTAGAAGTTACCAGCACAGTGGGAGCCTCCAAAAAGCCTGGAAGTCCTTCCCCCTCTGCGTTTCTCCCAGCTCCCAGGACGCTGACCATTTTGTACACTAGCCTGACTGAAACTTCCAAGTTCCTAATCCCTTCACAGATGTTCTTGAAACAACCATAAAGACAGCGTTCCACGTGGGGCCAGGGGTAGTGCATTTGAAAGCAAAGGATCACGTACCATCCAACCTGCTCCCAGCACCTCCGCTTGCTGGCTTCGTAGGTGAGCACGGCATCCCACAGGTCGATGTCTGGAGTCACACCCGGTTCAGACTGGGAATCAGGAGTCAAATTGGACGCTGACTGGAACCCTTCATCTTCTGACTGATCCACACTCTGAGGAACCTGGAGACCACAGGAAAGGAGGAAACAGCAGGTACGCCTGTGTCTAAATTTCCCCCAAGTGAGATCAGAATTCCAGGACTTTACCACACAGCTCTGTTTACTCATTACAGGAAAGACCTAGCAGAACGTTTCTTCTATTTTTCCCAAGCAGGTATGTACCACACAATGTTTCTGCCCCCAGTGAATCATTTAAGAAATTAAACAAACAAATTTTTAAGCTTATCAATTTCCAATTTCACACAACACTTAAACCTCAATATAACTTACAATGAAATTTTTCATGAAATGCCTCCAAACTAGAAATCCCATTTTGAGGAACAGAGCATAAAAAGAAGCATTTATTTATGTTTGGAAACAACTAAATATCTCATAGTAAGGGAACAACTGAGTAGTGACAGCGCATCCTTTCAGCAACATTTACAAAGCCACAAAATACAAAAGCCCATCATGATTTACTTAGTAATCAGGCAAGATGCCAAGTTATAGGTGAAAAAAAAGTAAATAAAACTGCACGTAGAGTATGAACAAGTATTTCCTGCCACTTGTGGGTACTGAGCACTTGAAATGGGACTGACGTGGCTGAGGAACTAAACTTTATTTCATTTTAATTCACTTATATTTAAACGTGAACTCTAGAGGCAGAATAAGTGACTTAACATTCCCTGCTGGATGAAAGATGAAAAGCAGCAGGTTACCTTGACTTGAGCGGGGCAGCAGCGTCCTGCCCAGGAAGGCCACTGCCTCCCCACAGCTCAGCCACAGGTGACCCAGCCTGGAGAGCTACCCTATCTTTACCACGACCAAAGGAAGGCCAAAGGAGGCATTTCCAAACGCCCAGGGAGCCGGAGGCGGGAAAGCAAGCACCCTACCTTAATAGCCAGTCCAGAGAGGTCTGCGCTGTCCGGCACCGGAGGCAGGTCCAGTCGGACGTCCATATCGTATGTGCGGCTGTGCACAAGGGCACCGAACAGCGAGACCCGGGTGTCTCTCTCAAACCTGTCACCACAAGGGTCTCCATACGAGAAGAGCCCAACAGTGGGCAGGCCAGTGCCCGGCGCCGCTTCCATCACCTGAAGCGCTTTGTGGATCATGTCCTGACACAGATACTCCTCTCTGGAGATCAGGGACTGAACGTCCATCTCAAACACACTCAGGTCGTAGCAGTCGTAGCCGCCGTAGCGAACGTTTCTCCCCACATGCTTGTTGTTAAAGAAGTAGTCCCGCTTTCGCGGCAGCACTCGCGGCGGGCCGCTCCCCGCCAGCTGAACCAGGAGGTCCAGAACAGAGCCCACCTCCACAAGCGGACAGCAAGGGGCTGCTTCCAGTTCCTCCACCAGCTCCTCCAAACGGTCAGCCTCGGGGCCCAGGCCTCCCACCCTCAAGTCGAAGGACAGCATGAGGATCTTGTTTTTCACCGGGAGTTTAGAGGGGTCAGGCTGCAGCCTCTGAGTCTCATCTACAAACAGACTGCTGAAGAGAGCGTCGTAGGCCACCCTCCGGAGGCCCTGCTTTGCCCTCCTTCGGCTCACGCCGCGCTGGCCCAAGCGAGCCTTCGGCACCGGCAGGAGGGCCTCGCACAGGTCGTCGAACAGCTGGGTGATGCTCGCCATGCCCACGCTCTCGGCTCCGAGCCCTCGGCGCCGCCCGGCGCGCCCCGCCCCCCCGCGCCCTGCGGCCCCCCGGCCCGGCCTCCAGCCGCAGGGTTCCAGCGCGGGACCAGCCCGAGGACACGCCAGCGGGGGCGCACGTGCCGGCCCCGCGCGCCTTCCCGGGTCCCCGGGAGGGACGGCGGGCCGGGCGCCACCCGAGGGGGAGCGCGGGGCAGCCCGCCGGTCCGCGGGGTGAGGCGCAAGGCCGCCGCTCGCAGGCCTCCCGGCAGGAGCGCGCTCCCGCCGCCGCCGCCGCCGCCGCCGCCGCCGCCGCGTCACCGCCGTGCGACAGGCCTCATCGCCTGAGCAGGCGCGCCGGAATTGCGTCACCGGGGGAGGGGCGGTGGAGGGGGCGGGGCTGGAGCTGCCGTCCAGGGGGCACTTCCGGCTTGGAGCCTCGGTCCCGCGGCTGGGATGTCGAGGCCGGCCCGGGCTGAATCAAGAAGGCGGAGTCAGACTTTCGCTTAACTGTTTACTGCCGGGGCGTGGGGAGCAGGGCCGGCCGTCCGCGCAGGCCAGCGGGGACTCCGGGCGCCGAGTGGACGCAGGGCCGGCCTCAGGACACTGCCGCGGGCGACCTGTGCGGGGACGGTTAACGCCGGCTCTGGGGGCGGGATCGCGGTGTCCGTTCTGGGATGTCCACCCCAGCCGACGCCAGGTTACCGGGTCACAGCCCTTGAGGAGCTGGGAAGAGGTGCAGGGTCAGCTGGCTCCGCCGTGAGCGGTTGCAACAGCACCCCACTCCCCATGGGGCCCCGAGCCCCTCTCGCCGCAGAGCTCAAAGCAAGGTGTCCCCAAGACTCCAAGCATCCAGCCTGAGCCTTGCCCCCTAGCCTCACCGGCCACCTGCAGCATTTTCCACTGTGTCCCCAGCTGCCCTCGCAGATGCTCCAGGGCCTGCATGTCCTCTGGGGAGGCCCTGGAGAAGGGGCCCAGGCTGGGGGGGCCCTCTCCACGCAGTGCCTGGACCAGGACCCCTGCAAGCTGGGGTGTGGATTCCTGGGCCAGGGGCAGAGGTGGAAGCAGAGAGTCACTGGCCTCTCCCCACTTGTCACCCCACAGCACCTCCACTCTGCCCAACTCACCTCCTCCACCAATACCAAGACTCGGCCCCCTGCTGGCACCCGCAGCAGTGCAGCCAGGAGTGCAGCTTGAGGGGCCTGCAGGCCATGGGCTGGCCCCAGTGCCACCAGCACCAGGTTAGGCTGGAAGCCATAGGCCAGGGGCAGCACCAGGGCCAGGATGTAGCTCAGGAAACCACCAGTTGTCTGTGGGAGTGACAGCAGCATGGCCCCAGCCCCTCATTCAGGACATCCCCCCTCCTGCCAGCTCAGGCCACCCGACCTCGCAATCTAGGGTGGGCAGCCATACCAGCAGTCGCATCAGGAAGCCAGGAAGGACAATGAAGGCCAGGGGCCTGGCCCTCATGACAATGCCAGTGAGCAGCAGCTGCCCTGCCCTATGACATTACCACTCACCCCTGGTAGTGGTGTGGAAACATGGAACATGGACAGGGCAGCTGCCTCCTTGCCCCTGATATTCAGCCACAGCGTCCTCCTTGTAAAAGAGAGTGAGCATATGGACATGTGTACATGTGTGTGAGAGGCTGCTCACTCTCTAGAACCCAAACATCAGAAGGGGAGGTAGACAGCTCAGGGGTACAGGTGCTGGGGCTGCTGACCCTGTGTACTGGAGACCCTCCTGGTATTGCTCCCAAGGGCCCCTCTGCCAAATTCTAGCTGTAGAAGACTCCACCCACCCATCACCCCTGGGGACCCAGGGTCATGTGGCTCCCCCCCTACATGCAGGACTGGACATACACGTGACCCAAGAGTCATACCCATCATCGGCAAGGTCCAGGGGCCGATCCAGCTGTCCCACAGCCACACAGAGCAGCCTAGAGGAAGAGTCGGCCACAGAACAGGCTGCACTCATCCCTCCTGGAGTCCATTCCCAGAGCCCTCCCCATGTGGCTAACCAGGGCAGGGGATGCCCATGGGCCATGCCCTCAGAGGCTCAGGTTGGCCAGGTGAGGCTCACCTCTGGGCTCTGTGGGACAGGCCACGCTGAATGGCCACGTCCAGGGTGGCAGCTGCAGCAGGGGCCGGGGTGGCTGCGATGCCGCTGCTCACCTGTGGGGTGAATAACATAATAGCAGTGGAGGGCAATTCCCAAACCAGGTAAACAGACCCGAACATCTCTTCTTTGGCCCCTGTCCGTGGGGCTGTCACCTGTACACTCTGAGGTCAAATGGCTCCACTTTTGAAAATAAGACGCTTAAAACTACAGCTTAAGTCACTCCCTTCACCTCTCTGCCAAAGAGTATTTAGTTGAGGGAACTGAGGGGGAGTGCTGGTAAACCCTGTCCCTGGGGTCTGTTCTGGGAGGGGTCCGGGACACAAGGCCACATTCATGTCCATGTGGTTCTGCACCACCCAGCCCTCCTCTGGACAGGCCACCCATCATGGGCAGGTCCTGGGACCTGCCCCTGGCTACGCAGCCACCCAAGCCCCTCCCAGATGCCCCCACCTGCCCATCCAGGATGCTGTCCAAGAGGTACAGGACCTTCCCGAGTGCGTTGAAGGACTTGTCCTGGGCCAAGGCCTCATGTGGCCTGTGGTGGGCAAACCAGAGGGACACATGGACCCAGAGTGACACATAGACCACAGGTGAGTCATACACAGACATATGGGTGGACACAGCCACACCCCTCTCCTGCTCTGCTTACCTGGCCCATGCCTGCATCTCCTTCTGCGGGGCTGACCTCTCCCAATGGAGGACATCAGGGGGCAGGACAAGGGCTGCATCCAGCTCAGTCAGGGCAACAGCCGTGCGGAGAGGGGGTGTGGGGTAGAGGCGCAACTGGTCCAGTAGGGAGCTCAAGGCAACCACGGCCTGAGCCTCAGTCTGAACCACAGGTGCCTTGAATTCGGGCCCCCCGGGTAGCAGAGGCGAGATGCTCCCCTCTGGGGAGCGGGTGCTGGGACTCAATACGGGGGCTGCGTCTAGGAGGTAGTTCAGAGTCACCGCTACTCACTGGGAGCCTGAGGTGTGATCCCGCCTCCCGGCCTGGGCCACACTGACCTTGCTGCTGGAGGCTCATCCAGTGAGGGGCCTGGGCTGCCCGGACACTCTGAATGGACTCCAGGGCACTGCGGGGACACACAAGAGTGGTGAAGCCTGGTCTTGTGCCACCAGCCCTTCCCACCCTCCTGCCCCTCGCACCTGCGATGTGGCTCCATGGGCCCTGACAGGGGCAGAGGGGGGTCACCCAGCAGTGCCTGCACCATCATGCACACTGACTGAGAGAGCGACTCCAGGTGGTAGCCGCCCTGGCAGGAAGGAGGAGGGCAGAGATGTGACTGGGGCAGGGGGTCATTGGGGCACCATCCCAGGCAGGATGCCCTACCCATGCAGCAGACTGCCTCTGACTGCACCTCAGCTTCTGGCCCATGTGCCCTCCCTGCTTGCTGTAGTCACCTCCAGCACAGCGCAGACCCGGCCACAGGCCAGCACTTGCAGTAGCTGCGTGAGGTGGGCGAAGCACTCTGGAGTGGCCTGCATCTGCCCCTGGAACCAGAGCCAGGTGTGAAGGGGGCCTGGTCCCGGGACCCCAGGAGCCCTCCTCAGCCAGGCCAGGCCCTCACCTCAGGATCCCCAACCGCTGAGTCAAATCCTGCCGCGACTAGCACTAGCTCAGGGTCAAACTGTGGGCAGGGCGGATAGAGGGAAACAGGAAAGAGGCTGGAGCAGGGGTAGAAGAGGCCCCTCCAGAGAGACCCTCCCCATGCCCAGGGCTCCATTCCACTCTGATAGAGTTGAGGGGACCCTGGACACTGAATCCCCCTCCCACACTCCTGCCATTGAGACCACCCCCGGTCGCAGGCAGTCACCTCAAAGGCCAGGGGGAGCAGCACATGCAGAAAGGCAGCCACATAGTCAGCATTTCCCATCCCGACCTGCGGCCACAGGGTGTCAGTGTTGGACCCTGCCAGGGGGGCAGTGGCATCTTCACCCCGGGGCTTGGCCTCTGGGGGTAACCCTGGTAGGATGTCCTGGGCTACACTCAGGAGGCCTGGAGCTGTGGGGCAGGGGAGGCGGGCTGGGTGAGGGGCTCTGGGTGGGAGTCTGAGGTGAGGAGCAGGCACCTGGTTCCAGGGCAAGTTGACAGTGAAGCCGCAGCCCTGCCCCTGCCCGACAGCATCTGTATCTGACTCTTGAAGATAGGGCCAGAAGCGCCCATGCTCGTAGCGGTGCCAGGAGAAATAAAGGACGCTGTGACAGCCAGCCAGGGTCAGAGGTCAGGACCCTTAGCTCCACAGCTCCTCAAAGAACCCTGAGCCCTGAGCACACGGCCATGTCTTCCCCCTCAGATTTTCCAAGACCAGGCCGAGCACTTCAAAAAGTGGAGGCGCAGGGAAGGGTCTTGTCCCCACCCCCAGCTCACCTGGGGTCATCCTCGAAGATATACTGGATGCCCTGGCCGTGGTGGATATCCCAGTCAACGATGAGGATCCTGGGGACAGACAGGACTGGGGGCCCTGAGGGGTGGGGCCTCCCACCTCCAGGCCAGGAGCCTAGCCCAGGATGGGAAGGAGCTAAATGGGGTCTCCCAGCAGCCGCTCCGCCCCCTTCCTGTCTGGCCTGGCCCCCACCCTGCAGCCAGCCCACACACACCTGTGCAGCCCGTGTTTCTGCTTGGCATGTTTGGCTGCTATTGCCACATTGTTGAACACGCAAAACCCATTGGCGGCAGCCCTCTGGCTGTGGTGCCCAGGAGGCCTAGGGGTGAGTGGGGTGCAGGGCATGTCAGGGTCATTCTGTGCCCTCACAGGTTACCCACAGGTCGGGAAGGGAGACAGTTCTCACCTCACCAGAGCGAGCCCATTTTGCACAGCTCCAGTCAGCACAGCATCCACTAACTGCAGTGCAGCCCCTGCAGCCAGCCGGGCACAGTGGAAGGTACTCTGTGGGGGCCAGGGGTGCAGGTGAGCGCCCTGCCTGCTACCCCCACAGGCACTGCCCAGGCCTCTGCCAGGCTGCAGGACACTGAGCGCTGAGCAGAATAGGCCACACCATCCTAGGTGCCAGAAGCATCCCCCGGCAGGTGTGCAGGGCATTGGTACATTCATGAACACAGGGACACCGGCAGGGTTGGCAGCCAAGGCTGCGAACAGGCATAGGCATGCAGATGTGTCTGGGTAGGGGGTGTCCCCAGGGCACGCACCGGATGGAAGTAGATGGCGTCATACTGTCCAGACAGTGCCTGGAGCTCCCCAGTGCCCAAGGCCTGGGTCCCGCGCAAGAGGGCCACATACTCGGGGCTGCAGAGGGCAGACAGGCCAGGCAGAGTCACCAGCAGGAGTAGAGGGGGAAGGAGGGGCTGGACCCTGGTGGGACTGCCCACCTCATTCCTCCCTCACCAGCCCACCAACCACCCGAACAGGCACGGGGTGGGAGGGGAGAGGCTCTGTTTTCCTGGCGTGGGCAGGCTAGGGCAGGCGCAGGTGCTAGGCTGCCTCCTCCAGGGCATGTGGCAGGCCCGCCCTGGGTCTGACCTGTGCACCAGGCCCAGCTCCTCCTCCGAGGCCTCTCTGGCAGCCAAGCGTAGACACCTCTGCTCCAGGCCGCGCTGCCGCAGGCGCTCCAGGGCTATAGTCAGGCGCTCAGGACATTCTATCTCACACTCGGGGCTAAGTGGACAGAGAGCTTGAAGTCCAGAGCCCCCTCCCCATGCCCCGCCTCTGCCAGGTCCACTTACTCGTCCCAGAGCAGCCGGGCGGCCGTCATGTCCTCGTGGTACACGAGTGCGGTCCCCATGGCTCGGCCACCCGGGGCGAGCGGGATTCAAACGCCCACACTCGCAGGCGAGCGCACTGCCTGTCCCCACCCTGCAGCCCCAGCGAGGAGCCCAACGAATGCCCGAGTGCTGCAGGCGGGAGCCCGGGCGGGAACACACGGCCAGCGCCAGAGCGAAGCAGGCGGGCGTGACGAGGTGACAGGGTGGCTCCCGAGGCCTGACTTCCGGCTTCCTCCTACTCGTACTCGGGACCGTCCCGCCGGCGCCGCCCAAACCCCGCCCCGAAGCGCCGGCGACGCGAGCAGGGCAGGGCGGGCCGGACGGCTGGGCCCCTCTCGGTTCCCCCCCGCCGCGGCCCGGCCCTCCCCCAACATTCGGCAATGCTCCCCTCACCCTGAGCCCCCTCCCCCGGCTGCTCCAGCTGCGGCTCCACCTCCTGCTCCGGCCAGGAGCCGGGAGCACGGGGCTGGCCTCGGTTCCCCTCCAGAGATGGGAGGGAATGGGTGTGAAGGCCGACGGCCAGTGTGCCCAGGACCCCTGCGGACTGTCAGGGAATCCCACGTGCGTGCAGTGGGCCGAGCCCCGCCGTCCACGCCCCTTCCGCCCCAAACCTTCCCCAGGCCCACCCTGACCGCGCAGGCCACGGGGTCATCGCGTCCACCACTGCCCCAGGCGCACCCCACCAAGCTGCAGGAAGGCCTGCGAGGGATGGAGTGCAGAGGCCAAGGGTCCACGGGGGCTAGGCCGCGACTCAGGAGAGAGCCCCGCCCAGGGCCGGGGGGTTGTGCCTCAGCCCGGCCTGGGCCACACCGGCCGCAGCGCTGCCCCCCAGGCTGAAGACGGGAGTGACAGTGTCTGATTTAAGCTCCAGGAAGACCTGTGGCCCAGAGAGGACGAGTCGGAAGGTCAGGGTGGTCGCAGAGGAGCTGAACAGGAGCCGCTACAGCGTGGGGCGAGGCAGACAGGAGGGAAAAGCTACCAGTGAGGGAGGGTCTGGACGAGGGATAAATGAATCAGCGAATGAAGGAATGAATGGGTGAGGCCAGCAAGGGAGGAGGCGCGGGCACGGCCAAAGAAGCAAGATGGCCAAAAAGAGGAGGAAACCCGGAGCCGCGGCCTCAAACCCGGGGCCTCCGGGGGCGGGCGTGGGCGTGGGTCCTGGGCTTTAGGGGCAGGTTTCTGGGGGCGGGGCCCTGGGTCTTGGAGACGGGCCTTTTGGAGGCGGGGCTCAGCCTGTGGGCGGGGCCCTGGGTCGGGGTGGGGGCAGGCTTCTGGGGGCGGGACGTGGGCGGGGGCCTTGGGCCTGGGGGCTGGGCGGGGTTCTGGGGCAGGAGTCGCCCCAGTCCAGTTTTTCGGTCGCCCTGGCAGTGCAGGGAAGACCCCAGGGTGGTAGGGATACAGACGGCGGTCCCCCATGGTTCCCCACCGTCCTGGCTAAGCGCGGGCAGCAGGCTTCCCGCCGGGCTCGGGGGAAAGTCCGGTTGGGTCAGGTGCCCACCCCTGAGCCAATCACGGTGGTTTGGGAATGGCGTGCCCCGATTGGCCATCCTGGGGCACGTGCCCAAGAGGGGCGGGGCCTGTGATGGGCCTCCCCGCCTGGATACGGAGTGTGGAGGGTCCAGCAGGGATCGGTCCTAGAGGACCGGAGGGTCCCTGGGCAGAAAAGGCCGGTGTCTTCTGTGGCAACTCGTCTGACTGTATTTGGCTGGGACAACTGTGTGCATTTCCAGCCGAACTCCAGGCCAGGACAAGGGGACGGCCTGGCCCCACCTCGCGCGCACCTGCCCGGGAGACAGGTGGGAGCACTAGGACGGCCGCAGGACTCCGGAACGCCCCTGACCCCGCTGCCCGCCTTCGGAGCCGTCAGATGACCGGCCTGGGTTGCGCGGACACGCCGACGGCACAGGAGCGTGGCCTGGGAGGGGCAGGCGGCTTGGAAAAAGAACAGAACCCACACTTCTGTTGTGCCACCAGCGTAGATACGCGTTTCGTGATCTCTCCTCCGGACCCTGGCCTTGGAGAGTGCAGGGAACCCAGACAGATGGGACTGAACCCCAGGTTGGACTCTATCCCCACTTCATCAGGTCCTGCCCTGGCTCCAGGGTCTAAGCCATTAGAGGAAAGTCACCCCATAAGAGGGGCAGAGACAAGCCCTAATGCGAGGCTCCAGGCTCAGAGCTCACTAGCACAGGACAGGGGAGGTGGGCAGCAGCTTTGTAACCTGGGGGGAGGGGGGTGCCCAGGCCCAGCGGCTCAGGAGGGGCTGAGGCTCCCAGGCCTGCCTCCTTTCTCTATGCAAGGCTGCAGATCAGAGGCCTAAAGTTCCAGCCCAAGAATCAGGAAGCAAAGCCAGGGTGGGAGCTCTACAAAAGGGTTTATTTCCTTCTAGCCTTGTGGGCATACCACATGGCCAGTTTACATTCAGGGCTGGGGATGCAGGAGAATCCACACCCCTGCCCCCCAGGAGAGATGTGCTTGAGTCAGCGCCCTGCGCCCGCCCTGACTGTTCTTCCTTCTCAGCGACATGAGCTGGGCCTTGGCATGGTCCAGAGCAGGCCGGCTCAGAAGCTAGGCCTTGACCCCAAGCCCTGCCCCACCCCACAAGCTCAGGGTTCTTCTTGTACCCTGGGGGAGGGGACCACTGCTCAGGGGGTCAGACGCCAGCCCTAGGTCAGGTGGGCCACCTGGCCAGAAAGTCCAGATGCTCCTCCAAGTTTCGGCTGAGTAGGGGCTTGAGAGTAGCGGAACACGCTTCAGGGAGGGGGTCCAGGAGCGAGGAGTCTCCTGGCATGCAAGCCCCAACAACAGTCACAGAAGTAACCAGGATCCCCTTCCAGGTGGAAGCCCCAGCCAGAGGCCCCAAGGTGTCCCCACCGCCACCCTAAGGGCCCAGGGGTCTTCACAGGGCTGTCTCCTTGGAGACCTTGGCTCCCAGCTGCCGGGGAGGCTTGAAGCTGAGCACCTCTTTATACGTGACACCTGGTGGGGGGGTGAGAGCGACAGAGATGGAGAGTCACGGAGAAGGATCAGCTCCACAGCCCACCAAGGGCAGACGCTAGCAGCCTGAGACGAGCTGGGCCCAGCTCACTGGTGCTTGCCCTGACCAGTGATAAGTCTTGAGAGACCCCACTCAGGGCTGTTAGCCAACGACCCGCCTCCCAAAACACCAGGGTCAAAGGTCATTGCTGGGGTGCAGGTGCCACGCAGGCTCCTTTTGTCCCACACATCAACTTCCTCCCAGGCCAGAGCCACTCTCAGCCAGTCTGTGTCTGTCGAGAGGGACTATCTACCCTGACAGGGCTCCGGTAGCCCAAGCCCTCTGCCCCTAGAGTGGCCGGGCAGGGCTTGGCCCCACAGGCTACCTCAGAAGACAGGGACATCCTAGGAATGTAAACCAATGTGTTCACTCCAGCAGACTGCTCAGGGTCCCACCAGGACACACCCCAGTTTCTAGATCCAGAATATCCATGAAGACTTAAACGAGAGGGATTCCCACCAAGTACCCACAGTGTCCACCTTCCTCGCCTGGTAGACATGTTCCCTGAATGAGTGCCTAGAGCCAACCATCCTAAAGAAAGGGAGGGCCACTCCGCCTCCCTGACCAGTCTCAAAGAACAGGCTCCACTCGGCCCCAGCATGCCCACACTCACCCAGCAGCAGAGCACCTGTCGGGGGACACGGGCACTCCACAAGCCAGCTCAGGAAACACTGTGTTTAGAGCAAGTGGTGTGTGTGGTGTGCCCAGCATGTGGTGTGTGTATTCCTGCCCCGTGGGTTGCCTTCTGGGCCCTTCATCTACTCCAAGCACAGGCGCTGTTCCACACAGGGAAGGTCTGTGCGAAGAGGCCACTGCTGCAAGGCTGGCTCCCCAGGGAAACAGGAAGTGATGAGCTCGCATTCCTGACCAGGGCTCAGCCATCAACAGGCCACATGTCCACCATGGTCTGCAGTAAAAACAAAAGCTCTCCCCACGGTTGTGTGGGTGGGGACCGCAGAGAGGATCCTGTGGCCCGTGGTTTTTATGTTATCTTTTTTAGCAGCAGAAAACTTTCACCAAACCAAACCAAACTTATAAGCACAAAACACAGCACAGACAAGGGTGGAGCCCCTGCTGGAGGCACCAAGGAACCAGGGGCCCTAAGGAACATGTTTTGAGAATCACAATCCAGCCCCACCCCCACTGCCAGCCTCAAGCACAAGACCAAAGCCCTGGGCCTGAGGTAGAGCCAGGATGGGGCCTAGGACACAGTGGCAGCCATAAGCCACGGCCCCAATGGTGCTAACTGCTGCCCTCAGACATCCCTGCACCCCCAGGCTGGTCCTGCAGCCAATGAGAGAAGGACACTAAGCCTTCCATCTGTTCTGGAGTAGAGATGGACAAGGCTAATTCCAGAGGGAGGCCTCAGGACCAGGCAGGCCCTGAGCCCAGCCTAAGGCCAAGCAAGTGTGGGTCAGCCCTCAAAGATGAGGGCAGGTGCCTTTCATGTAAGGGGACAGCCAGTCAGACTGCTCAGGGGGGGTGGAGGGGACAGGCGAGAGGTGGGAGGTGGGGAGAGGCACTGTGGCTGCCTGGGGTGGACCTTATCAGGCCAGCAGGACATAATGGTGTGCAGTTGTTCAGGTGGACGGGTCCTGAAAGGGGCAAGGGGAGGTGAGGACAAGTTCCAGAGGTGTGAGTAGAGGCCTAGGGGTGAGGGCTACGGAGGGGCTCCAGGCTGGCCAGGGCTCTGGCCTGGATGTAGGGAGGCTGGGCAGCACTGGGGCAGAGCCAGCAGGTCTGGGGCTGGGAGCTGCCTCCCCACAATTCCCAGAACTTGTCTCCTGCTCCTGTTTGTGACAAGCCTTTCAGGAATGCCCTCCCTTTCATCCTTCAGCTCCAGCCAGAGGCCACCTCAGCCAGGAAGCCCTGCTTCCCTCTGACCTCCTGTCACGTTCTTCACCTGACCTGCATCCCAGAGTGGGGTACCCAGGACTCTGAGCCCTGGCCACTTGCACGAGGTCATGAGGTCCAGCACAGCCCCTGCCCAGAGCCCCACTCACGCTTCCACTCATCCAGCGTGCGGTCCACGTCATCAAAGGACTCGTCGTACTTCTGGGCCTTGGGTTCATCCTCCGCGTCCTGCAGTGACTCGAAGTAGGGGTGGGCCAGTGCCTCGGCCGCTGTCACCCGCCGCTCTGCATCGAGCACCAGCATTCTCTCCAGCAGGCTCACGGCTGGGGGGACAGTGGGTCAGGCTGGGCGAAGAAGAGGGTCCCACGTCCCGACACTGGTCACTGACCCCACGCTCCCTATTCCAGTCCTACCCAGAGGGCTTGCATTGGTCAAGATTGAGGCAAAATCCTTCTTCTCCAGCTCGGGGAGGCCCTTCATGTAGTTCTTTGCCTGTGAGGGAAGAAAGGGTTGGGGACTTGCCTCCAGACCTGGACTAGCCCCTCCAGCCCACACTCAGCTCCCAACTGACTTCTACGCTCTGCAGCCTCTGCACAAAGTCTGCGGGAGGCGTCCCTGTCACCTTCATGATCTCCTTCAGCTGGTCCAGGTCTGCAGTGAGGTCAGGAGCATAGCAGGGCCAGAGAGCAGAGTTTATCCACCCCCAGCCCGCTCCCCAGGGGGTAGGATAATGCTACCCCGAGCGTGGTCCCCAAGAGGTAGGATAACCCCACCTCCAGCCTGCTTCCCAAGGGGTAGGATAATGCCACCCCCAGCATGCTCCCCAAGGGGTAGGATAACCCCACCCCCAGCCTGCTTCCCAAGGGATAGGATAACGCCACCCCCAGCCTGCTCCTCAAGGGGTAGGATAACCCCACCCCCAGTCTGCTCCCCACAGGTGTAGGATACGGTCATTGCCCTTGAATAATGTCTTCCCTGTGATCATCTCTGCCATGATGCAGCCCACTGACCAGATGTCCACTGAGACAGAAGCCCCCACATCAGGGCTCTGTGGGCCGGGGAGGGTGGGGGGTAGGGATACACACACACAGCGGGAGAGGGGACATGGACACAGGGCATCTAGCCCACCCCGCCCTCGCCTGGCTCCCATCCCAGCTCTGCAGCCTCCCGGCAGAACAGCCACCATGGGGCTTCCTGTGAAGAAACAGGGAGGCTGGTGCAACAGTGGCCCTGAGTCTCTGGGCTTCTCACCCGTCTGTGTGTAGTGCATCCAATTCAATATGACCTCAGGCGCCCGGTACCACCGGGTCACCACGTATCCGGTCATCTCACTATCTGCCTGCCTGGCCAGGCCGAAGTCCAGGATCTGCAGCCAGAATCAGGAAGGTGGGGCAAAGAGGTTGCCAGGGAGTGGGTGGGCCAGCCTGTGGTCCAGGAGACCCCAAGAGGACTGGCCAGACCAGGGCCTCCTGCCAACACCCCAGGGCCTGAGGTCATGGCCATGGACCCCCAAACCTCCCCCTGGGTTCCTCCCCATGGCCAGTGAACCCAGCCCACCGACCTTTTTCTTCCCCTCACCCTTAGGAGCAAGTACTCCAGGGGGTCTCCTCTCCCTGCTCCTCCACTCTCTGCTGACCCACAGGACCTAGCCAGCACCTTTCAGGAGGCCACCTCGGCCCTGCCCTAGTCAGGCATGGGGGACTGGGGACACCTCCTGCCCTTCCCCTCAAGCAAATATGGGAGTGTGCCCAATGCCCTGCATCGAGTGCCTCCCCAGGGTCCATCTGCCTATCAGCTGCTCGGCAACTGCCTGGATGGCTGGAGTCTGGTCCCTCTGCTTGGGCCTGGGCCAGCCCTCCTGCAGGCCTGAGGGCCAAGGGTGTAGCAGGCAAGTGGGCAGGTGGGGAGGGAGCCCCTGAGTCCCCACACCTGACATGTACCTTCAGCTCACAGTCCTCGTTCACCGCCAGGTTGCCAGGCTTCAGGTCCTGGGGGCAGAGGGAAGGTGGCCATGTACCCCTGCCCATCAGAGCGTACAAGGGCCAGAGCCCATGCAGCGGCTGGATGTGGGAGCAGCCAGACTCGGTTAGCCCACCCCTGCACCTCTTCTGGGAAGGGTGGAGGTGCCTGGGCACCCTAAGGGTGTGTGCAGGTGTGTTGTGCACTCCCCACTAGACCCCATCGCACTCCCTTACAGGTGAGAGATGGAGGCTCCTGGGGGTTGAGCCCTTCGCACACCCTCACAGCCAGGGGAGCTCCCACCACCGCCAGGACTCACCCTGTGGATGACACCAGCAGCATGGATATACTGTGGGGACAGAGAGAGGATCAGCAGAGGTCAGCTTGCTGGGACCTCAGAGCCCCAGCCCAGGCTGGGGGCCTCTGCCCGCTCCTGCAGCCTGCCCCTCCCCCCACATACACACTTGTCCCCACCTTCAGTCCCTTCAACATCTGGTAGACAAGAAACTGGATCCGGTCCTCACTCAGCTTCTCATGCTTCATGAGCTTGCCCAGGTCAGTGCCCATGAACGGCATCACCAGATAGCTGCAGGGTTCGGGGTGGGTGCAGACAGTGGGTGTCACACCCCCTGGGCCCAGGTTCAGACCTGGGAGACCCCGTCACCCGCAGCACCTGGCCTCTGCCCCTGACGTTGCCACACCAGGCTCCACCCACTAGTCCTCCAGGGATTGTCAGTCGGGTGGAGGGAAGCAAATGCAGGCAGGGGTGGGGCCAGCAGGACATTTGGGTCAGAGGAGCAGGCTGGGCAGGTGGAGGGAGAGAGAGAGAGGGGAGAGATATTTAGCACCCTGCCAGGACACTGAGGCCTGTGTGGGTCCTTGACCTTTGCAAGGTCGGATGGCAAGGAGCCTGGCCTCCCCAGCCCTTTCCAGCCGGGCCATGGCTCTGGGCCGGCAACACTGTGAGTCCAAGGGTAGTCGCCCAGGCAGCCACAGGGCAGGCTCAGCAGGGGCAAAGGGCCCTCCCTGCCACCTGTCCCCTGCCTGCCAGCAAAGGTCAGCAGCTCCAGTGACAGGTCACATACTTGGTGCCAGGGTCCCAGAGCACGGGACCTGCCGGCTAGCAAACACTCAGGCCCAAGGTTCACACCTCCAGCACTGGGGAGGGCCTGGAGCCAAGCGTGGCAGGAGGAGGCCCAGGCTCCACCTGGCTGTGCCAGTGCCATGGGCCCAGGGGCATGTGGTGGGGGGGTGGACTGTGCTGTAGTGAGGGGGTGGGCAGGGTGCATGCCAACCCCCATCTGGACTACAGGGAGAGGCCTGCCTCAAGAGGGCCCCCAAGCCAACCCAGAACGCCCAGGAGCCACCCAACACCCCTCTGGCCTGCCCGCCAGCCCTGGCTGGCACTCACAAATCTGTGAAGTCATCCAGGGTCTCGTCAGGAGTGAACACATCCAGCAGCCCAATCACCTGGAGAGGAGACCGGAGCACCAGGTGGGATGGGGACAGCAGAGGGTGTGGGGGCTTGGGCACACCCCTGAGGCTGGTACTGTGCTCAGGCAGGAAAGTCCCCTGCAGCTGTCCCCATCTCCCCCCACTGCCTGGCTCTGCCCACTGGCAGCGCAACCCAGCCCTGGCACACATGCCCACAGACACAGGCTAATTTTGGATGGTGACAGCTGGGATCCTCTGGGGAGGAGCAGCCCCAAGTCTGGGTCAGCTCCTAGCCATCCAAGGAGCTCCAGCCCCTTGACCCTTCCTCCCTCACTTCCTGTCCCCATTGAAGACCCAGGATAAGGGTGGGGACAGCCCCCCAGGGGAGAGCCAACATCTGACAGGTCCTTCCGGGGGCCATGCCTTTGCTGGAGAGGCCCAAGCGGGCAGCACTATGACCAAACCCCTGGCCCCACAGACCCCTGGTCAGGGGTGATGGACAGCAGACAGGTAATGTGACAAGTGGCCCCAGGGCTCAGAGTGACAGGGCCTCCAGGGACCCAGGGAGGCCTGCATATCCAAGCGGCTGGCAGGGGGGACACCTGACAGAAGCCATGTACATGATGGCCGAGGCAGGAGGGAGAACACTTCAAGCGTTTGAGGAACACGGGGAGTGAGGCCAGGTGGCTGAGGCCCAGGCCAAGGAGTAGCCAAGGAGAGGCCAGAGGGAGCCTGAGCAGGATCTCACACCAGGTGAAGGTTTGGCTTTGATCCTAAAAGCCACCGAGGAAGGGCTTAAACACGCATGACTCTGAATGTGTCCCCCTGGCTGCTGTGTGAGGACAGACTGGAGTGAGGCAAGAGTGGACGTGAGGTGGAGGGACAGCTGGATGACCACTGCAGCCACCAGGGCCAGAGCCATGGGTGGCAGGGGAGGAGGGAACAGAGCAGGACATCCAGACAGGGGCCTGGGACACTGGGAGAGTGTTTTAACAAGAGGGCAGAGGACTGAACTCGAGGTTAAGGGGGTTGTCAGGTTGACGGAGACTTCTGTGCCACTGTGGTACAGATGCTGCCGGAACAGCGAGGAAGGACGGGGAGAGGCCTGAGGTGGAGGGTGGAAGGGACAGCACTGGAGCCGTGGCACCTGCTCCACTCAGCCTCTCAGAGTCTCAGTCTCCTCCCAAGGAAATGGGTTCACAGTAGGCCAGCCTCCCAGCTTGTGTGTGGGGTGCCTGGAGGCAGCAGCGCTGGTTGCTGGCAGGTCCGGGGCTGGATAGGGATGGTAGGACCCACTGCACAGTGGGGTGGTGCCAGCACAGGCTGGGCCAGATCAGGGGTGGGAGGTGACTGAGCAGAAGGCCCAGAGACCCTGCTGGACAGGAGGGATGGGTGGGTGAGAGTGAGGGGCGGTGGGGCAGAAACTGGATGAAGCCTGTCTGCCCTCATAGGGACAAGACCTGGATGTGACCAGGTGGTAGTGAGGCCCAGGATGGGCTGGGGTCCACTATGAATGGATTTCTCCGAGGAAGGGACAAGGGTAGAGATGGGAAGCCTGACGGAACGAAGAACCAGCCGAGGGCTAGGAGGGTGGGCATCAGCCAGGAACCGCAGAGAAGAGTTTGCTGGTGGACACAAGGACCCATTCTCTCCGGGGAGTGCTGGTGCTTCTGATGACCCAGGAGAAGCAGGACCATCTGTGGGTGCCCAGGATACCAGCCCTCATAGTGAGCCCAGAAAGGAGGCGAGGCAGGAGAGGCTCGTGTGGGAGGGAGCAGAGTTCATGACTACAGGAGGAACTGCCTCAACAACCGACAAACGAACTGGCGCCCCTGGCAGAGAGGAGGACTCTTAGCAGCCAGCAGTTGCCACCAGAGAGGCCACAGCAGCCATGCGAGGTGTCCCAGGGGCAGGTCTGGAAACAAGGGAGGCCTTTCCCTGGTGGGTGCCCAGATCCGCCCCTCCTGCACTGTCCGTGAACCCCCCATGGATATGAAGGAAGTGTGTCTGTGCCCAGTGCCCTGCACCACCCCAGACCCCAAGGCTCTGAGGTGACAGACCCAGGATGCTGACTCCAACACGGTGCCTGCTCTGCGTCCCCAGGGGCCCAGCTCCTAGGGCTGAGGCTCAGGAGGTGGACCAGAGCAGAGCAGCTTCAGAAGGGGTTGGAATGTTTGCAGAAGGGGGTCTGCGGTGGGGCCGCGGGGGATGCTCAGGAAGAGGGAAGAGGCTAAGTGCCCCTTCCAGGAAAACTGCTCCTCCCACCTGGGTGTCCCCTCACCTCTGGGCTCCTGGTTGGAGGCAGAGTTTGGGTGAGCCAGATGTGGCCCCAGGAAGAAGCCAGGGAACTAAGTCCTGCCCAGGGACTGGCCTGGGAGCAGAGGACTCGACTCTGGGGCAGCAGTCTCCCTCAGAGAAGAGGGGCTCCGCCCTCACCGAGTAGAGGCCCTCACCCTTCTCGGGGACACTGCCCTGACACCCGCCCTCCGCCCCACTACACAGGGGGTCGCCTAGGGGCTCGGGAGGAGGGAGACGAGCGGCGGCGATGGACACGACGTCCTGAGCCGGGCGCCCAGCGCGACTCACGTTCTCGTGGCGCATGTGCTTAAGGAGGCGCAGCTCGCGGTAGGCGCGCTTGGCGAACAACTCGGACTGGAAGGGCCGGTACAGCTTCTTGATGGCCACCTTGGCGCCTGTGCGGCTGTCCACGGCCGAGCTGCGGGACGCACCGCTTAGCGGTGGGAGGCAGGGAGAGCCGGGCCACCCCGCCCAGCCACCCGCGCGGCCTGCGCTCACCACACGGCGCCGTAGGCGCCCGAGCCCACGGGCTGCAGGTCCTGGTACACGGCGCGCACCTCCCAGGCCGTCTTGGTTACTTCTTGGCGGTAAAAGCCCCTGCGGGCGGGCGGCGGAGAGCTCATGGCGGCCCGGGCACCGCCGCGCCCCGAGGACCAGGGACCGGGATCAGCGGGCTCCCTGGGCGCGCGCCCTGGGCCCCGCGCGGCAGAGCCTGCTCCGCGCTGTCCGCCCGCCGCCGCCGGGCACTCCCGCTCCCGGCTCTTCTCTCCGGGTCACCGTCCTCGGGGCTCTCCCGACCCACCGACCCCGGCCTGACCCAGCCCCGGCCCGCTAGAGCGCGGCCCCTCCCCTGCCTGCGGACCAACCGGTCCACCGGCCGCGCGCACGTGACGCCCCCGCCCGCCCTCGGCCCCTCCGGAAACCCGAGGCGGCCGCGGCCCGGGAGGGCCTGAGGCTGGGGGGAGGGGACCGAGCGGGAGGGGACACCGCCCCGAAGCTCAGTCCCAGCCTGGAACTGGACCGGGCGGTGCGCCAGAGATCCCGGCCCGCCTCCGCACTCAGGCTGAACCCCCGGGGCCCGGGTCGGGGGTGTCTTATTAGCAGCCCCTGGGGCTCCCGTCTCCTCCTCACCAACCACGCCCCCAGGGCGCTGGGCCCGTCTTGGGCAGCCTGAGCCGGTCAGACTTCTATCCCCAGCCCCACGCTACTGTACAGCAGCCCCAACTTCCCGCACGCCACCCCTGAGGCCCCTTCCCCCGGGCTGATCCATCCATTCCCCAGTGTGGGGTCCCCATCAGCTGCCTTGCCTGCATCCTTTCCATATGGGAGAGCTGGTTCCGTCTCCCAAACTTAGGGTGCACCCCCAACAATCCTCCCCGTGACCACTGACCCCAGGCCTCCCTACCCCAGGGAGCTGGAAAGGGTGATCCTCCTTGGGCCCTGTGCACCACAGCTCCCCTCTTCCCCCACCCGGCATGTGGGGAGCCTGCTCCAACCATTTGCAAGTCTCTCTGCCTGTCCCAGCCCCTGCCCAGCTTACTCCACCTGTTTGTCCTTCAAAGCTCAGCCTGAGCCTCTGCACTCTCTCCAGGAAGGTGTGCCTGGCCGGGACGGGGAGAGGGGGGGACCTACTGGGGCTCTCAGTGCCTCTTTACCCCTCAGTCCAGGCCCCATCCTGGACCAGATGTTGCTAGAGATCAGAGCCCGCAGCCCCTCCCACATCCCCAGCCTAGCAACCCGGGTCTGAGAGGGAGTCTGGTAACAGGATCCCCAAGGCCCCCGGACCCTCCCTCTGTGCCCTGCCCAGCTGGCCGCCATGAATCAGCAGCTCAAGCCCAGCCAGAGCAGCTTTACACCTGGGCTGCCGGCTGGTGATCCAGAGTGCTCAGGAGTCAGGGACTAGTCAGAGGAGGCAGCCCAGGGTCACTGGAGCCACAACCACCTGCACCTGTGCCCTTCATGCCCTGGACTGCCTGTGGCACTCTACCTGTCTTCTCCAGGAAGTCCCCCAGCTGGCCCCCTTATTCCCTGTCCTGGGGCCCAGAGGTCCAGCAGGGTTCATAACAGACCAAACCTGGAGGTGGGGCATGTCCCAATTCTGCTCCCATCCCCCACCCCCACCCCCACCCCCACACAGGACTTGGCCCAGCCTGGTCTCCAAGGGTTCCCCAGGACCTAAGACTCAGGAGCCACGCTGACCAGGCCCGACCAACTCCCACATAGTCTCCATTGCCTAAGACCCAGGGTTGGGGCACAGAATGTCCCTTTCCTAATCCCTGTCGGAACCGGGCCCTCCCTAACCTGAGCTGCAGGGAGCAGGAGGAGCTGGCAGCTCAGTGCTTTCCCCTTAACCAGGAAAAAAAGGAAAGGTATTTCTCCCACCTGCCCAGCCCTGGGAAAGGGCAGGCCTTTGCTTCCAGAGACCCCCAACTGTCCCCCTGCAGCCACCCTGATGACTGAGTCAAAGGGCAGTTCTGCATCTGGACCAGATGCCCAGCCTGCCCAATGAATCCCGAGCAAGGCAGCCAGTGTTGATTTGAGGGTGGCCATCATACCCTGTCCCCCTCAGAGCCCATGGAGGGGGACTCACCCCCACTCCCTACCCCTCAGGTCTGCCTGGGTTCTTCAGGGAGCAGGAAGGGTGCTGAAGATGACTGCTTGTCTGACTGGGGACCCGAGATCTGGCCAGTGCAGGAGTCTGGTGGGGCCAGGCCAGCTGGGGGGATGACGCTCAGAGATCCAGCCAACCCCTCCAGGTGATGGGGACAGCAGGGCAGGAGGGCCTGGAGCCTGGGACATGAGCTGAGCCAGAGGGAACCCCCTTTATTGCAAAACCCTGGTGCAGGCACTTGACATTCAGACCTCCTTGGGTCCTGCGAGGTGGGAGGTCACCACCTGACACACCTGACAGAGACTCACATCAAGAATGTCTGGAGCAGGGTCCTGTCCCAGAGGTTACTAGGTCAGTTCCATCCTGGAAGGAGGGAAGATGAGGATCAACCCACAGACCAGAGCAACCCAGCTCTTGGCTGCAGGGCCAGAGGGTGGGCAGAGGTAGAGCAGGCAGAAGCTTCTTCATCAGCGTGGGGCCAAGGTCCAGGGTCCAAGTCCAAGTCCACATCAGTGTGTGCCCTCCTCCTGGTGTCCTCAAGGTGGGAGGCCCTGTGCCCGCCAGCTCCCCAGCTGGCACTGTGCCTCATCCTCAGATACCTGCTGCAGCTCCCACACCCAAGGAGGGAGTCCCGGCTCTTGTTCGCATGGTTGCCCCTTGCCCACCTGAGCCCCTTGCATGATGCACAGTGGGATCCAAGCCCCACTCCCAACCCGCATCAGGAACTGCAGGGAGGGGAGGCAAGAGTACAGCCACCCCAATCCAGGCCTCCTGCTGGTCAGGCTGCTGGCTGTTGGACCCCAGAGTCACACACGCCTGCACGTGCCTTGAAGTGCATCTGTGCTACACGCAGCACAGGTGAACACACAGCTCCAGGCGAATTTTCTGATTTAACTCGTGGTGGCTGTCCCCACCCTGCCACCCCCAGGGAAGGCCCTGCTCAGCTCTCAGACCATCAAGTCTCAGCACTTCCCAGGGTATTCCCCGGCTTCCAGGCTGAGCAGCTCAGACCACTGTGACCCCTCCCTTTGAGTCTCCAGGGGACCCTGACCCCAACCCACCACCCCCAGAGACAGCCCTCTGGGACTAAGGAGATCTGGAGACAGAAACATTCCCCAGGAGGAGCCCCTATGGCATCCAGGTCCCCCAGTGAGGTCCCAAGGGAGACCCAGGATGCTGGGACGGGGGAGAAGGACCGAGGAAGTCCAGGACACTCTGCCCAGACTCCTGCATCCATGGCTCACACACGTGCACACTTGTGTGCATTCACACGTGTGTGCAGACTCCCCACAAGGAGCAGTGTGCAGACCAGGGGGCCCCAGCCAGGGATCAGGACCGCTGGGGCATCGGGGTGTTGGGAAACACCCCTTGTGGGAACCGGAAGTCTGAGGAATAGGGGCAGGCAGGCTCAGGCCCCTCCTTGAGTTCATGTGGCTGGTGGGCAGCACTCCCCTCACTGCCCAGTCTCCAGACTGCTGGGTGGCTGCGGTGGCTCTGGGGGCTCGAAGCTCAGGACTTCCTGGTAGGTGAGCTCTGAGGGGTGAGGGGAAGGGGTGAGCTCATGCTGCCACCAGCCCAGCACCCCCACATGGCTTATCTGGTGCCAGCCACCCCTCCCAGGCCCACCATCCTCTGAGGGCAGCCTCAGTTCCTGAGCCTCCTTCCAGAGCCTGCCCTGTGCTGCCCCTATCCTCTGTGGGACACACCCAACTGCATCTCTAGCTGCCCCACCCTGGAGTGGTTTGAGTGTTGTCCCCCTCCCAGATCTCTCTGGGGAGGAACTGGAACACTTCCTTCCTGCAGGAAGCAGGCAGCATGGGGCCTCTGGAGGAATGCAGCCCTCAGGCCCAGGCTCCACCTCCCTCCGGCCCTCCGCAGGCCCACCCTTCCACTCCTCCACTGTGCGCTCCTTGGCCTCAACGCTCTCGTCATAGGGCTCGGCCTCAGGCTCGTCGTCCGGGTCGTGGTACTGGCTGAAATAGGCATGGGCCAGGGCCTCGGCTGCACTGACCCTCTGGTCACTGTCCAGCACCAGCATCCTTCCCAGGAGGTCCACAGCTGCAGAGTCGCCAGCGGGGGAGGGAGGGGGTCATTTCTGCATCCAGGGCCAGACATGGAACCCAGCCCAGACGCACAGCCCATCCTTACCCAGAGGGTTGGCTCCGTGGAAGATGCTCCTGAGGTCCTTCTGGGGCATGGGGGGCAGGGACTGGATGTATGTCCGGGCCTAGGGGCACATGGGAAGGGCCTGAGGGGGGCTGTCCACCCCCTACCTCCCCTGGCCCTAAGCCAGGTGGGGGCTTGCCTAGAGAAGCCCCCAGACTCATTCAATCCAACAGGCCTGGGCAGGGGCATGCACAGATCAGAGATCTCCCCTGTTCTCGATCTGGGGGCTCCAGTTCCTTGCTTGGCCTTCGATGCCTGCAGGACCTGGGCCCAGTACCACCCATGTCCTTGGCCAAGGCATTGTTTGTCGGTGCTGCGATTCTGCCCTCGCTGTCCCTCGTGCCAGGAATGTCTTCCCCGTTCACCTGTGTCCCCCTGAAGGGGTCAGGCATCTTCCTTGGGCTCTGTTCCACTGTGACCTCTGCCCCCACATGGTGCCCAGTCTATTCCCACACTGCTCCTTCCTCCAGAGTGCCCAGGGGCTTGGTTAGCAGGGAGCTGGTATCTGTTGACTCACATGTTCTGAGGATATCTTTGCCAGAACCTCAGGGCTGGGTGTGCCCACCACCTCCATGATGCGCTTCAGCTGGTCGATGTCTGCCCGGCTCAGGAAATGACTGCTGGCCAGGCACGGACCCTTCCTGGGCCCCCAGAAGCCAGATCTTGGGGCACTGCCCAGATCCTGCTCTCCTACAGCTGGGGGCATTCAGCCCAAGGTGGCAGGCCATGGGGCAGAGGCGGCAAGACTGGCCAAAAAGGGCCAGAGCCCACCTCCCTCAACCCC
Source organism: Equus asinus (assembly GCF_041296235.1). Lineage (NCBI taxonomy): Eukaryota > Metazoa > Chordata > Mammalia > Perissodactyla > Equidae > Equus > Equus asinus. The sequence continues at coordinate 12,486,550 of NC_091793.1, read as the reverse complement.
TATCCCACAGGAGGGGACCATAGCTCCACGCTCCTCCCCAAATGGGGCCAAGGATACAGTCATTTCCTGGGAAGAGGGCCTTTCCCTGGAGCAGCTCGGCCATGATGCAGCCCACAGACCAGATGTCCACTGTTGGGGGAGGGTCTCCATCAGTCTGCCCACCCCAACTTCCTCCTCAGAGAGCTGGGGGGCTGCCTGGACTGCACCAGCCCGATGGCCCTTCAGTCACACCCAGGCCCAAAGACCGCAGGCTCTTCCTCCTCCACACAGCCCTGGGCAGGGGGAGGGGTGACCCAACATGCTCGGCCCCTCTGAAGGTCTGTTTCTGAATGCTGGTCCCAGACCTTGCCTGTCCCCCAAGACTAGATACCCCCCCCAAGGTCCTTGGCTTTTGGCCCTACTCCCACTCACCCTCCACAGGCCCTGGTGAGCTCTGCCTGCCCACCCTGGTCCCATAGGGCTACCCCCGTGGGTGGACATCACCTGTCTGGTTGTAGTGCATCCAGTTGAGCATGATCTCAGGTGCGCGGTACCAGCGAGTGGCCACGTAGCCGGTCATCTCCTCGTCAGCCTGGCGTGCTAGCCCAAAGTCCAGGATCTAGAGCCACCACCAGGGTTGTCAGCACCTCCCCGCAGGCCCCTCCCCGCTGCCCTGTGCCCCATGCGCTCACCCTAAGCTCGCAGTCCTCATTCACCGCCACATTGCTGGGCTTCAGGTCCTGCAGGGCAGGCGGGCATGAGCGCAGGAGTCATCCTGGCACCAGGCCTGCAGAGAACAGGCCCCGCACCCCGCGCCGCACCTACCCGGTGGATGATCCCAGCGGAGTGGATGTACTGCGAGGGGGAAGGTGGGCGTCAGGTTCCCATGCCCCAGCACCCCCAGGACCCTTGTGCCCCACGCGCCCCCCGCTACCCCGGCACCCACCTTCAGCCCTCGAAGCAGCTGGTAGATGAGGAACTGGACGTGCTCGTCGCTCAGCGCCTGGCACTTGACGATGTTGTTCAGGTCGGCGCCCATCAGGGTGGTGACCAGGTACCTGGGTAGGGTCAGGAGTCAGGACGGGCCCGCTGCCCCCTCCCCAAGCATTCTCCAGGGCCGCCTGCCCACCGGCTGCTCACACTTCGCTGAAGTCATCGATGGAAGTGGCTGGCGTGAAGACGTCCAGCAGCCCGATGACCTGGGCGGGGAGGGAAGTCAGGACTCCCCGGCCTCGCCCACAGCGACCCTCAGGGCATGCGTCCCCCGCAGGGAGCCCCCCAGCTCACGTTCTCGTGCTTCAGGTGTTTGAGCAGCCGCAGCTCGCGGTAAGTCCTCCGCGCGTGGACCAGAGACTGGAAGGGCCGCGACAACTTCTTCACTGCCACCTTCTGGCGCAGCCGCGCGTCGTAGGCCGAGCTGCAAGGCGGGCGAGTGAGGTGCTGGCGGAGAAGCCCAGCCGGTATGACCACCAGGACAAGGCCCGAAAGGCCAAGGGGCCAAGGGCGGGGTCTGTTCACTGACGCCCCTGGCCGCCTTTCCGCCACTCCTGCGCGCGCGCGCGCGCGCCACCGCTCTCCTCCCGCTCTAAGGGACCCCTCGGGTGGGGCTGGACGGCCATCAGCAGGTGCGCCTCTGAGGGGCCCTGAACATGGCCAACGTGAGCGGCACGTGGGAGGCGCTCTGACAGCAACACTCCCACGAATCCTCTCCTCCGCGCCCCCTCGGGTGCTGCTCCTTCTCAAGAGGCAGCTCAGCCTCCACCCACAGGTTCACCCCAGCCTGCCCAGCCACAGGGGCTCAGCCTGCTCCCCCCCCCACCAGCCCCGAGGCAGGACCTGGATCTTCTCTTATCTGCTCATCACAATGACTCTTACCCCTAACTCAGAGCAAAGTGGGGGTGTGGGGGAGGTGGGGGGTTGTCTCTACCAGCTGGGGTGGAAAACAGCCCTTGGGCTGTTCCCAACAACCAGCCCTCCTGCTCCCCCATGGGCCAGTGGGTCCAGCAGGATCTCTGAGGGGTTCCAGAGCCGCCTAAGCCCCTGAACCCCCAATGCCTCTGAATATTCAAAATATGGATGAAAAACTGGCCAAAGGTGTTTACTGTATCACTTTTTTTTTTTTTTTTTTTGGTGAGGAAGATTGTCACTGAGCTGACATCTGTGCTAGTCTTCCTCTATTTTGTATGTAGGATGGCACCAAAGCATGGCTGATGAGCGATGCTTAGGTCCTGGCCCAGGATCTGAACCCACCAACCCTGGGACACCCTGGGACACCAAAGAGCATGTGATCTTAACCACTACACCACCAGCTGGCCAGCCCCTTTATCATTATTTTTTTTTTCCTTTTTCTCCCCAAAGCCCCCCGGTACATAGTTGTATATTCTTAGTTGTGGGTCCATCTAGTTGTGGCATTGTGGGACGCCACCTCAGTGTGGCTTGATGAGCAGTGCCATGTCCGTGCCCAGGATTCGAACTGACGAAACACTGGGCCGCCTGCAGCAGAGCATGCAAACTTAACCACTCGGCCATGGGGCCGGCCCCCCTTCATCATTATTTTTAACAGTGAGAAACTGGCCAGTAGGAAATGCCCAGCAGAGAGTGGTGTCTGGACCCATAGAACATCTCCCCTTGCTCAACCCCACTTCCCAGAGGTCCAGACCTTCCAACTCCACAGCAGCCTCCAACCTATCTTCTCTTCACAGGAGTCCAACAGTCACTGGCATTATCTCCAAACACACATGGTCCAGCCACTCCCCACTCTTCCACCCTCCCACTGCCCTCAGGATGGGGGCCCTCCTGAAAGCAATGCATTTGCACAGGCTGTTCCCCCTCACTGAAGCTCATCCCTTGCCCCAAGAGTGAGTGGAGCCTCAGGCCGCCCCCCATGCCCACCCCACCCCCCAGGAGCAGCTCCTGCAGGATGTGGATGCTATCTGGGCCCAGGTGGTGGTGGAGGAAAGCTAGCTCAGTGCTAGGGCATCTGTGGCCCTCCCCCTAGCCTATCACCTGCAGGGGAAGGTCCAAGTCACTCCTGGGCTGGGAAGTAGGGGAGTGACTCCTCACGTGTGGCACCAGATCCTTTTGCCGGATTGCATCCGCCCAGTCCAGTGACAGAATTGGCACTGGGTCACCAGTCCCATCAGAGGAAAGAGGGAGCATAGGATGAGGCTGTCACCTGCATCGGGCCCATGCTGAGGTGCGGGCACTGGAAAGATTTGGGCCTCCCTTGGGGAGTATGACACTCCCTGGGAACTCCCAGAAGGTGATTCTGGGGGCCGGAGGTGATTCCAGTAGGGGCTCTGTCAGATCCCCCCAGGGGGCCACTGACACATTGTCCCTGACCCTCTTCCTGCCTTTGAGGTCTTAGAGATGAAGACAGAGGCCTGTGGCTGGAATGGCCTGCCTGAGGTCTCTGACAGCTGGCAAGTGACAGCGTGAGATGGGAGGCCCCTGGGACCCCAAGCCCCAGCTCCAGGCTCAGGCGCTAGGCCATGGAAGAGTCTCCAAGAAGTCCCACTCAACTTTCTGCCAGAGCCTGGACCACACTGCACCCCCAGGGCTCCCTGCCTCCCCACCTGCATGACCCGGCAGTGGACAACAGACACCTGGCACTGACCGCAGTCAGGCCCCCAGTGGGCTCTGGGGGGAGCACTTCTCAACATCCATACCCACCATGAGCCTCTCTGTCAACACTGGAGCTGCAACCAGGCCTCCCTGTCACTACCTGACCCTAAGTCCCCAAACCTGAGGGGACAGAGGCTTCCAGCAAACCTGGGCCCACCCCCACTTCCAGATTCAGCCCTCTGTCTGGGCCCCAGGGCCTAACTGCCCAGCTGTGGTCTGAGCTCTCTTGTTTGGGGCAAAAATGGGGCAGGGTGCAGACCCCCCTAAGGATTGTAGGGGGAATGGGAGGTGTCTCTGCTCAGGCCTACGCCCCAACCGGAGTCTGAGATCCCTTGGAAAATCGGGAAGGGAGAAGGACTCACGGGGGAGCCTGACGCCATCCTAAGCGGATTAAAGTACCCACCTAGGGCGGGGGCATCTGCCTGACCCATGACCGGGGGCACCCCGCTACGTGCTCGGACGTTGAGGGCCCCAGGAGACCCGCCCTTTCGCGGGCTGTGACGCCGCAGGATTCGGGCCCGGCGCGGGACGCTTCGGGTCGGACGGGGAGGGAAAGACGACCCCTCTCCCTGCCCGGGAGCGGCGTCCGGTAGGAAAGTTTCCTTCACGCCCACCTCCCCCCATTCATTCCTCCGGTCCGCAGAGGGCCGGGGGGCGGAGGCAGGGGCAGGCCCCTCCCCGCGCCAGGAACCCAGCGCCGGGCGGGGAGGGGGCGCGCACTCAGTCCCGCCCCGGTCCCCGCCCCACCCCGCCCGCCCCTACCAGACGGAGCCGTAGGCGCCGGAGCCCACCGGGCGAAGCCCCTGCAGCCGCTGCGGCACCTCCCACACCGTCTTGTTCAGCTCCTGCCGGTAGAAGCCGGCGCGCGGGCCCGACATGTCCGGAGTGGCCGCCGCTCAGCCCGCGCCCCGCCCCGCGCCCCCGCCCCGCGCCGGAGCCCGAGCCGAGCGCTCGGAGGGCGGTGGGAGGTGGCGGCGGCGGGCGGGGCGCGGGGCGGGGCCGGGGAGGGGGTTCCCAGAGCCAAACGCGCGGCTTCCTGCTCCTGCGAGGCGGCGGCCAAGCGGAAACCAGCCTTCCCTCCCTCCCCCGGGCGGTCCCGGCGAGGATGCGCCCCCACTGGGGGAGGGGGCGACCAGAGTCCGACTTACCGCCCCTCCCGCTTCCACCTCCTGGGGTCCACGCACCTCCCCCTAGGTCCGCCCGCTATCTGTCCTCCGCCCGGGCTCCTCTGCGTCTCGCTGGCCTGCGCTCCCCGCGCCCTCCCCTGCCGGCCGGCGCCGGCACCTCCCCTCCCCGCTTTCCGTCTCTGCACCCCCTCCCTCCGCTTCCTCGGGGCCCTGCACTTACGCCCCCCTCAGCCTGCTCAGAATCTTGCATCCCTCCTTCCCGCCACTTGCTCTGGGCCCTGCACCCGCCCTCCCCCCACAAGTCTGCGCCCTCGGAAATGAAGTAGAACCCTCCAAATCAAAGAAGCCAGGGGCGAACCATGGGATCTATTTTTCACCAACATAGAAAATACCACCTGATAAAAACTAGGCCCTTGGTTGGATAGGCCCCTCTGCGGTGGGCAGGTGGCTGCGCCTTGGATCCTGGGCCAGCCTGTCCTCCCTTTCCCGCGGAGGCCCTTCCGGCCTTGGCGGTGTGGTTCGCCCCCTGGGAAACCCGCGGTCTGGCATCAGCCTCTGCAGCGGCCTGGCCCTTGCCTGCGTTCGACCCTCGCCGCCTCTTGGGAGAAGCATGACCGCCGGCCGGGCCTGGGGACCAGCCCTGTCAGGACCAGGGACAGCGGCGGCGCCAGCGGGCCTTTGGGGTGTTGTGCCCATAAGAAGCTATCCATAAATGGGTCCTCTTGGGTGCCTGATACCTTCCCTTCTTCGGGGACAACTCCCTCAGCTGCCACCTCTTCAGGAAGCCCCCCTGACTTGGAGTACTGGGGAGCCCTCTAGTCCGCAGTCTCAGTTCCAGGGGCTGCAGTGCCTCCCCTGCTGCACTGAGTGGTCTGGAAGTTTCCATTCTCACCGGCTGCTCTCACTGAAGTGGCCGGGATGTTCCCTAGTTCAGCGAGACAGGCTATCCTCGTGTCCACACTCTAGGCCCGCCGGCATCTACTTTTATTTCCCACTTTAAAGTGACAAGGGTTCGGAGAGAGCACTGCCCCTGGAACAAACGCCTCCCCCGACCCTCACCCTCTGGGAGCAATGGTGCCCCTCCCAGGAAAGCAGAACATCAGGCTCTGAGCTGCTCGACCTACTTTTTTCGAAACTAACTAAAACCTGAGTTTTTATGTGAGAATCCCCCGATTTTTAAATATTGGCAACAAAATTAAAATAAAACATGTCAACAAAGTACTGGGCAAACGGACACATCTGCCAGAGAACCCAGACCCTGGGGCGACGGAGAGGTGAGGTAGGAAGCAGGCCACCCTCACCTGACCTTGGCCAGGTGCCGAGCCACCCTGGCCTCAGTTTCCCCTCTGGGAGCCAGTGCCCTCTCCTGCAGCCACTGGCTCCGCGCCTCCTGGAGGGCCCTGCCCGGGGCGCCTTTCTCTGGCAGGCCAAGGTTTTGTGTGGAGTTAATGGAGCGGTAGCTAAAGGGTGGGGAGGGGGCGGGAGCACAGCCTCTGGCAGTGGGAACCCAGCCTCGGCGGGCTAAGGGGGCAGAGCGCCTTTGTCAGCGCTGGAGGGAGCTGCATTCCCATGGTGACCAGCCCCGCCCCTTCCTGGGCTCTCTCCCGGCTGCAGCGGGGGTGTCTGCTGACCCCAGGGGAACCCCGCCCAGCCTCCCGCACCACTGCCCCAAAATCCCAGTGGACAGTGGTCAGAGGTGCCCATAGGGAGCAGCCTCTCTGCCCAGCTCAGCGGTCCAGCAGAGCGGAGACCTTCCCTCATCACTCAGCAAACCTGCCCTGGGCACTCAACACCCCCAGCCCGAGGCACACAGGTCCCTCTGGCGAGGAGGCTGTGATCCTGCAGGATGTGACCAGGGAGAGTTTCTCGTGGAGATGAGGGTGGGAGGGGGCACAGAGCCGGGCCGTCGGGAAGTCCCCTGGAGAGATGACACGCTGCAGCTGGACCGAACCTGCAGACAGTCCTGCCTTTCAAGGACTTAGCTGGACTTGACGAACAGAAAGGAAGAGGTGGTGGAGGGCTGTGGCAGCCTGGTCGGCTGAGGCCGGGATGTCAGATTTTTGTTCTCGGGGGTGATGGGGAGCTCTGCTGGATGGATGCTTTCACAGCATCGTCCTGGCCACAAAGTGAAGGTAACCAAGGCTGGGTGAGAGGACTGAGCCTGCAGAAGCGGCTGGGGTGGAGCAGGGAGAGGAGCCGGCAATGGCAGGCCCTGCAGGTGTGAGGAGGGGGCACGGGGGCTGCACAGAAGAGCTTCCTATTGGGGCCCAAGCCTCCCACCCCTGGTCTCCCTCCACCCTCTACTGTGATTCACTGTCAGCCCTAAGTATCAGGACCCCACCCCTTCTCTCCATGTCCACTGTCCCCATTCCACGGTCCGAGCCATCCCTTTCCAGCCCCTCACTGGTCTCCTGGCTGCAGTTCTCCTGAGGGCAGAATGAACTTCCTAAAATGCTAACCTGGCCACATCGTGGGAGGCAGGCAGCCAGGTAACTTGGTCAAGGTTCCTGCTCTTAATAACCAGGTGGGGAGGGAATGGCCTTGGGCTGCTTTCTTGGAAGAAAAGGCAGCCCCCCCCCCCATTCCTGCCTCTCCACCCTCCCACTACATTGGAAGGAAAATGGGAAGCAACAGGAAGGCCTGGTCTGTCAGATCCTGACCACTCCAGGCTGGCCTGCCCACCCCACGCACCCCAATATCCATGCCAAATTTCTGCCCTTGACTGGCCCCACGGAAGGACAGATCCCTTCTCATGCTCCTGTCCTCCACACGGACCCGCAGCCTTCTTCTGTCTCCCAGCTTCAGAGTGGAAGGGGGCCTCACTGACTCTCCCCATCTTCTTGCCTGGCTGCCCAGTGGGAAGGGGGCAGGACTAGCCTATGGGGGGGTCCAGCCTGGAAGGCAGGGTACCAGATTCTGCCCCCTCAGGGACCCCCAGCTCAGCACTCCCAGACTGTGCTCCCTGCTCTGGCTCAGCAGTACCTTGTTCAGATTTCCTGATGAGCTGGGTCTCTGGGAAGTGGGAAACCTAGTGTGGGCCATGGCAGAGTGTCACTCCAGAGGTCCCTGGGGTGGGGGATGTCAGTTGTATGCTTAGTACCCTTTCCTTGTGGGAGATACCCATCCTTGTTCCATGTGGCTTGAATGCAGCTGGCCCATACAGAGGCAGCTCATGACTGAGGCCCAGCCCATTGAGATTCCTCAGACACAATGACGTGCCCCATGTGGAGCAGACACAGGCCGGGGCTGCCTGCCACAGGGCCCCTACTGGCCAAGGATAAACCAGAATGTGTTGGGCAGCAGTTCAGACAGATGGAACCCAAAGACATGTGACACCTGGAGTCAGCTGTATCTGAAGCTGAACCACCTCCACTTTCTTATTATGGAGCCACCAAATCCCTCTTCTGCTTGAGTTGGTATGCTTGGAGAACAATTCCCCCATGGCAGACCCTGTCTGTCCCATTTACTGCTGGGTCCCTAGTGCCCAGGACAGTGCATGTTGAATGAATGAGGGGCTCAACACACTGATGCTGCACGTGTGGCTGATGGCTGCAGAGTGGCACATCTCACAGCTCCTGCCCTGCATGCAACGTGGGACTGGGAGCAGCCCCTTTCCCCATTGCCAGATTCCTGGACAACCCCTGCCCCCCCAGCAGCAAAGGGGCCACCTGCTCTCAGGCACACAGCCCTTGAGTCCTGAGTCATCCTAGGGCGACTCACGGGGCTGAGGAGGAGCAGACTCTAACGGCCCCACAGCCTTGAGCAGGGGGATGCAGGACCCTCTCTCCTGGACCCATCCCAGTGTCCAGTGGGGCTTGCACACAGTAGGGGCTTATTCAACGCTGCTGGGTGCACCATGCCCGTGAGAACCCCCCACCTCAGGAAAGAGAAAATGGCACAGAGCTCAAGGCCCAGACAGCAGGCTCCTGCCACGCCCGCCCCCTGCCCCCGTGGCTCCTGGACCCAGCCTGAGGAAGGGAGGCAGGGGACGTGGCGACCGCCAGATGGCGCCTGAGTCAGCCCAATCCCCCTGCCGGGAGGGACTGCCTCCTCGCACCTCCTGGAAACACAGTCTGTTCCAGGCTCACTCTCAGGCCTGAGCAGCACACAGCCCGTTTCTGAGCCTCAGACCTCACCCCCCAGCCCTGACCACCCTGTTCTCCTGGGGCAGCAGGGCTGTGGGTGGGCTGCAGCCTCAGCACACACACCCCCAGGCCTGGCCCAGAGGAACTGTGAGGTGGGGGTGCGAGGCCACACAGCCCACCTGATGCTGAGATCTTAGGGCCAGACAGTGTCTGAGGGGGAGGCCACGGGCAGGACAGGCCTGGGAACGGGGGTAGCTGCGCAGGGACAGCAGGTCTGCAGCCCCAGGAGGAACCCAGCCGAGCAGCAGAGTGAAAAAGACAGTTGTATTTGATTTACAATTAACAAGATTCACAAGGGGGTAGGGGTGCTCCTGGCAGAGCTGCTCCTGGACCCCCCAGACCTGGGCAGGGCCTCCAGGGCAGCCTGTCTGACAGGCTGAGACCAGGACCCTGGTCTGCTGGGTCCCCTCTGGCCACCTGGGCCTCGACGTCTGACGTCCAGCTTGACCTTTGAGGTGGGGCCCACGGCATGGAGTCCACCCAGAGGGCCAGCGCCCCACAGGGCGGGGCAGGTGAGGTCACGAAGGCATGGTACCGCTTTTCTCCTCCTGTCCCGGCGGGGCAGACGCAGCCTGGGCATGAGGCCCCGGGGGCTGCAGGCACTCAGACCCCACCCAAAGAGGCCAAACCCAGGACCCGAGGCAGCTGCTGGTGCTGGGAAGGGAGCTGAGGTGCCGGGGGCATAAGGCACATGTGCGAGTCACTCAAGGACTCCACGCAGAGGCGCTGACTGATGCTGGTTCCACAGGAGGGAGCTGGTGCTGCTGGGCCCCGGCACTATTGCTCAGGAGAAAGACGCTACGTGGCTAAAAACGTGGAGGTCGGGGCTCCCTCGCTGCACCCACACTTGGACGCCCAGGGGCTCTTCCTCTGCTGGTGAGAGATGAGGGCTGAGCCCACCAGTGCAGCCACACAGCCCGGGGGCCGCCCAACGCCCAGCACCAGGTGTCACCCACCTGCGCCCCGAGACCACGGGGGCGGAGGTCAGAGGTCAGAGGTCTGTGACTTTGTTCTCAAGTGCAGCCGCGATCTGCTGGAGGCGGAAGGCCAGCTGCATCTTCTGGGCGGCAGGATCGTCCTCTAGGGCGTTGATGATCTGAGGGTGCCTCATGTCAGACCCAGGCCAGGGAAGGGGGCTGCCCGACCACGGCTGCCCTGGAGGACCCGATCCTACCTCGTCATAGTACTTCTGGGTGTACTGGTAGAGCTGGTGCAGGGCCACAAGGGTGTTCAGGGAGTCCGTGTGTGCCTAGGGGGGAGGGGGGCAGGCAGTGTGACCCAGGCAGGGGAGGGGCTGGACAGGCTACTGTAATATGTACTCCCATGGGCAAAGACAGACACAAAGATCACCTTCCCAGCATGAAGCCATACTGGACGGCCACGGACAGACACGCCCCCCTCCACACAAACACGTGGCAGGCAAGGCCGGCTCAGGGCTGCTCACAAGCACCCCCACCAGATCACACTTGGTCACCACAAGCGCTAGCCCATCTGGCTCCACCCTCTGCTTCTCTACCTTGGGCACAACTTCAGCCCACCCTGGGGGCAGCAGGGGGCTCAGCCCGGGGAGGGTCAGCTGGTGTGTCCCCTGTGCCCCCCTTACCCGGGAAATCTCTGCCAAATGTGTGTTCATGTCCTGGTCGCTGACCTGCACCATCTGTCTGATCCCCTTGTAGTAACTGCGGGGGGTGGAGAGAAGAAGTGGGCAGTGGGTCCCAGAGGCTGGACCCGAAGCTGCCCACCAGGACCCTCCTCCCAAGCACAGGCCTGAACTGCCCCCAAGGGCCCCACTGGGCAACGGGGGGAGGGTGGGCGCCGAGGTCTGGTGGGAAGGGGCAGGCGGAACTCACTCCTCTACCATCTTCTTGTAGGTGGAGATCTCCTTCGCGTAGAGCAGCTTGTTGCTGGGAGAGTCCTGTGGGGGTCAGAGCCAAGTAATGCCCACGCCAAGACGGGCTGGCTGGTGCCCCTGCCCTCAGCCCCTGATGGGCCAGGCTCACACCCACTCACGGTACCCACAGAGAAAGGAGGGTGTGCGGGAGATGGGGGTCCAGCCGGGCAGCCACCTCGGCCCAGCCACAGACCTGATGGGAACTCCTGGTAGTTTCATCATTTTATGATTGTAGTAAAACTCACTTTCTCAGCCTGTGTAAGGGGGGGATACCAGGCTCCGCCCCCTGCAGCTCCAGTCACCTTGTACCCACCCTTCCCCAAGCTTCAGCCCCAAGTGTACAAATTCACACCCCAGACAAACCTGCTACATCCCAAACTGACCCCTCACCTGCCTCACAGTCATGGCTTCCCCAGCCATCCACCCACCCTGTGGACACTGTCCAGTCCAGGCCTTCCAGGCCTCCTGGGCAATGGCCCACATCCTGTCGCCCCACCAGAACAGCCCCAGAGGCCACTCACGCGGCTCAGCTTGTGCTCTGTGCGCGTGCAGGCATCCATGAAGGTCTGTGCGATGACCGACAGGGAGGCGTCCACCACCTCGTGGACGTGCACGTCAAAGATGAAGTGAGGGTTCTTGAGGATGTTCACCCAGAACCGGAGTGGTAAACTGAGGCAGAGCAACAGGGCATGAGGGGCCGCCGAGACGCTGGGGAAGGGCGGGCAGGGATGGGGAGCCCAGCTGGAGGAGCTCACCTGTTGGTCTTCCAGATGTGGACAGTATCCTCATCCCTGATGTCATGCTTCTCTGCTTGCTCGTCCAGGAAGTCGAAGAAGTACTTGACGGCGGGTGGCACGGCTTTCCCAGGAGCCAGCACACTCTGGAAGAAGTTGTCCACGAACTGCTGCAGTGTGCCCTGTGGGGCAGGGAGGGTCAGCACCGCCTGGCCGCCTGGGCCTCCCACCCACAGGCCCGCCGCCCACCTTGACGGACAGCAGGCGAGTCAGGTAGATTTCGGTGATGGCCTTGGTGCGCTCCTTCTCCTTCACACTGCCGCGCTTCGACTTGCCTTCGTCCACCTCGTCTGTGGGCCGCACCAGGTGCCACACCCGGTTCTCCTCCTCCAGGAGGGCGTGGCCTGCAGGGAGGGGGCGCTGAGGGATCCACGGAGGCTCGGCAGCTCCCCTGAGATGGCCACACAGGGTGGACGCTGGTCCACGCTGACTGCCAGAGCCAGAAGGGTGCGGGTAGGAGGAAGGGACTCACGCTCCCCGGGCAGGTCCTGCTGGCTGTCCTCCGGCTGCTGGGAGACCCCCACCTTGGACAGGAGGAGAGTGGCGCCGTCCCGGACCTGGAACATGGCCATGAGGTGGGCATCACTCACCACTCCGGGCAGGGACCTGCCCCCTCGCCTGGCCCTGCACTCACATTGTAGTGCATCAGGGTGTTGATGCGCTTCCAGCGGCCCTCCCGCTGAGACGTCAGGTCCAGGTCTGACAGGATCTGCGCTGTGGACCCAGGACGCCACTCTGTGGGAGGACAGAGCCCGGCTCCGGGAACCCAGCCACAGAGCACTCTGCCCGGGTTCCCTCTAACCGTCCCCCCACCCCACTTGCCCAACTGGGTCCTCAGGGCAGGACCTCTCCCCAGGGCACAGAGCCGGGCATACAGGGACCCTGCTCACCGAGGACCACACTGTCAGCCTTGGGCCAGCGAGAGCAAGGCTGTGTGCGGTACACTTGGTCAATGATCTTCTCCTTGACCTGGGAGATGGTGTCACAGTTGAGGACCTTGACAGGGACAGCGTCGACCCCTTCATCCTGAACGATCACGCTCACCGTCTGTGGGGGAGACAAGATGAAGAGCCAGTGGGGGAGGGATCCTCGCTCTGACTTCCTCAGACACGGGAGCAGCCTCGGGCCTCACCCTTGGGTCGAGGCATGGGGGAGGGCTCTGAGCCCCCACAGCACCATGGGCGGCCCAGCCTCCTCCTTTCCCTGCATGCTCTGGCTCAGGAGGACTGAGAGCAGAGGAGCAGCTCAGGGGACTGCTCACTTGTGTGTATCAGACAACAACAGACATCAGGGCAGCACACACAGATCACACAACATAAGCACATGCCACACACTCCCTCCACATGCACACAAGCTCAGCGCCAAACACACTTGGTGCGCCAGATCCCACACACCCTTGCAGTGGTCCTGGGTGACCAGGAGGCAGCTGGCCCAGGGTCATGACACTTAGAGCTCTCTCCAGGGACAAGCTTAAGGTCCTGACACCTGCTCGGACCCACGACCTGGGCCCTTCCCCAAATGCGGGCAAGCCCAGCACAGGCAACGGCTTCTGACACAAGTCCACAAGGGAGGAGACTGGCGTCCAGCTCCTGACCCTGAGGCTGGCCAGCAGCCCAGCCTCTGAGGTCCCCCAGCGGCCCACCCAGCCCTGGGGCTCACCAGGGGCGCATACTCCACATCGTCGCCCAGCAGGCCTGTGTCATTGAGGGTGTATTTAGCCTTCTTCTGCACGGCGTCCACTGGTCCCTTCTCTACCTGATGCTTAATGGCCTTGAAGAGCTTGTACAGTGGCTCGCCAGCGCTGTCCTGGAATGACATGGGTGGCTCAGCCATGGGTAGGACTAACCACCCCAGAGTGGGATGCAAGCGTGTTCAAGTGGGGCTGGGCCCACCTGGAGGTGCTGCATGGGCGGGTGGACCTTTGGAGGATAGCACTACCTCGCCCCTCCCCCACACCTGGCTGGGCCACGTGGAACCCACCTTGAGGTACTGGTACAGGCAGATGGACATCCAGTTGGACAGCATCCTCTCCACCACTGTCTCAGACCTGGAAGCACAGACAGGCCTTGTACTCAGGGACCCCTTAGTGCCCCGAGGCCCAGCTGGCTCTTCCATCCACCCAGACCATCCTCATGCCAGCCTACCCTCGCCATCTAGGCCCTGGATCCCCGTCATGTTGTCCCTGCACAGCCAGCAGTGACCACACGCCCAGGCCCTTAGGGCAGGCATATCATCTTCCACCCCACCCTACAGAGCTGTGTCTAAGGGGAGCAGCTAAGTGACCTGCAGAGATTGCCTGCTGCCAGGGATGCCATCGCCTGCCATCTCCTGCCCGTACTCACCTGCACTGGCTACATCTGCCGGCAAACTGGATGCCGAATAAGCCCTGTGCACACCCATCATCCTGCCACATGGCCTCTGCATCCACCACCCCTCCACGCCCAGACACCCCCTCTCCCCTCGGCCACACACCTGCGCAGCATCAGCTTGGGGTTCTTGGCCACCACGTACTGCTCCATGAGCTCCAGGAAGAGCGTGCGCATGATGTCTGTGTAGTACTCCAGCTTCCCGTGCAGCGCCACCGTCAGCAGCGATGCAAAGTAGACCTTAGCGCGGGCCGAGAACTCCCGTTGGTTCTCCAGGGTGTGGATGAACTGTGGGGGCAGCGTCAGGTCAGAGATACCCAGACACCTAGGACGCGCCGCCCACCTGGGGCCCCACCCCTCACCCCATCCCCACTCACATTGATGAGGAAGGACTTGCTGTTGAGCAGGTTGGAGAACTGGTATAGGGCCTGCTCCACCACAGGCCGCCGCGACTCGGGGATGTCCAGCTTGCCCGTGATCATCACATCCTTGTCACCGTCCTTGGAGGGCAGGAAGAAGACGCGGTCGGTGTAGGTCTTGTAGTCCAGCACGGGGATGCCCGCCTCGTGCACGTCGTTTGTCTGGTCCTCCATCTCGATCATGAGGTCTGGGGGGAGGCCAGGTTGAGGCTCCTGCCAGCCCTGTGGCCACCCTCCGCGCCCGCCAGATGCAGCCTCCTCCAAGGCCCTCTTCCAGGCATGTGAGCCCTGGGCTCTGGCCGGCTGGCAGGGAGCCCCAGGAGGTCAGGGAGCCCCAGGAGGTCAGGAAGCGCCCGGAGAGGTCAGGGAGCGTGGGGAGGTCAAGGAGCCCAGGGAGGCCAAGGATGGCGGCCCTACCCGTGAACTCCTTCTTGCAGCGGTCCCGCACGCTTTCCTCCAAGCCCTCCAGCTGGGACTTGATCTTCTCATACTCGCGCTCCGCTTGCTGGCTCTTCCTCCTAGGGGCACACGGAGGCTCCTGGACCTGGCTACTGGGTGGCTCTGAGCCTCTGCCTTGTGCTGGGCAGTGGGTGTGGCCACAGGGGCTGGGGCTGGAGTGGGAGGGGGTGTGGGGGGCTAAGGCTGCAGGGGAGGCAGGGCAGGGGTGCAGGTGGGGTAGTGGGTAGTGGAGCAGTGCAGGGGCTGCTGGAGCTGGGGCTGCAGGAGGTGACGGCGCAGGAGGGAGGAGCAGGAAAGGGGGCAGTGGAGGGGGCGTAGGGGCTGGGCATTATAGGGGCTGGTGAGCTAAGACTGCTGGGGAGAGGCTCACCAGTAGCAGTAGACAGACACAGCAATGACAGCCACCATGGGCACAATGACCAGTGGCAGGATGAGGCTGAGTGGCACATCACTCACACGCGTGTCATACTCCACGCGGCCCAGCACCCACTCCCGTGAGCCGAATTTCACCTGGGTGGACAGGCGGACTTAGCATGGACAGGTGCAGCT
Organism: Equus asinus; assembly: GCF_041296235.1. Lineage (NCBI taxonomy): Eukaryota > Metazoa > Chordata > Mammalia > Perissodactyla > Equidae > Equus > Equus asinus. The sequence goes on along the minus strand of NC_091793.1, from coordinate 12,471,197 downwards.
GAGACAGTGCCCCTGACACCCCTAGGAATGCTCCCCGCTCTCAGCACTCAGTGATGGGCTCCCTGCCCTGCCCACACGCACAATGAACTCAGGCAGGTTGTTGGTCGTGTCCCGCTTCTGCCGCCGCTTGGGGGGGGGCTGCACCTCTGGGGGCTCACAGTACAGGTCAGTCTCAGTCAGCGTCTTCATGATGCAGCGCTCAGCACCCACGAAGGCCTCGGCCTCGTGAAGTGTCATTGCTTTGTTCAGATTGGTGCCCTGCAGGGGGATCACAGTGACCAGCAGGGGGTCATGGATGCGTGGACCAGCTCAGCCCAGACCTCAGGCTGCATCCCCACAAGCACCTGGTCAAGACCCTGACCCCCAGGGCTGCGTCCTCACCCGGGCGTGGATGAGCTTGTTGACCTGCTTCTTGACGCCCCCTGTAAAGTTCTCGAAGGTGGGGTCGGCCACGTACTCAAAGGCGCCAGCCTCAGTCCTAAGCAGGACACGGTGCCCGTCCATCTGAATGAGTGCTGTGAGGTTGTAGGCCTCGGGCTCCTCGGGGACAGCCGGGGACAAGAACACAACCTTGGAGTCGTTGTAGAACGTGTACTCCGTGCCCACAACCTACGAGCAGAGACCGGGCTGTCAGGCCAGTTGGCGCAGGCCCCACCCCTCCCTGGCATGTCCCCAGTGGCCAGCGTCAGAGCTGAGCCCCCAGCTGGCCCCAGGACTGACCATCGTGGGCTGCAGGGGTCCGGCCTCCCGCCGCCGCCGCCAGGACTGCAGGGGCTCGGCTATGACTACCATGGCGAATCTCTGGATCAGGCTGAAGCCCTGCCCCGTGACATTGATGCTCCGGCCGCCGCTGGGGTCAGGGGGCAGTGCCTCAGTGGCATGACTGGGCAGAGCAGGTGTCCCGCAGGCTGTGCCCCCACCAGCTTCCCACCCCTACTCTGGCCACTCAGTGGGCTTGGAGAGGATGGGTCCTGGAGTCCCTGACCCTACTCTGCTTTTGGGGGGACATGCAGGTCTGTGTGAGCACATGCCTGCTGAGGGTGGGGGGCGGGCTCAGAGCACATGACCATGCCCACTGCCACCCTCACTTGTCAGAAGCAGGGTGAGGGACTGCCATGGGGCCTGCCGTCTGGGTTTTTATGAAGAAGTTGATCTGGGGGGGCAGTGGGGTTTTCCAGAGGCCTCCTCCTGCCACCCAGACCAGCCCCACCACGTCCTCCCAAGACAAGTGGGCAGAGACCCAAGAAGTGGCTGAACAGGGAGGCTATGGCATGGAGTACCCGGGGGGCATGGGGAGCACTGGCCAGGGAGGGAGGGAGAGGCCACACCTGACAAAGCTCCGCAACGGCTCGAAGGCCCGCAGCACCGGATTCTCGCGGTAGGTGAAGGTGACACCAGGGCTGGGCACCAGGGAGCCCCCGTAGTAAATCTCCAGGTGCAGCTCCCCCAGAGACACCTGGGGGCCTGTGACACACTGGAGCTGGGCCCCAAACTGCGTCCTGGGGTGGGGGTGCCAGTCAGTGTCAACCCCACCCTGGGAGCAAGCCCAGTTCCAGGCCAGGGGGTTCCACTGCCCCCTCCAGGGCAGACTCAGGAGCCCCGCCACAGCACCCCCACCCGGTCCCCAGGACGAGGGCAAACCGAAGACTCGCAGGCCCACAGGTGACACCCACACTTTACAGGGGACATCACTGAGGGTCACCCGCACATCTTCCTCAGAGCCCGTGTCCAGGTGGGTGCCACTGATGGTCAGCGTGGTCCCACCTGCCTGTGGCCCCTGCTTTGGCTCCACGCTGAGGGGCTGGGGCTGCTACAAGAGCGACAAGGGCATTGAGGTCAGGGCTGGGGTAGCCAGGCTGTGGCCCTCCCACCCAAGCCTTGACTGGACAATAAGTGTTGTTGGAAGGTGGCAGGGGCACACCTCACCCCAAGTCAGCATGTAGCCCCCAACGGGGCTGGGGTCAGCAGCAGTGGCCAGATCTCACTCACATCGGTCCTAACCCGCAAGACTCATGCAGATCCCGGGGCCAGGTGCTTACCTGGTAGGTGAACTGGACGTGGGGTGGTGAATAGCCGAACTTCCCATTGACCTCCACCATGACACCCCCTGTGGAGGGCGCCTCTGCAGCCTCGATGGCACACACAATCCTGGGTGGGCAATGGGCAGGGTGGGGACACACTCAAGGCCCTCCCAAGGCCCCTCCGACTTGCACATCTGTAGGCGTGCAAACCCTGGGCACCCCCACACCCCTGGACCATGTCCTTCCTCTCCATCCACCTGGTCATCTAGCCCCCCAGCCAATGGAGCCCAGGCCGTGGGCTGTCCACTCACCGGGTGGACACAGAGTACCGTTCTGGCTCAAAGGTGCAGTTCCGGTCAGCCACAGTGACCCTCTTGACGTCGCCGGCTCTGACCCCCAAATTTGACCCGTGGATGGTGACACGAATGCCGCCGCCTAGTGGGCCCGTCTCAGGCTGGATCTGAAATTGGTGGAGCCCAGCTGACCTGGCAGCCTGGGCAGGCCGGGGCCATGCAAGTGGGCCACGGCCAGGCTGGAGTCCCTCCCAGCTGGGGAGGCACAAGGGGCTCACCCTGGTGATGACGGGCGGCGGGCACTCGGAGGTGGCGTTGCTGCACAGGGCCTTGTACACACACCTGCCCTGCCCGCTGCACCACACGCACTGGTAGGTGGGGTCGGCAGCCAGGCACAGGCTGCAGTCGCTTCGGCCAAAGGAGCAGTTGTAGAGGGTCACTGTGGAGGAAGAAGCCAGCAGTCAGCGGGGCTGCCCCACTTCCCACACGCCACGGGGCCCCCGCTGCCCACCCCACCCACCTTGGAGCTTGCTGTCAATGTTCTTGCCGTAGGATTTGACGTACAGGTGCAGGGGCAGCGTCTCATTGGCGTCATGGGACAGCTGGGGGGACATGTAGGCACACACTGTACCCCTCGCTTCCACCTAAGCCCCTGAAGGTGATCACCATGCACACGATGGCCCATGTGGTCCCCTCACAGCCAAGGGGCCATACGAGGAGACCTCCGGTGGCCAGGAGCTGGAGCCTCAGACACCAACGGATCGCTCTGATTCCAGGGAGATGGAGGACACAGTGGTATCTGAGGCCACGCCTGCCTGGGCCGCTGCCGCTGCTTCCTCAGACTCCCTACCTGCCCCAGCCCTCAAGCTCTGCAGGTCACCAGGCTGCCCCCAGAGCCCGCCCTCAGGGTCTAGCAGCCTGGCTGCCCCCAGGGCCATACCTTTGGGGTCCGAAAGAAGAAGGTCCCTGGCCCCTGCACGCTCACTGGCTCCTCGAACTTGAGCAGGTCACTGCCTACGTGCAGGGAGGAGCCCTGCGAGACAGACCGGTCAGGACACCCCAGAAAGGCCAGCCCCGTGAGCCCCACACCCCCGAGGCCAGCTAGGCACTCCCATCCCAAGTGACCACTCAGCCACTCCCAGACTCCCCAGGCCAACATGCAAGCGCAGCGCCTGCTGCCTCCTCACTAAGGGGCACCCCGCTGCACAGCCCCCAATGCCTTGAACTCGCCTTCTCCTTGCCCTTCTCCTTTTCCCCGCCTGAGTTCTCAAGGCCAGTCCAAATATCCCCACGTCCTCCCAGACCTCTGTCTCCCGTCCCCAACCACATGCTGAGCGCCTCCCTCATGGGCTGGGCCCAGATGCTCTGACATCAGTTTTGCAGGAGGATGGATCTGAACAAGACCCACTGACAGGCCACCAGCCATCGTGGCCCCTGCTGGGGTCCCCAGGCCTGTTTGCATTGGTCAGCCCCTGCCCCCAGGCCAGCACCCCGCAACCCCCCTAGACCTTCACTGTGTCCAGGTTCTTGCCCTGGAAGGTCACGTCTGTCTCATGGTTCATGGGGATGACCAGTGGGCTGGGGTTCAGGAACTGGGGGCAGTTGTCCTCCTGGAGAGAGCAGGCTGGTCAGATGCTGCCTGGCCCTGGCCAAGCGACTCGGCTCCCACAAGTCCCCATGGCCCCTCACCATGTGAGCACGGACGATGCCATCCTCGGGGTTGGGCGAGGCCTCCCGACACTCATGGTAGCGAAGTTCCCACTGGCAGGTCCAGCGATTGCTGGCACAGGAGATGCACCTGGGGGAGGGGTGGTGAGCAGGGTCAGGTGCACGGGGATGGGGTTAGGGTGGGGGGCTGGCTGGGCAACCAAGGGGTTGCGACACTCACGGCAGGTTCTCCACCAGGCTCATGGCCTCCCGGCAATCGTAGAAGGGGTACAGGTGGGAGGTAAGAAAGATGTTGCCGTGTCTGAAGAGGAGCTGGACGTTCACAGCCACGTGGTCTGCAGGTGGGGACAGCGTCAGGTGGGGCCACAGAGTGCAGGGCAAGGCTGGCAGGGGAGGGTGGCAGGGGGGACGGCGGGGTGCCAGGGGACAGGGAGGCCTGGAATTGGGCCTCCTTGGCCCCAACTCCTCACCTATCATAGCTCCCAACAGGCCATCGAACACAGAACCAGAGGCAGAACGTGGAGACCCCCCTGTCTGTGAGTGGGGCCCTATAGAGGCTGCCTCACTGACTTGCACTCAGGCTCAGCCGGGCCTGCCACCCACAATCAGATCTTGGCTCAGGTGTCAGCTCCCAGGGTGGGGTTCGCATTGCTCCCCAGGGCTCTGTGCGTCGGGCTCCCTCTCTGTCCCTGCATGCACTGAGGGCCTCAGTGTCTGGGGCAGAGCACCAGCCAGGTCGCCACCACATCACTGTGTGGTCCCTGCCTTCACAGCAAGCCATCCTCCATGGCCCAGAACGCTCCAGGGACAGAGGTTCAGCACCTGCCCTAGCACCTATTTGGGCCCCAGCCTCTGGGGACAGCCCCACCTGTCTCAAGCTGGATAGGGCAGAGAGGGGCAAGGGCTTCTGCACAGATGATGCAGCCCAGGGCCTGGCACCAGGTGGTGCTGAGTAATGTGACGAAGGAAGAAGCTGAGTCAAAGGGCTCAGACGAGCGGCTCTCACCAACAGCCTTGGGCTGGGGGTGGGTGTGACTGCATGGCCCACGTGGCTCAGGGCACCCAGAACCAGAACTGCCCTTGGGCCTCCACCCCACTCCACCCTACCTCAGCCCTCACCCCTGGGACTGGGTCCCTTGAGGGTCTCAGTGGGTGGGGGCATGTGACCCCACGGTGTTGAGAAGGGAGGAGAAGTGCCCGCCCATTGGCTGGAGGAGAACGGCCTCACCCTGGCCGGGTGGTGTGCTGGGAATGTTGCTCGGGGAGTTGCAGATGACGGCGTCCCCCTCCACTCGGGCTGAGTGTGGCGGTGATTCACCGAAGAGGCACAGCAGCTCATCCTCCTCACTCAGGGCCGGGAGGGGACTGACAGTCAGCTGCACCTGGGGAAGGGCTGTGTGGTTCTCACCAGGACCCCCTGCCCAGCCTTGGGGTGTGGGGGAACCAGGGCTGGGCTGTCAGTGAGGAGGCCCCACTACCCACGCCCAGGGCACCTGTCCTCTGGCCCATTGTCCGGCTGCCCTCCTGCACGTGTACAGGCTGACCGCCCAGGGAAGCCTCTAGAACCTGACTCCATTTCATCTGAAACAGGCCCCTGTGAGGTCACCCCAGCAACTCTGGGGATGGGGCCTGGGTCTGCTCTGGATACACAGGAGCCCCCCAGTACACAGGGGCCGGGAACCCAACAAAGGACGGGCACCCAGAGCCCAGGTCAGGGTTGAGACGCTGTGTGGCTCGCCTGCCTGCCGGAGCCAAGAGCCCTTGGCCAGCAGCAGCCCTGCCTCTACCCTAGACCCACCCCCTGCGCACCCCCACGCACCTCCCCCTGGGCCCTTCGGCTCATGTTCTGTGGCTGGGCCCCGGTTATGGCCACACAGGACTCGTCTCGGCTCCATAGCCAGTGGCCGCTCTCGCTGGCCCTCGGGCACTCAGCCCTCCTGGTGCATCTGTGGGGGTAAGGGCAGCCTCAGCACGGGCACGTCAGCCCACAGGGCAGGGCTGTGCCCCCACCAGGCCCCCAGAGCCAGGCGCTCACCGTCCCTCGACGACGCACCAGCCGCAGTAGGGGTCCTGGGAGCTGCGGCACTGGGCGCAGTTCGGGTGGCTCAGACACTCCTGTACTGGGAGCCGGAACACCTGCCAGCAGAGTGGTGGGCAGGGATGTGGCCACCAGAGGTGACTGGCCAGCAGCCACAGGGCCTCCCTCAGACCCTAGACTTCCCAGGGACCACCGGCTTCACCCCACCTTTATATCTGGGCCTTAAAAGCCTCAGACACCAACCCAAGGCTCGCCAGCAAGAGCTGCAGGCAGCAGTTGCCAACAAGTCTCCACGTGGCCCCGGCCTGATGGCTGTACCTGGCTCATGATGTGATGGTGTAGGGTCCCAGGGAACCATGAGGGTCCCGGTTGTGGCAGGCCCCTGCACCAGCCCAGGCCCTCTGACCCTGCTCCCTATGAGGTGCTTAGATGTCCTGGGTGCTCCCCAGGCCAGCTTGAGGGGCTCTTGCTCTCCCCCACTGCCTGAGCTCACAGGGGCTGCACAGGGTCCCTAGCCACTGTCTGCCTTTAGGGGAGGCCCATTCAGAGCACTGACTCATCCTTCTCCTCAGGACAGGGCCAAGGCAGGGCCAGAGACGTAGGACAGACAGAAACAGAGTTGCAGAGACATGGAAGGCACTAGCAACACGGGATGGAGATGCTACTGGGGACCCAAGGAGAAGGGGGGGTGGTCCCTTTCCCACCCTCCTTTGCACCCCTCTAGGCCGATCCATTGGCCTGGACCACCAAGGTCCCTCCCCCAGAGGCTCCACAGGCCTACCTTGTCCTGGGTCATGGCATACAGACTGGACAGATCTGCAGAGAGCACCAGGTCCTGCTTGATCCTCTTGTTGATCTCCACAAGAATAGAGCCATATTCTGCGGGGCTGCCATCCGGGGTGAGGTACACCTGTGAGCACAAGGTAGGCATGTGAGGGCGGGGGTCTCGCACACAGACCACCCCTCCAGGAACTGCCCTGCCCCATCCCTGGGCCTCACCTTGAGGACCCGGCCATCTGAGGTGCCCAGGAAGGCAACGGTGTGGCCGTTTTCTGCGGTCACCGTCACAGCCGTCAGGTTCAGGCCACCACGCTGCAGCACGGCCATGGCTGTGAGTCCGTCTCGGCTGCCCAGCGGGTAAGGCAGGTGCTCCGAGCCACAGGGGAAGCTCTCGCTGGCGCCCTGCGGGCCATGGTGTCAACAGCAGGCACAGACCCCTGCCCCAGAGGCCTCTCCCCACTGGAGCTCCCAGTATTTTGGCCGCCACACATGTCTCCAATAACAAGAGCCACGTAGGCAGGGACCCCACCCACGTGCTCACTGCTGCACCCCGATGCCCAGTACAACCTGGCACTGAGTGAGCAAATGAACCGACACCTGGGAAAAGCGGCCTGGCATGCCAGTGCTCACACGGACCCGGCTGCAGCGACACCACACACACGCACCCTCTCGCGAGCCCTCACAAGCACGGACACACCCGCAGGGGGCAGCGACACGCACAACCACAGATGGGTGTGGCCCGAGCCCGTGGGAGAGCGTGCTGAGGCACGTACCTGCCCGTGGCCACCACACTGGATGTCGCCGTGGAAGGGCTTGTAGAAGGTATCGCGACCCGCATCCCGCGTGCCCGTGTAGCAGGCATTGCGGTTGGCCTCCATCTTGGCATGGACCTCATCCAGTGGGAACAGGCAGAGGCCTGCACGGGGCCCCCCACCGCCCCGGCCATCCTTACTGAAGACAGTGTAGAGCACCCTGCCGGCACCCGGCACGGCCACAGAGGCTGCCAGGCAGGTGCCGAAGGCAGGGGCCTGGACGTCGCTGGGGTCGAGGCACTGCAGGTCCATCTCCAGGTAGGAGTAGTAGAAGGGGTCCTGCTTGCACATGCGCGCCAGCAGCGTGCGGTTCCGCGGCGGGTGCTTGTCTTGCTGGTTGAAGACGAAGAAGACGTACAGGCCGTCCTCAAAGGCAGCCACGAACTGCTGCGTGTTGGTGGACAGGTAGCCGGCCTTATAGGTGGCATGGTCTGTGTAGGCCTCGAAGGCCTCCCTGCCCTCAGCCCGGTCCAGGAGGCGGGTGCTCACGATGATGCCGTTGTCGTGAGGCCCGTTGCCTTTGCCCACGAACAGCACACGCTCACCGCCAGGGCCTGTGGCGCTCACCAGCCCCACTGTGGCCACGCTCTCATCATTGCTGGCCACAAAGGACTTCTCGCCACTGCCATCCTCGTAGAAGAGGCATGTGGAGATGTTGCTCAGGGCGCGCAGGGCACAGATGCCCTTGAAGAGGCTGCCGCACTCAACGAGGCGCTTCCTGGGTGGGTCGAGCAACAGGAGCTGATTGACGTTGTCGGTCAGCATGGCCTCGTGGCACTGGCTGGCCTCGATGGGCGGTGTACACTTCTTGTTGTCCAGGGCCGGGCCTGTGGCCACCTGCTGCTCCAGCTGCAGCTCAGCACTCAGCTGGTAGAGCGCGTTCACCGCCCCCAGGTACACCACTCCTGATGACTCATCCACCACCAGGTGGTTTAGCTCTGTCTCGCTGCGGAAGAACTCCAGCTTGCGGGGCCGCAAGCCCGCGCTTGTGCCCACCAGGCCCAGGAGGGCCAGGGCCCAGAGCGGCAGTGCCATCGCCCCTGTGCCCTGCAGGAGGAGAGAGGGGTCAGGGCAGCCCCAGCCTAGAGGACCTTCCATACGCAGGAAGCCCCCTTCCAGGGCCTCTCCAGACCTCCCATTCCAGACCCTGTGTGAATGACCAGAACACAGCATGCACAGCGTGCCCCAAGAGAGCCTGGTCCCTTCCCTCACGTCTGGCCAGACACATGCACTCTCATCTCCAAGACCATTTCCCAGACTCTCTCAAGAAGTTTAACCTGTAGCCTGAGCTACGACCAGGGACAGGCATCACCAGTGCATGCTGCAGGCACAGGTGTGGCTGTCCCCAGGTCTGCACCCCAGCCTCCACCTCTAGGGTCTCAAAGCACCTGCAGGCCTCCCGCCAAGGCAAGAGTGCCTCCTCCAGGAAGTCTTCCAGGCACTCACACATGTGCCCCATGACCCCATGAGCTCCAGGTGATTGTGGGGCGGGGGGGGCACTGTCCCCAGACCACAAGCACCAGCACACAGGCCAGGCTGACCAACAGGCCGTGGACATGCAAACAGGTGGACTCCACACCTGTTCTTCATCTGACTGTCAGCACAAGGTGCGCTCTGACAGGAAACACGACAGAACCCAAAGCTGCAGCTGGAAAGGAGCCAGGGCCAACCGTGGGGGTCAGTGAGGGCACGCACTATTTATATCTACCCACCAGCGCCGCTCAAACTGTAGCCTGGCCCCACCTCCCATCCACCTCCCCCAAGCCTCGCTGATCCCCTGGGGAACTAGCAGAGGAGGCAGCAGTAATCCACCTGTGCCCTGCCAGCTGAGCCTCAGATGTAGGTGCAGAGGAGGCAGGAGCCCAGGAGAAGCCTCTGAGGGGGGAGACCCCGGAGTCTGTGGTGGGCTGCGTCGGTGTGCAGGGGTCCATCTGCACACAGGTCCCTGCATGTGCACAGGCCCGTGCGTGTGTTCAAAGAGATGAGGGATGAGCTGCTAAGGCCAAGGGTGGGCTAAGGATCCCCAGATTGGAGGAGGGACTCAAGGCTCCACAAGTGGACCCAGAACATACGTAGTTCCTCCTCCCCAACTTAGAGACGTTGGAATCTGTCCCTGACATTCTGCCTCCAGAATTCTCTCACCTTGGGGCAGTCCTGCAACCCCTCACCCTCAGGACCCCACTCTGTCCTGATCAGAACCCCCGATCAGTCTCCTCTGACACCCCCTCAGCTGCCCTCCCCTGATGTGTGCAGGAGCACTCACCCTGGAGCCCCGCAGTCCTCCCCGAGGGCACTGTGCCTGGCAGGACATCCAGGACAGCCCTGCCCATGCCATGTGTCTGAGTGGGGCCAGAGCCCGATGGCAGAGGGTCACAAAGGACCCAGGCCCTGGCCTCCTATACTCCCTGAATGGCCAGAGGGGCTGGAACAGCCTTTGGGGTCACCTCAAACATCACCTCCCTGAATGGCTCTCACTTCCTGGAGAAGCAATTACTTTCATACCCCACCGTGGACACCTCGCCTGCCTTGCTCCATCTCCTCCAGGCAGGCAGGAAGCTGTCTGCTCTATTCGTGGCCAGAGGAGAAATTTCTTTGGGGTCCTGGCTTTGGACAAAGCTGTGTTTACTCGAATGGGTTGGTTTTTTCTCATGGACCCTGTAATTCTCATATCAAACCGGCTTCCTTCTTTACTTGGGCCACTAGGAAGCCCCTGGCCAGGCCATGGCTGTTCCCCGTCCCCCCTGCATCCCTCTTCTCCACAACCTTCCTCAAACCCCTTGAGGAAGTGTAACCAATAAGCAACTGATTCACAAAGCCCTCCCCACCCCAGAATCTCTGCAGGCTATGGTCTGCAACAGGCCCCTTGGCGGGCAGCTCCTGCCTCTGCATAGACCCCCACCCTGCACTGCAGTGCTCAGTTCTTGCCTGGTCCCTGGGGACCCCACATGCCCATGTGCCCTCCTCACCAGCCACTGGGAGAGGAGCCACTCACAGGCTAGCTGGAGGGGACAGCAGGGACCTGGGAAGAAGTCGCTGCCTGCCTGGCACAGGAGGCTGGGCAGTACCAGGGGGATGTGTGGGGGCCCAAGGGAGGGCTGTAGGAGAAGGAGCCAGGTGACCCCAGGCCTCTCCAAGACGAGGGTGAGCAGGCTGGGGAGAAGACAGGAAGACTGCATAAGCCCCTCAGGACCACAGGCAGGGTGGGCAAAGCCGGGAGGAGGGGATCCCCACCATGGCAGACTCCTCTCTGGGCTCAGCTGCCCATCTAGGGGAGAGGAGGACGCAGTCTGGGAATTCCCCAGATGAGCAGCTGAGATGCCCGTGACTCCAAGGCTGCACAGACCCAGAGCACCAGAACAGGCCCTGGACGCTCAGACACCCACCAGCTGTGGGGCAGGAAAGGGCCTGAGCTGGAGGACCCGCCCCTCTGCACCCAGTACCCTTCCCCCAGCCCTGCTCCCTTGCTCTCGCTCGCCTGGGCCCAAAGTCCACTCGGCGGCGCCAGCAGGACGGGAGTGGGGGTGGGCGTCCCAGCGCCTCAGCCTTGTGCCCAGGCTGGCCCTCCTAGCCGGGCCCTGCTCACCAGACTCCCCGCGTCACCGCTGCGACCCAGGCTCTGCTAGGCTGTGGCTTCAGCTTTTGGCTCCGGCCTGGCCAGGCCGTGGCGAGAGGGGAATGAATGGAATGTTCCCTGAGCCCAGGGAGGGAGCACAGGCGGGCGGGGGCGGGGCCGGGGGCGGGGCGGAACCTGAGCCTCTCCAGCCCAGGGTACCCCTGGGAGCGCTCTCATTTGTCCCAGATGGACCAGAGCTGAGGCCCCTCTGCCAGTTGGTTGGCAAGCACACAGCCAGGACTTGAACCCAGAGCTGGCCTAGTGGGGGAACTCTCAGGCACCTCCCCCTTCTGAAAAAGCTCTGCTCTGACCCTGGCTCTCCCACAGCCCTGCTACCTCACAGCCTTGTCAGGACCTGGACCGGGACGGACTGGGACCCACGAGGGTGGTAGGAGTCACAGTGCATAAAAAGAATGCTCTAGTCTTCCTCTGCTTCGTATCACTTGACTGAGTCCCCTCCTCGCCCCAGGGGCCCCACGGCTGGCAGACCATAAGTGCTCAATGAAAACCATGTGTGCGGTCACGGCCACTGTGCTGCTGCCCGGGCTCCCTGCCCCAGGGCCCCCCGGCAGGGGGGGTGGGGGTAGGCAAAGTGAGGTTCAGATCCCAGTGCTCTAGGGCCCTGTGCTGAGCCCGGGCCATCCGGGGGGCAGGCGGGACGGGGTCCCACCCCACAGGCAGCAGCTCCCCTCCACATCCTGGACAAACAAAGCCTCAGGTGACATGGCTGGCAGGTCCAGGAGTGAAGGGTGACCCACCTGACCAGGCAGAGCACAGGCCGGCAGTGTGGGAGGCGCCGGGCAGAGCCAGCAAAGCTTCCTGCCGCTGGTGTTCCTGGAATGGGCGCTTCCTGTTTTGAAGGCAGCCCAGGACCCCTGCTCACCGGGCCAGCGGGGATTTCCTCAGGGGCATCAGACAGCCTTCTTCCTGGCTCAAGTCCGGAGGTGCACTTCCAAGAAGTCGCACAAACTCCGGCCCACTGCTGGCCCGGAAAGTGTCTGGACAGGCACCGCCTCCCCCCAAGCCCAAATTCCCAGCCCTAATGTTCCAGGACCCAGCGCTCTAGCACCCAAACACCGCCCAGTCTCACTGCAGAGCCACCCCTCCCAAGCAAACCTGACCTCAGAGAACTGGGGGGCTTGGCAGCAGGCCCCATGGGCAGGGTGCCTGGGTTTGGGCAGACATGCGCACACTGGGCCCGGCTGGACCAGAGCCTCGAGAACACCACACACCATAACTGGAAGGGCACCTCCAGCCTCACTGTCCACGTGGCTGTAGCCCCCCGCTGCCTTCCCCACACAGGGCCCAGCCCCCACTCACCAAAGCTCCAGTACTCCAGCTCAGTCTCCTCTCCAGGCCTGCATTGAGATTCTCTAGGAAGCAAAGGAGAGATAGTGGTCTCACCATGAGCCTGGCCTGCCCCCACCTGTCTCCTCTGCTCATGTCTGGGGAGTGGGCAGCAGCCCATGGGACCCCATCCGGCCTCTGCCATCCTGGAGCAGAAGACCCCCAACCTCTTCTGCCTCCCCTACCTGCACCCAACATAGCCTCTCCCTCAGACGCCAGCCTTCAAGCCCCTCACCCAGCACCACACTGCATACACATCCACTTGGTCTTTCCAGAATACAAGCCTGACACACTCCTCTCTCCTCTGCTCAAAAAGGCAACAGCTTCTTTTCATCATAAGTCTATTGGTGCTATCTGCCTTTTTAAACTAGGTACATACATTACTTTGATTGAAACAAAAATTCTTTTCTGAAAGAGATGCATACCCATGACTCCGTAATTCTACTTACTAGCAGTGTGACCTTGGGCAAGTTACTTAACTTCTCTGTGCCTCATTTCCCCATCTGTGAAATGGAGACAGTCATAGTGAGCTCCCCAAGGATTTGTAAGGATTAAACTTTCATGGCCAGCCTCCAGGAGCCTGCTACACTGTAGCACTCAGCCATGCTGCTATTGTGTCTTCCCATTCTGGATAAACATCCCTGGTGCCTCCAGGGAAGACCTACCCAAGGATACTTCTCAGCCAGGTTTACTAGAGTAAACATTTGGCAACCACCTAGCATCGGACAGGAAGACCCTGAAAACCACCAGGCCAGTGCAGGTCGGTGGTCCGTGCCCACCCCACCGGAGCCAAGACCTGTCGGGCACGGCTGTGGCACAGGATTCCAGGGATCTCCATGGGCATCCATGTGGACACACAGGAGTTCAACTGTTGAGAAGTTCTAGAAGGCTTCATCCAAATTGAAAATAGTGGTGAAGCCTAGGGGGCAGGGAGGAGGGGGCTGGGATAACAAAGTAACTTCATTTCCCGATTTTTTGAAAATTTTTTATAAGAAGGTATTCAGCATTACTTGACTAAACAAAAAGAGGTATACGTAACAATAAAAACTGTCTCCCCCAGCCCCTCCCTCCAGCTCCACTCTGCCTCAGGACATGGCCTTCCATGCCCTGAGTGACCCCCTCCAACCATCTCTCCTGGCCTATCCAAGCCCTCCCCACATCCAAAGTTCAGCCACTGAACCCTGCTCTGGCCACAGCCACAGCCACGGCCTATGGACTCCCAGCCTGGCTGCCTCCCCCAGCCTCGTGCCTCCAGCACCTCCTCTACCAGGAGCAGGCCCTGCCCCCCCATCCCACAGGGTGCTCCACATGCCCTGCACAGTACACTCCCTCCACACACGGTCACCAGTCGCCCAGGTCCCTGGAGAGTAGGACCCAGAGTGGGTCCCAGGGAGGCGGGCAGGGTGAGGCAGGCGGGGAGGTAGGCCCTACACTTGTGCATACAGGCAGCACTTCCCTGTGGCAGGAAAGTCCGCTGGTGTCCTCAGCCGTGGCTGAGCAGGGAAGGGTTAACCTGGACACGGGGCTCGGGGCTCAGGGTACTGAGGAGCAAGGGGTGTCCATTTGCCCTAGGTGCTCAACACGGCCTTTGTGAAAGGAGCAATGCCCACTCCACAGGCAAACCCAGGTGCCGAGCCCACAGCACACGGATGGCACAGGGCCTGCAGATCTGCCAGCTTGGAGGGACATCATGCTGGCCACCCGTGCCCGTGCCCACTCCCTCAGCCTCCTGCAACCCGTGAGCTTCTCCCTGTGGCACACCCCCAGCCCCTAGCCCCAGCCCTCCAGGGGTCTAGGCAAGGGGGGTGTGTGTGCATGTGTGTCTGCTGCAGGCAAGGCCAAGGGAGGCCAGCCTCTTCCAAAAGACACTTCCTTTACGAGCCCACACATGCCCGTCCACTCAGCCCCCATGGCCACAGCCCCCCCCGCCCCCAGCCCCAGGGACATGCCCTGAGTGATCCACTGACCAGGCTGGGCTCATCTCTCAAACGCTCCCAGAGGCAGCCCATGGATTTGTCCTCCCAACATTGGGCTCCTTCAGCCAATGCTTCCTGCAAGATGAAACCTGGACAGCACCCCCCTCCCCAGCCACCATGTCCTGCGGCCTTTCCTAACCCAAGGGTGCTTCCTCTCTCAACCACCCAGTCCTGGCCCCCAGCTTCTCCCACCTTGCCCTTCCCACCCCCAACAGCCAGGCTTTATCTCCTGCTCTTAGGAAAGTTATTCCCACTACCCTCAGAAGACTACCCACCTGAGTGCCCACAGGGCCCTGAAGCCATGGCTGATGCACCAGCCCACAACACACACCCTGTGCTGCTGCACGGAGGGCTCTCAAGGGCAGAACTCTGGAGCCAAACTATTGGGTTCAAGCCCCAACCCTGTCGCTTTCTACCTGGGTTATGTGGGTTATCTACAAAGCTCCTCTGTGCCTCAGTTTCCCCATGTGTAACACAGGGGTAATAACAGCACTGGCCTCAGGGGCTGCCATGGTATGTGCCTGTCAGCATGTGGAAATCCTTTCGACTGCAGTGGAGGAGGTATTCCTCCTACCATCATGACATCACCATGTCTCTACTTTTGCTGTTCCCCCTGGAAAACTCCTACCCATCCCTCAGAGCCCTGACACATCCATCCTAACCCAGCACTACAGGCTGCCACTCATCCTCTATGGTCTTCACAGACAGGCAAGGTCTGAACACAGGATCTGGCCGGGCGGGCACCTTAGGTCTGAGTCCAGTGGCCCAGGAAGGGGGCGACACATTGCGAGGGAGTCAAAAGCACACACGCTCCCTGAAGCTGGTCCCCAAGCTTCACACACACAGTGGTGTCTCCCTCCCAGCCACAGTGCTGATGGGGACAGGCGGCTCCCCAGGACTCCAGGCCCCTCCTCCACACCCCAGACTAAGTGGGGAGCAGTAGGAACCCCTTGTCAGTTGGGTCCCCTTTGGCTTCCCTCCTCAGGTTCCACCTTCCTCTGGCCAGGAGCCACCAGGAAAAGGTACACAGGAGGCGCCTAGAGAGGAGGGCAGAGCCTCACTCCAGATCAGGCCGCAGGCTGAGGGCTATCCATTCCTCCTCCCCAGGCCTCCATCCCACCTGGGGGAGGGTTCTGGGGTGTGGGCTAGGGTTGGGGGTTCTTTCCATGTCTGTCACTGTTTTCAAGCAAACACAGATTGAGTAATTTCTTAACACAAGTATCAAAATGATATGGAGCAGCCAAGCCCAGTGGAGGAGGGGCCGGCTGGGGGGCGCCCTCGGCCAGGCCAGCCAGCCTGTGGGCTCAGGAAGGGGACCAAGATGGGACTGGCACAAGACAAGGGGGACAGAAGAAGCGACCAGGGACAGGATGGGGACACAGGCACGGGCAGGCACGGAGAAAGGGACGACTCAGGCAAAGGCTCAGGCCCAGGTGGGGACAAGTCCAGATGGGGGGGCGGGGTCCTAGCACTATGTGGAGGGCACTATGGACCCTCAAAGCGGTAGGGGGCGGGCGGGGTAGCCAACCCCCGATAAAGAGGGCGGGGTCGCGCCCCCCCCCCCCCCCCCCGCACTCCAGGACAGGCCAAAGAGCATCCGAGTCCCCCCTCGGGGGCGGCGCCCCTAGAGAAGCCAAGGAGCCGCCCCTCCCTCGCGGGCAGCTGGCAGTCGGGGATCGGGCCTCGCCGATCGGGCCTCTGCGCTCGCTCCCACTCGCTCGGACGAAAATGCAAATCTGCAATTAGCCGGGAGAGCTAAACAAATCAGAGGAAACAAAACCGGCAGAGACGCCACAAATGCGAGCCTCTGCTGTTTCCAAAACAAGCACGAGGGAGGGGCGCGAAGCGGGATCTGCCAGAGAGCGGCGCCCCCGCGCCCGCCCCGCCCGCCGGGTGACGGGTCAGAGTCCAGCGGGACCGCCCCGGCCTCGCGCCTCCCCGCGGGCGCAGGTGCAGGGCCCCCCCGCGGCGGCGCCGCCCGACTCCCCGGAGCGCAGGACGGTTACCTGGGGACGCCGGGGCCGCGACAGCTCCTCCGGGAGCCCGGGCGCCGCCGCCGCGCCCCGCCTGTAGGCCCCGCGCCCCAGGACGCACTTGCAGGGGAGTCTCCCCCGGGAAACCCGCGACGCGCCGGGGCAGGAGGCTGACCCCGAGGAACAAGGGCGGCGGTGGCGGAGGTCACGTGGGCGGGAGCCGTCCCTACGGAACGCTCACCTGGTGTCGACACGGCCGAGCGCAGCCCGCCTTTACGGAAGGGGCGCGGCAGGCAGCTCCGCCCCCGGCTCCAGGGTCAGTCCCAGGGCTCGGCCCCCGACTCCGCTGCCGCCAATAAAGCGCGACCGTGGCCCCAGCAGCCGCCTGCACGACCCCCAACCAGCTCGCGTGCCACTTAGGAGCAGGGGTGGGGTGGGGCAGGGCGGGCTCTAGGGACAACTGACGTGGTAGCCTGAGCCATGCGTCAGGGCCAGGAGAGCCTCCCCCAGGACCCCTCCCAGGTACAGGGTGTCACCACCCCCTCCTCACCAGCCCTGGCTCCTGGGGCCCTGCTCCTCCCTCTACCAGCCCAGACTGTGGGCCAGACTGCGCAACCCCAGGCCAGGCTTGGCGCGACTGGTCAGCCTCCCCTTGCAGTCTGGGCTCTGGGTCACAACGTGAAAAGTCACTCCTGGCTGGTGGCAGTGAGGTCACAGGCCCAAGACCCACGGCCAAGGGGGTATGCCCAGAGAAAGCCCAGGGCCTTCCTGACCACTTGTCTTAGGAGGCTCGGGTCCTGCTCCCCTGATCCCCTCCCCCTCCTCACTGCCTGTCAGCCACAGCCCCCAGCTGTGGGCTCCTTCCTGAGTGCACCCACGTGCCTCTCAGCCCCTCTGTCTGAGGCCTGAGGCCACCTCACCAGGGTCTCTGCATCTAACATCTAGCCCTTCCCCTCAGGGGTCTCAGGAGCTGAGCTGGCCAAAGCCCGAGGGTGTACACCACCGCCTGCTCCCTCCCTCTAGGCCAAGTGCAGCCTCTGTACATTGTGGGTGCCCACCTAGACTGGGGTCCCCCACACTGCCAGTAATCAGGCCACTCTCCTGTCCCCATTCCTGCCTAACGCTATGGTGAGATGGCTTAGAAAGACTTGAGAACAGTTTCAGTAAATTATTCTGTTATTCAAGAACACAGCTCCTCCCAGGACTCCTCTGGGACCTTCAGGAAGAAGGTGGGATTCAATAGGCTCTGATGCCCCACCCACCCATCCACCATGCTGCAGCATCCACCTCTCTCCTAACCGACCCACGGTGTCCCACCTGGACGTGGCTTGGGCCCCCTCCTGGTCTCCCCACCCCAGCCTCACCCCATGTCCCTCCTCTGCACCGCAGTGCTCCAAATCAGAACATTCGCCACTTCACACTCTCCACCGACCTGCCCATGCTTGTGGGCAACCTCCACATGGACCCATCTGCTCAGCCCAAAGCCCCCGAGAGTGCCCTGTGTGCCACCAAAGGTGCTGTGTGCTGGGGACACGGGGCTGAGCCTCCACCCTCAGTGTCCAGGAGCCCCTGGAGGCTCCCAGAGGTTCCCAGCAGCTCTGCTGGCTCCAGGACACAAGCAGCCTCAGTCAACACGATGAACAGATGAAAAGGATGGGACTGCCACTTAGGAAAGTGTGAGCATTCTCCAGAGATAACCTCACCAGTGGATAACCTGTGGTCAGACTGACAGGGAGAGTAGGAGGTGCCCAGAGATTGGGAGGGGCCAGATTTGGGCAGGGGTGGGCACTGCAGGGGGTCTGGAGCACAGATGAGGCCTCTGGCCACCACGGGCAGGAAGAGCAGTTCAGGCAGCTGCCCAGCCACAGAAGGGCCTCCTATGTGAGTACCGAGCCCCCAACCCCCATCCAAGCTGGGAGAGGCTAGGGGCAGTGCTGTGTGCATTTGGAGCTCAATAACAGGCGTGAGCACTGATTTTGATGTCTGTCTCCCCCAGCCTGCCCACCCCATCTCTGAGCTGCCCCCACTCATCTCCCCTTTTGCAGGCTCACCTCCCACAGCCAGCTGGATGTTGCTGGCCAGGGCAGCCCGAGGCTCATTGCGGCTGCAGCTGGACCAGGACCATCCCCCCACCAGAGCCCCCTCCTGGGCCTTGTGCAGGAGGCGGGGTTGGGCGTGGGGGGCGGACGGATGAGGGCCAGTGTGAGTGAGGAGCAAGCAAGGCCTGTAATCTCCCCATCAGTCTGTCAGCGCCTCAGCGGTCACCAGAGCCCCGCCTCCTCCCTCACAGCCGAATCCCACGATTAGCTTGGGGCATTGTGCCAAGCCAGCATGCAAGCCAACCACTCACACACACATGACCACACATGTGCTGGCACACATGTCTGTGATGCCAAGGGGGGACCCTGCCAACAGGGGTCCTGCCCCAGTGTCCCCAGGACAAAGAGCCCACGGAAGGTACCCCAGACCCAGGTACTTGGGCCATAAGGGGCTGTGGGTGGGAGGGGTCTCGGCCACCCCCAGCACTGGGTCAGCCCAGGCTGCCCAGAGGGGCTGAGAGGCTTGGCAGAGCTGGGCAGGCCTGGAGTTGGCCTCGAGGGAGGGACCAAGTACGGGAAAAGTGGGGTCAGGGCCATCTTCACAGAGGGGACAACACAGAGAGCATTGCAGGGAACTGCTCCAGGCTGCAGTGGAGGTCTTCTGTCCAGGAGGGGTTAGGGGCCTGGCGGGGTGCATGGTGCTTGGGGCACTGGACAAGGTCTAGAGGCCAGGTTAAGGTGGGACAGTAGGCAGGGCCCCACAGGAACAAACACTTGGGCTAGGGCTTTGGGAAGGCAGAGGGACAGGAGCTCCCAGTGAGGAAATGCCCCAGCTCAGGGTGGTGAGTGAGACTCAATGCCTGTGTCGGGGGGCAACAAGGTGGCCGGGATTGCATGGGAGGAGGTGGGTGCCCAGCCTTCCTGCAAGGCACCCAGGAAGGAGCCCCCAGCTCCCTGGGGCCAGACCAAACTCCTCCCCCCTCAGTTGCTCACTCAGTTCAGCAAGGAGCTGCCACACACAGGGGCTGGGCCCGGGGCCACCTCCAGGAAGCACTGCTGGGCCTGGCGGACAGGCCTCCCTGGGTCTCCCTCTCTTCATCCTCCTTGGCCTCCCATCCACCATTCTGACATCCTTTCATGGGTCCTGAGGTCCCTTCAGGGTGGCCCCCAAATCAGGCCTGATTCCAAGATGGGGGAGGGGAGGCCAAGCCCCTCAAGGCCCCTGGCCAGGCTGGGGAGCATCTCCAAGGCTGACAGGGAGCAGGTGGGCCCCGCTGGAGTACACCCCCTCTCCCCCGCCGCCACCGGCTGCCCTCACTCACCCACTTCTCCCACTTACTGCATGGAGAGGGGCGGCCCAAGCCAGGGTCCCTCTTTCCCCTCCCAGGGCAGCTGCTACCTTCCCTGCAGGGGCACCAGCCTCACCTCAGCAGTGTGCTGGGCCCTGCAGCTCCTCCGAAGCAGGCCCCTAGCTCCAATAACACCCTGGCGGGGGGCCAAAATACGTGTGTGGCCCAGAGACCCCTGCCCTCCCCATAGCTGGGCCCCACACCACCCAGGTCACCCCCATCCTGCCAGGCTGCTGCCCCACAGCCTCTGAACCACATGCCACAGGCTCCCTTGCACCCCAAGACAGAGCTACGCTCCCTGGCCTATGAGGGCTGTTCCCAGACCCCTGTCCAGCACCTCTCCCCAGCCAGCACTGGACCCACATGGGCACCAAGCCAATCACTTTTTCCCGCCATCCCCTACGCTGCCCTCAGCACGCCCTGCTGAGGCCTCTGAAGACCCCTGGAACGGCCTCAGCCTGAGCAGCCAGCTTGGGGCCGGCCAGGGTGCCTGGAGGGGAGCCAGTGGTGCCCCCCAGCAAGGCCCCCATTCAACCTACAGCCCATGCCCTGCACAGGTGGCATGCTGGCCCAGGGGCCCCAGACCAGAGCAGAGGGCATCTGGGAGAGAGCACGGGGCCCACACAGGGCCAGCCGGCCGGAACCATCCCAGCCTGGGGAGCAGACGACCCTGCCCAGCCACTGTGTTGACACAGGTGGCCTTCTGAAAGGCTGACATCAAACCTTTTTCCTCTTTCTTGCTCTCCTTGAGGAGAGGGCCCAGCAGGGGCAGCGTTGGGCACAGACATCTGAGCTCGCCTGTTTGCCTCTCCACCATGTGGGAAGTGCTAGCCAACAGTGTCCGAGGGACCAGGGGGTACCACCCCAGGGGTCCGGTCTCCACACCTGGAAGTGATGTGTCCAGGGCAAGACTGACGGCAGAGCCTGGGTCAAAACCCAGGCTGCACCCAAAAGGACTCCCTCTCCCTCCAGACAGCTCCCAAAGCCAGGACTCACCCGGCACCAGGATGGCAAGCTGCCAGGTGTCAGAAGTCTCTCGATCTCAGGGGCTGAGGAGGAGGGTCTGGGCACTGAGCCGGGCCCTGTCCCCTGACGACCCTGATCCCAGACCAGGGCCAGCCCCTCCCCCGACCAGTGCACTGGGATACCAGCTGCCAGCCCACGGGGCGGAGGCCCACCAGCCACAGTGGGAGGCAACGTGGGTTGGCCAGTGTCTGTGTGTGACGGCAGCACTGAGCCACAGGAGGGGACACGGAACCCCAGCTCTGGGTCTGGGCCAGCCCTGGGCTCCTCCCCGTGACACAGACATCGCCCTGGGGTCCCACCAGGGGTGGGCTAGACCTGCAGGCGTCCTCATGAACAGCCTGGATGCCATCCCTAGCCATCCGGGGCTCCACTGGGAGTCTGGGTCTAGTCACTGTCACAGGTTTGTGAATTCCACAGAGCAGAGTAACCAACAGCCATGGGCGGGCGATGGGGCAGGACAGGCAGAGGCCCAGCCTGGTCCTTTAAACACTCCTGCAGCTGCGGAACCCCAGGGCAAGGCGGGGTTCTTGCCTGGTCAGCAGCGGGGTCTGGGGGCAGAGAGAAGCAGAAGCTTGCCAGGGAATATGAAACCACAGACGGAAAGAACCTGGCGGGACATGTGGCCTAGAGAGAAAAGGGAAGCAGTGCGACTTCCCCCTCCGGCCCCTGCACCCCAGTGCCCCCACTCCACCAGTCAATTACAAGCCACCGGATCCACCCATCTCAGCCTGTAATCTGAGACCAAAGACAATTAGTTAGGAGGCCCCACCCCAAGCACAGACAGCATTTAGCCTCTGGGAGAGGGATCTGCTCCTCGCCCCAACTAGTGACTACACCTACCTCACACAGGGAGGTTGAGGCTGGGGAACCACTGCAGCTCGCCTGAAACCGACCAGGCCTGGGTTTGAGTCCTGGCAGGTCTGATCGGCTTACCTCCTTCTCCCCCCTCCCCTGGCCCCCAGCTCCACCTGCAACCAAGGCAGGCTCTAGGCACAGGAGGCTCCTCAACAGGGAAGAAAAGCTTATTCCCCCCAGCTAGGAGGCCAAGACAAGAGGCTGGGTGCCTGTTGCTGAAGCAAGGACTGAGGTATGACATCAGGAAGGACTTCCTGCTCACAGGAAGACAGCCCCAGTGGCAGAGGGCCTGGTACCTCAGTGTGGCCCTGCCCAGATCAGAGAACGGACTGCATGGGAGGGCGCTGGAACCCACAGCCTTTCCCCAACACTGCACCCCCCCGCCCACGTCGGGGTGACCATCAGCTCTGGTCCCCAAGATGTGGGTATGAGGCAGGCAACGGGAAGGACACTGTGATGTTCCCAGAATGGCCCAGGTCCCGGGATGGCTCAACTGCAACAGACCTCTCCTGGGGAAGAGGGCATATGCCATATGGACCCCTCCCCAGGCTGCCAGCCCACCCCAGTGCCTTCCAATTCAATCTCTTCTGCTCCACTCGCCTGAGCTGGTGCCAGGCCCCCGGGCATCCTGCTCTGCCCCACCTGCCGGCACTGCCTTCCAGTGTGGTCCCTCCAGGGGCTGCTGGGTACATGGCCTTGGGCACACACAGGCATGGACCCAGGGAAGCCCAAAGGGCAGAGGCAGCGTCCCACATGGCTCCTTGCAGGGCTGCATCTCAGGTCTGGGGGGCAGGAGGGTGGCCTGAGGTTCAGGTCTCAGTGCCCCACCCTAAGCAGACTAAGTCACGCCCCTACCTGCTCCCCAGCACCCTGGGAAGCACCGAGGGTGAGTAACCTGCCAAAGGTGTGTCCTCGAACCTGGCTCTGGAGGGCGGTCCCAGAGGGCCTTGAGGCCATGGTGCTAAGGCCTCTAGGGGCGAAAGGGGCCCCCTAGCTGGGCCAGCCCCCTGGGCCCCGAGGACAGGGTCCAGGTTTCCTCCTGCCCTGTGCCTCCCCGAGAAGGGCCCTGGCCCACTCCAGGCTCACTCTGCTGGCTGTGACCTCAAGCATTCTCCAACCCAAGGGTGACGCATCCCCTCCCACCCCACCCCCAACCGGTCTGAGCAGCCGAGGGAGGTGGTGGAGCTGCCCAGACTTGCCCTTCCCTGCCTCCTGAGGCTCCCAACCCACGGCCCCGGAAGTGGATCGCTCTCCCATGGCTGCACCTCCCCCCTCGGGTGGCTGGACACGGCTGGATAATCCAAAATAATTCCTCCTTGGCAGGCAGCCGGCGCGAGAGGGGGACCGCATTCCAAACCCTTGTTTTTCTCACTGACTTCCCTCCCTTCCTGGGGCAAGGAACCCCTGGCCCAACCTCAGGCCTCTCCTCATCCCTCAGACAGAGATGAGACCCCAGTAGGTACGCGGGGAGGAAGTGGGAAGCTCAGACCTGCCGAGCCCACCTGCTCGGCCTCAGTCTTCTCTGGGAATTCCTAAAGGCTGACACACCACAAAAAACACCCAGCAGGCCAGCCAGGCCGATGCTGACCCTGCCTCCTAGAGACTCTCACTCAGGGCAGAGGAGGGATATCCCAGTCCCCTCTCTGCTGGACGGTTCCTGTCCACTCTCAGGCTCTCAGACAGCATCTCCCTTCCATGCCAAGGTAACATCTGGGCATGCGGTCAGGGGGAGGCCCCCCACCTCTGGGCAGCCATGTTCCCCACTCTCCACAGGGCCCAGCCCCAGCTGGGAGGGAGCATGAGGGCTGAAATCAGACAGGAAAGCGGGAGCGCCCCAGGGTCATCACAGGCCCAGAGAGCCCTCTAAGGCCCGGACATTCCACTAGCTTTGGGGCCCAGCTTCACCCCCATCCTGACCCCGCGACAGGCCACCATCGGCACAGATAGACCCCTTCCTTCCTTTTCCAAGTTGCTGGGAAGAGAAGCCCAATGACGCAGCAGGAAGCTCTGGGGCTCTTAAGCTCAGGGATCCCTCAAATCTGCCAAGCAGCCTGAGCAGAGTGGTGGGAAGCGCCCATCCAGGAGGGCTTCCTGCAGGAGGAGGTACGCACAAGTGCAGGCGAGAGGGTGTGGGGCAGGGCCCAGGCACTGAGTACCCCACCCCTTGTCCCCCTCCGCAGTTCTGAGACTTCCTGGGTCCCAAGGTGTTCACCCAAACACCACACCAACAAACCACACCAGGAACTGTCGCGCAGGCCCTGTGGAGAAGCAGACTCCCGTCCCCAGGACTTGCCAGGAGCTGAGCAGACCCTAGTCCCCTGAAACCCGGAACCTGCACCCACCTTCCAGCCCGGTCAGGCAAGACCAAGGACTCACAGGGTGCTCCTCGCCCACGCTCTCCTCACTAGGAGTCCCAAAGGTGAGCGGGCTGCCAAGGCCTGACCGCGGATCCAGACCCCTGGGGAAAGCCCGGGCTCAGCCGCCCCGGAACCGCGACCCGGTGGGTAGGGGCCCGGGGGCCCGGAGCTCTTGCACGACGAGGACTATCTCCGTCCAGTGCATGGGTCTTGGTGGCTGGAGAGGTGGGGGACATGGGCGGCGAGGGGCGGTCGGGAGCCAGAAGGGGTCTGAGAGGCTCCAAAGGGACGCGGGCGGCGGCAGAGGGCGCAGCGCCGGGCTGGGGACCCTGGGCCCGGCCAGGCTCGCGCCCCCGCGCCGCAGGACTCGCCTGCCACCTGGAAGAGCGCGGGGCGGGAGCGGCCCAGCCCAGATCGAGGGACACAGGACGGCGGCCAAGGCCCGAGCAGCCCTCAGCGGGCCGGCACCCGCCCAGGTCCCCGCGCCCCGAGAGGACCAGGCGGGCGCAGCGGCGCTGACGGCGAAGCCTCCCGACCAGCGCTGCCGCTCCGCGGGCCCCGAAACCCGCCTCCGTACCTGCACGTCCGAAGCCGAGGCTCGATGGCGCCCAGGCCGCGATCGGCGCTGCGCTCCGGCCCGCGCGGCTGCCATGGAGACGGGCCTTTGTGTGGCCGAGGAGGGGCCGGAGCGCGGGAGCAGCGGCCCCGCCCCCGACGGGGATGGGGGGCGGGGACGAAGAGGGGGAGGGGAGGTGGAGAAGAGAGGAGGTGGAGAGGAGGGGTGGCGGGCCGGCGCTCCACGCCCCCGCGCCCCCCACGGCCACAGTGGGTCCACCGCCTCGCTGGGGAGGTTCGGCCCGGTTTCGGCCCAGGTTTACCCAGGCAGCGAGCGCCCCTCGGCCTGGGCACCACCCTTGGAGCGCCCCGGGCCACAGGGAGGCCCAGGCCTGGGCTCTCCACTCGGCACATGGGGAGGGCACCCCGCCCTCGTGGCTGATTCTGAGGCAGGTTGGGCACCGGCACCCCAACTCTGGGACTGGGAATAGGCTGGCCACACCCTTGCCCTTTCCGGGGGGTGGAGGCTGCTGGGCCTTGACCCCTTCCCTGGAGCCTCACACCCCAACCTCCTAGGGAAAGGGGGCGCCTGCCAGGAGTCCCCTTACAACCCATCCTTGGACCCCAGCTGCCTTCCTTTCCCTCACCCACCCCCAGCGGGCCTCTGGGAACCCACACCCAGGACCCAGAAGCCGTCCCTAGGTGACTGGAGGTAGTGGTGACAGACAGCCTCTCCCTGGGGGTTCCAGCTTTGGACTTGAGCTCACTCCACTTCTGGCCACTCCAGCCCATCTGCCCTGGTCCTGACGCCCCTGGGGCCCCCTGAATTTCAGAAGCGGTGGGGACCCTCCCTGGGGCCAGCTTTCGTGTGTGCTCCCTCCTGCTGCCCCTCACGCAGTCTCCAGTCATAGGACAAGGTGTGGTGAGTATCAGCTGGGGACTGAGGGAGGTCATGGGATCCCCCAAACCCTAACCTGCACCCCCACACTGGGACACCCCTGCCCTCTTTGGGGACCTATCCCCTACCCAGACTTGTCCTCTTCTTGCAGACAGTCCACTTCCTCCTGTCTCCTCCCCTAATGCTCAAGAACACCCAGCCACTGGGGCATCGACGGGAGGATGTCACTCATTAGTTCTTTCAGCATCTCGCTGAGCTCCCAGCCCCAACCAGCCAGGCCAGACCTTCACCCCTTCAGCCCTGAACTGCATCCACAACACGGCCCACCCAAGCCCCCACCACAGGGCACCCTAGAATTGTCAGGGTCTGACAGCAATGCCAACTTTTTATCAAAAAAGGAAGTTACAAGACAAGCTTTGTGTCACAGAAGGGCATTTTAATACCAAAAATGTGGGAAGGCTACTATCCCAGACTAAAAGGGAGTCTTTAAATAGAGTGCAGGAAGCTTGGGGGTGAACACTGTCCTTCCTGCCCCTAGAGCTGCCGACGGGTAAACTCTGCCTACCTCCACCCAGAGCCGCCCCCAGGCCCTGCACACGGCCCCTCCAACCTCGGGAGCCTCAGTGACTGACCACAGCACCCTCCTGGACCAACTGGGTCCTGCCTATCCAGGCCCCCCTGCCCACAGGCCTCTCTCCACTCATCTGCCCCTTCCTCCCTCCTCACTGCCTGCCCCCAGCCCAGTGGGGAGACAGAGGCTCAGCCAAGCCAGAGCTGACCTGATCCTGGGATAGACCGAGGGGACTTCTGGGGGACAGGATGGAGCTGGCAGGACTCCATGCCTAGCCCCTCCACCCCACTGCTGCACTGTACTCGGAGGCCTCGTCTGTGCAGAGGGGTCAGGCCAGGAGGAAGAAGGACCCTCCGTGGCTCCAGGTACTCCAGGGGAGCGGCTGCCTCCCACCCCTACACTTCAGCCTTGGAGTGTCCCTCCCCTGAGCCCCTGCCCTCCATGGTCCTGAGGACAAGCTGCTGTGAGGAACAGCTGCACGGCCTCAACCAGAGCCCTCGGGGAAGACAGGGAATCAGGAACCTGGCTGTGTCTTCTTGGACTGATGGAGGCCAAGGGTCCTGGGAGCTCCGCGGAGGCCACCTTGCAGCCTCTCCCCTGCAGCCTGTGGTGCCCCAGCCCTCCATCACTTGCAGCAGCCCTCAGAAAGTCAAGCGAGGTGACCGTACAATACGGGGAACACAAGCTGGAGTGATATTTGGGGCATACCCCTCATGCATGGGGTCACAAGCATAAGAGGGCCCAGACCCAGGCCTGGCACCATCTCTGGCCAGCAGAAGAGAGCTGTGAACAAGGGCAGCCGCAGGCAGGACCTCCATGGTCCCCTCTGCCCCTTCTTATGGAGTCAGAGAGCCAGCCAGTCACAAAGAAGGTGCTAGCATCTCTGCAGACATCCCTGGAGAGCACGCCCTCGACAGGGAGTCCGCCCCTCCAGACCAGACCGCCCGGGGCAAGCTGACCAGAGTGGCATTTGGGTCCAACATGGTACCTTTCTCACTCAGGTCCCCAGCTTGTCCCTTCTGTAAAAATGCATTTACTGCCCCTGCCTGCCCCTGTCTTATCTGTTTAGTTGCAGTCATGTCCTTGGACCCTGTACCAGGCTGGGCTCAGCTGTCTGTAGAATGGGGACAGTGACAGGCTGTCCTAGGTCATGGTCAGGGCTGGACCAGGCAACATGGGCATTTCTGGAACCAGCACACAGTGGTGTCTAGTGCCTCTGCTAAACGCAGCATGGGGGAGTGGAGGAGTCAGGGAGCACTCCATCTGGGGCACAACTGAGTGGGGCTTCTGAGAAGGAAGCCCCTTCCCCAGCCTGCATGCGCGCTGCCAGGACCGGACTCAGGGAGACGTTTGGTGTGGGAAGTTGGTTGGAGGTCGGAGGTCGGGAAACTTACCGCAGGCCTGCAGCTCTAGGCCCACGCCTCAAGCCCACCCTCCCACTGGCTGACAGTGCTGTCACTATGCCGAGTGTCACAGCACTGGTGTCACATGGGGGGTGTCCCCTCTGAGGGCTGTTCACTCCTTGCCAAGGAGCTGGTGCCCCAAGGTTGCAGGGGCTGTGGAGGGCTGCCACGGGGGGTGGGGGCGGGCTGCACGTTGGGTGGACGGACACAAGGTGCGTGACTCAAGTGCCTATGAGCTGAGACACAGCGTGGGGCAGAATAAATGAGATGGTGCCCGTGGGTTGTTCCAGGAGTGAGACCTAGACAATGCTCTGCACCCTGCCGGAGGCGGGCTGGGCCCCACACCGCCCCCTAGTGGCCTCCCAACAAACCAAGGGGCAGAGCTCCTCCCCCAGCAAAGTGGCCTCTGCCCTTCCAAAGCCCATGACTCTACGCGAGGTACGGCCCAGGCCCAGGCAAGATGGGTGGGTGAGCTGTGTGAGGACAGGGGTCTGCCTGTCAGCTGCCTCCTTCTGTCTTGGGCTGGGCAGCCTGGTGAGGCTACAGGATACAACAGACACAACGCCTAGGGCCCACAGGGCTTGGGCAGATGGGCACCTGGAGCTAGCGGGTGGCCTTGGGCCCAGACCGGCAGGGCTCACTGCTGGCTCCGCCCCCCCAGCCTGCAGCCATGCAGAGGACAGATGGGGCCCGGGGACGGGCAGAGGCGGGTGAGGCTGTGGCCAGCACATAATCCACCAACAGTGAGGGGCCAGGCTGCGGTTTCAAATGTCACCTTTACAGCTGGGACGATGGTAGTGCCGGGCAGGGGCCAACCCGGGAGCAGCAGGGAGCCTGGTGGGGCTGCCTTTCCCTGGGGAAGGGAAAGCTCAGCCAGCCCAGGCCCCCAGAGGCAGTCAGACCCCTGGACCACATCCCTTGGCCCCGTCCTAGGGAGGGCACAGGACAGCCTGAAGGTCCTTGGGCAGGGAGCCGATGATGGTCTCGATGTACAGCTGTGCCCGCTGCAGCGTCGCCTCCTTCACAGGGAGCTGGTGGCCCTGTGCCCACACCTGCAGGGGCAGTGTTGGTCAGGGGCAGGTGACCTCCATGCCCAGCTGGCTGAGGTTGGGCAGAGCCGGGAGGCATCTCACCAGCTTCTCCCGAAGTTTCAGGACCAGGTCCACGATCTCCACCTCGGACTTGTCCTTCATCCAGGCCTCGATGTTCTGCTGGGACAAGATGGGGCTATCCATCACCAAGGCCCTCACCCAGCCCTGGGCCCATGTCCCCCTACTCCCCCAGCCCCTGCCCTGGGCCTGCACTTCCACTACCTTCCCCCTCAGGCCCCTCACCGCCTCACAGATGGCCTCGAGGTGCAGGGCCTCCAGCTTCTGGACCATCTCTTTGTGCCGCTGCCGGTACCAGCCATCAAAATGTGGGGACTTGAAAAACCTCCTATGAGTGGTGAGAGGCAGTGGCTGTGGGGCTGACCCCGTGTGCCAAGGGGTGGGTATGGGCAGCCTGTGCCCACCAGCAGCAGGAACCTCAAGACCCTCATCTGCCATCCACCCACCTGTAGAGGCCCAGCCAGTCACCCTTGAGGATGCAGGTGAGCTGGGGCCCCGCGTGCTCCAGGCTACAAAGGAAGTCATCCTGGCGGAAGGGACGGATCTGGGGAGGGGTCTGAGACAGGGGCCAGGTAAGCCTGTGTGCCTGGGTGGGCATAGCCTCACAGTCCCTGCACCTCAGCTGGCCAAGAGCCTCCCCAGACACACTCCCCATCTGAGGACCCCAGCCCCTACCGTGCCTGGCACAGATCCCAGGACAGTCCTCCCAGAGAGAGAGCCTCGAGCCCCTTGGTGTGGCCCCCATTTCTCTGTCCTCTGAGGGATGGCTGGCAGGTGTGGACACAGCTTGGAGCCCTGGGAGATCCTGAACACCTATGACCTCCTCCCGTCTCTGCTCCCAGACCTTCCCTCCTCTAGAATCAGGAGGGAAACCCACCCTCCCAACCCCTCCCTGGAGCCCCACCTCGACCCCCACCTTCCAGGGCATGATGCTCTTCTGCAGGGGCATGAGGCTGGCCATGTAGTGCTCCTGGTGGGGAGAGGAGTGAGCTTGGCGCCCCAGCCCCCTGCCCCCTGCCCCCATCCCCTCCTGCCCTGGGCCTCACCAGGGGGATGATGAAGCTCTGTGTGAGCTCCAGGAGGTGCCGCCTCAGCAGCGCGGTCTGCATGTCTGACGGCCGCTTCTTCTGCAGGCCCTGCTGGGGAGGAATCTGCTCAGCCCCAATGCAGCCCCAGCCATGTGCACCCCTTCACACACACCAAGCACACCTCCCCTGCCCCCTCAAGCCTCTCCCCAGTTGGTACCTTGAGCAGCCGTTTGAGCAGCGCCTTGTCTCGGTGGAGGTGGGCCGTGTACGCAGTGTAGAGGCCTGGCGGGAGGGCAGAGCTGTGCCCTGTTCCTCAGGGACCTCCCTCCCACACACCCACAGCCCCACCTGCTCTGGCTGCACCTGCACCTCTGCCCTGATCCCCATCAGGTGAAGCAGAAAACATCCTGCCCCCTGAGGCCTCAGAGCCGCTGCCTGGGTCCTGGAAGGAAAGGATGGGGCTGGCCTGAGGGCCACACACCTGGCTTGGTGTCAAGGGTTTTCAGCCTTGAGGGCTTTTTCAGCTTGACCTGCTTAGGAAGGTCCCCTAGAAAACACGCCCCGTGATCGAGCCTCAGTGCCACAGCTCATGGCCCGCAGGCTCAGACCCCTCAAAGCCCCTGGCTGGGTGGGCCTCTGAGCCCCCACCCACCTCCCCAGAACCCCTGGGCAGAGGCTGGGCCAGCTTCACCTGACATCCTGGGCTCCCCGACACGAAGGATGTGGGGCCAGTGCTGGAGCATTTTGATAAAGAAAGGGTTTGTGACTCCCAGGACCACGTTTGGTCTAGAGAGGAGAGAGAGAGAAGAGGCAGAGGCAGGCCTGGGGTGGCGGAGCGCAGGTGGGCAGGGAGGATGTGGGCACTTACGGGGCCTGTGTACGCGTGGTAAACTCCCTGAACTCGCTGTCATGGATGGTGAAGTAGGGGCGGTAGTCACAGCAGAACTTCAGGGGATGCAGGCAGCTGCGGGGTAGGGCATGGCGGGGGTGTGAGCACGGCAGGGCCCAGCCCGACGCCCCCTCCCACTGCTGCCCGGCCTACCGGGTCAAGGCCAGCACCATCTCCGAGGACATGGCGGGCGAGGGCGCCAGGACCACCAGGGGCTCCCCGAGGAGCATGAGCTCCCACAGCGTCTGCACGTGGGCCAGCACAGGCTGGAAGCACCTGACGTGGGGCAGAGGCAGTCAGGGAGGCCCAGCAGGGGAAGGCTCCCAGCACTCAACTCCCAGTAGGCCCAGGCAGCTCCCCAGGGCCCAGGCAGGCCCAGCTCCATGAATGCTGGGCACTGCCCCAGAGGGGAGACGGTGGTGAAGACACGTGCAGATGCCGAGGACATGTCTAGGGCCGTCCCATGCTCTGACAGTCCACCTGCGATGGCCTGGCCCCGTGCCCCATGTGCCTAAGCCGGCAGCCTGGGCTCCTGCTGGGCCCAGCATAGAGCAGGACAGTCTCCAAAGCCCAGGTCCCTCACAGACTTGCCCAGAGAGGGGCAGCCTCAGGGAGCAAGTGTCTCCTAACACAGCCACTCTCCTCTCTGCACCTGCCTTCCAGAACTTTCCTGCCCACTGTGCCCATTTCCTCTGGGTGCAGACACTGGGGCATTGGGTTCCTCTTCTGTACAACTGTTCCTCATGGAACTGGCCTAGGGTTAATTGCTGATGGGCAGTCCCCCCAGTGGCCCTCACCCTGCACAGGCCTGAGCCTCATGGGCTTACTCACTGTCTACCTGGGCAGCAGGCAGTAGGGGCTCACCTGAACAGGTCTAGCTCATGCACGCTGGAGAGGACCACTGGGGCTGGCAGCAGGTTCTGAGAGGAAGGGTGGGTGGGGTCAGGCCAAGGACGAGGCGTGCACCCTGCAAGCCCCAAGCAGCAACTCACCCCAGGAGAGCTCTGGGGGCCGCAACCCCTGCCCCACATGCCTCCCCACGCCCACCCCTTGCACCACAGGAGAGAGTAGGGGGCAACCAGCCCTGCATCAAGACAGACCCCTGGCTTTGCTTGGGGTTTGGCCACCCCACAGGGACCCTGCAGGGCAAGTGGGGAGGCTCAGGCAGGTGGGAGGGTTGAGGCAGGTGGGGCACCACTGGCCCAGGAACGGGGGCCCCACCTCGTGGCCACACTGCTTCGGAGCACTAGATTCAGGCTTGTCCACCCTGGAAGGGATGCGCACCTGGGGAATGAAAGGAGCAGCTGCTAGCTGAGAATAGGTTTCTCCATAAACCTAGGGCCTTCCTGCCCCAGCTGGCCAGCCCTCACCTGGAGGACGACTCCCATGACAGGCAAGTTCAGGGTCTGCCCGGGCATGGGGGCCGGCCACTGGTCAATCTCATTGCACACTGTAGACACAGGAGGCCAGCGTCAGGAGCCTGCCCCATGCAGAAGCTGCCTGCCAAAGCCACCAGGCGCTACAGCTGGGAAATGACACCGCTCTGGCTGCACCTGACAGCCACTTACCTGCTTCCAGGCAGGGGGCGAGCTTGTCAAAGTACTCAGGGGCGATCAGGCTCAGCAGCGCCTGGAACAGCCGGACAAAGGGCAGGCGGGACACCAGCACCAGAGACTGGAGGCCGCATAGGGCCAGTGAGATGTCACGCCAGCCACTCAGGAGCCTGCAGAGACCCCTGAGGCCTGGCTCATACAGAGTCAGCCCAAGGCAGCACGTCCTACCAACTCCATTGGACAGCTGTCCCCAGGAATGGCCCAACTTGGAGCCCAGGGTTATTAGACATGAGGAAATCCAAAGGCTGCCCCAGAAGGGGGGCACCTCAGGTGAGAGCAGAGTGGGGCTGGACCTGGGCCTTCAGAGGGAAATGCATGTGGCTGAGACCCTGGGAGGACCTCCCCATGGGTCAAGGAGCTTCTGCTTTTGGTGTCTGAGTTCAAGACTGTAGTTGTCCTGACACTGAAAGTGTGGTGAGGGTCCCCTCCAGCCAGCAGCAAGGAGCGGGGATGTCGTAGGCCCAGAGACAGAGAGCCATGGGTGCTGTGCCAGGTGAGGAAGGAGCAGCGGGGCCCATTCCTTGGAGGGACTGCAAGGAGAGCTGGACACAGTGGCACCCCCCCAGGCAGGGTGGCCCTTGTGATCTGAGCAGGGGTCTGCAGAAGGAGTGGGCACTCCTGGAGGCTCAGGACCTCCTAGCCTGTCAGTCCTTCCCGATGGCCACCAGCCCCCGCCTCTCAGTGGCAGCAGCCCAGGGCAGCCAGGCGCTCACCTTCTGGAAGTAGCCCCTCTTCACAGAGCTGTCCTTCACCTGCCTGAAGTACACGTAGCCAAAGTAGTGTGCCGGCTCCCTCTGGAAGGAGCGGGTCAGCCAGGCTGCGCCACTGCCGTGCCCCCTCCTGCTGAGGCTGTTCCACACTCTCCCCAGCCCTGGGGGTCAGGCCCAGGGGTCCCTGGCTCAGACAGAGGGCAACATCTCTACAGGGAACATCTCTGCAGACAGTGGTAAGCGGCTCAGGGGCCCAGGAGCACCCAAACCAAAGGCGTATGGGGCCTCTGCACATCACACACACACGGTGCTCAGGAAAAGCTCCAGGGACCCTGGTGAGTCCCCAGAAGAGCTGGTTCATCCCCAGTCGAAGCTGGGGTTGGCCACCGCCTCTCCTTCCACACAGGGCCCAGGCACCTTCAAGTAAAAAGGCTACTCATGCCAATCCTACCCCAGTCTTGGCACAGGCTGGAGGGGCAGCCCAGGCTCACCTGCAGTGACACGGGGGCCCCAGTGTCATAGTGCCTGTCGTCGTGCCAGGGGCTCCTCTGCCCTCCACACTGACGAATTCGGAAGCTGAACTGAGTGTCCCCCAGGCAGCCTGGGAAGAGAGGCAGCCCCCGCCATGCTGTGTCAGGGCTGGAGCCTCTCTTGCCAGCACCTGGGGGTGGAGACCAGGCCCCCCTGGACGCTAAGTGCCCCAGAGAGAAAGTCCGGCTGGGTCTGCATCTCTAGTGGAAGTCCCTGGGTCCTAATTCCTGCACACCTAATTCCTGCCTGCGAGTTTTAGAGTGAACTTAGCCCACAGAGAAGCGTCTGCTATGAGCGAGCACAGGTGGGGATCGGGAGACCCAGTGTGTGGCCCAGCCTCTGCTGCTCCCTCTGCCCAGACACACCTCTTTTCACACAAACTGGGTGAACCTAGCTGCCACTGCTGCAGGGTGGGATTCAGGGTATCTCCAGGGAGCGGGAGTGGGGCTGGCAGGCTGGTGGCTGTGATGCCCCTGGCCCAAGCCACAGGTGCTCTTGGATGGCCTCATCTCCCCACCTTCTTCCTCTTACCCCCCAGCCCCAGAGCCGGGGAGAGTTGGGGTCATCTACCTGAGTGGGAGTCAGGAAAGGACAGGTAGCAGATGCTGCTTTTCTGAAACACACGAAACCCGGTGAGGGTTGGCTCACTCCTGGGTGATGTCTGCTCCCAAGAGGGCCGGGACCCACCTCCTTGTCCGTGAGCCGGAAGTCACTGGGGTACACCAGCTGTGGGGGACAAAGAGTACTTGGTGATGTCGGCTGGGCAGGTGTGGTGCCTGCCGGGCTGCAGGTGAGTTCCTCTCACCTCCCCCCACCCTGCCATTGCCATCTCCCTCCTCAAGCACAGCCTTGTTGGCTAAGACCCTCCTGCCCTACCCCTGCCCCAGGCCCCTCTCAGCACGAGACCAGTCATCCCTCCCTTGGCCTTGGCCACCACACCTGAGCGGGCTCCCTGACACCTTTCTTGCACCCCTTGCCTTGGGGCCACTTGCCTAGACTGTGGCTGGGCCTCCCTGCTTCCACCATCCCCACAGCCTGTCCCCACAGCTTCAGGGAGTGGCTGTTCAGAGCCCTCCCGTGGCCTCCCCTCTCGCTTGGAGTGGTCACAGGGCCCTGCCTCCCATACCCTCTCTGCCTCCCAAACTCCACCTCACCCAGCTGTCCACTGGAGGGTCTTTGGCACACCATTCTCTCTGCCTGCCCTCCCAGACTGGGCCTGGCCAGCCTCATCTCCCTGTCTTTACTCAGATGTCACTTGACACGGTGGTGTCCCTGCCTCTCGACAGGAGCTTGAGCATCTTCACCCCTAACCCCACTAGTCAGGAGCTTCTGGCCTGTGCTATCTGGAGCGCGAGCCCCAGGAGAGCACCCTGGGCCCTGGCAGTGTCCAGTGAGTGTGCCCAGCTGGACGAGCTCTATACCGCCTGGGAGTGGATGGTCAGTGAAAGCAGAGACACCAAGTGACAGGCTCTGAGTGATCTAGCAGACA
Source organism: Equus asinus (assembly GCF_041296235.1). Classification (NCBI taxonomy): domain Eukaryota; kingdom Metazoa; phylum Chordata; class Mammalia; order Perissodactyla; family Equidae; genus Equus; species Equus asinus. Next base: position 12,436,254 of record NC_091793.1, on the reverse strand, counting down.
GGCCACACTCTAGAGGAGGCAGCAGCCTGAGGCTCAGATCTCAGGCCCAGTGGCTCTAGTGTGTGGCCAGAATGGATTTCCTCATAGGATCCCCCAAAGGCAGGGAGTCCAGAGCCCCCACTCCCAGCAGGCCCCTAAGGTCTCTCCTGGGAGCTGGTATGCCTTGGGCTTTGCTACTGCCCTGTCCTGTGTTCAGATGCACTGGCCAGCTTTTCCAGGTAGTAGCTGTGCCGGGAGCCCTTGGTGTGCCAGGAGCTGAGGGCCTGCACGCATGGACACCATCCTCAGGCCACCTGCCAAATTTCTACACTGAGGAGTTGGATTTTGGCTGCAACGAGGCTTCTGGGATGTGACCTGAACCCCCAGGCAGGGTGAGGTGCTGCACCCAGGGATCCGTGCTGTTGGAATGATGCAGCTTCTGGGATGTGTCCTGAACCCCCGGGCAGGGGGAGGGGCTGCACTCAGGGATCCGTGCTGTTGGAATGATGCAGCTTCTGGGATGTGTCCTGAACCCCCGGGCAGGGGGAGGGGCTGCACTCAGGGATCCATGCTGTTGGAATGATGCAGCTTCTGGGATATGCCCTGAACCCCCGGGCAAGGTGAGGTGCTGCACTCAGGGATCCATGCTGTTGGAATGATGCAGCTTCTGGGATGTGTCCTGAACCTCCAGGCAGGGTGAGGTGCTGCACCCAGGGGTCCGTAGCATTGGAATGACGCAGCTTCTCGTCCTTGTTTGCTCTGGGCTTGCTGTTGTGGTCCTATTCTGCCTCTTCTGTTGCACACCAAATGTCCTGAGAACAGGACAGTGTCCCAGGCTCTTCTGCCTCCCAGCCCCTGGCAGAGAGTAAACCCTCACCAAACACATATATGTGGAGTGTGTGAAAACATCTATGAGGTATAACAGAACAGGTGGGTCATGTGGAAACCTCAAGGAAATGTCAGCTAAGGAGGCACCAAGAAGGAAGGGCCAAGAAGAGGAAGAGGGACAGAAGGGTATTTGTCTGTGGGGCTGGACCCACAGCAGCAACTTGGGACAGCTCCGAGGCAGGCAGGGGCCACAGGACCACTCAGGCCATGCCCTCGTGTGTGTACGTTGGGGAGGACCAAGGAAAAGCAGGTGCCTGGTGGCTGGACAAGGCCATGATGGGCCCTCTGCACTGAGGTCAGGGGGTCTCAATCTGGTTTGAGAAGGCCACCTTGACCTCCAAGCTCCACATCCATGCCCAGGGGTCCCATTAAAACACTTGACAGGGGAAACCGACATCCACGGGCTAGTGCATCCTCTCCTGGGAGCTGAGGCCAGAGGTCAGGGTGACTAAGTTGGGCCATGCCTCAGTGAGGGGAAAAATGAAGCAGACCCTCAGAGAGAGGGAGAGAGTAAGGAGTTTGCTGCATGATGACCCCCCTGCCCTCCAGGCCCATGAAGGTCTCTTCCTTTCCACCTGAGCCAGCCCACATGGGCAGCTGCTCCTGGAACCCAGTTGTCCGAGGAAGACAGATGCAGTGGACATTGCTGTGAGAAGGTACCTCTAGGACAGGGCTGCCTAAAGTGAGGTCTGGGTAGCCCAGGGCTCCGCAAAGTCCAAGCTGCCTTCTTCACTCTCATCTTCTCACCTGTGTGCAGTGCAGTTTCCAGAGGCTGTGGCAGCCTGTCGTGGGATAGCGGCTGCAGAGGCTGATGTGAGAATCCAGTGGCCTTCTATTTGGCCAGACGTTAAAAAGGTTGTAAAAGTGTCAAATGATGCCACTTTTCTCACTAAATTTTGTTTTGGAACATGTGGTTGTTTTCATAAAAACCTGTCATTTACATATATATATGTGTGTATATATATATGTGTGTGTGTATATATATATATGTGTATATATATATTTTTTTGGAGGAGGATTAGCCCTGAGCTAACTGCTGCCAATCCTCTTCTTTTTGCTGAGGAAGACTGACCCTGAGCTAGCATCTGTGCCCATCTTCCTCTACTTTTTATGTGGGACACCTACCACAGGGTGGCTTTTGCCAAGCGGTGCCATGTCCACACCCAGGATCTGAACTGGCAAACCCCAGGCCACCAAAGCAGAACTTGCGCACTTAACCGCTGTGCCACTGGGCCGACCCCCCTGCCATTTATATTAATACATAAGATATTTAGCGGGGTTTTTTTACAATAGATTAATATTTTAAAATTTTCTCAGTTTTAATTCCTAGTAAAGATTGACAGATGTAACCCACACAGAAAGCTCTCTGGTCCTCAATCATTCTTAAGACTGTGAAGGCTCCTGAGACTGTGCAGTGCAGGAGCTGCAGCTGGCAGGACGTGAAGAAGAGGCTCTGGGCCCACTGGCCTCACTCCACAGGCTTCCTGGCTTAGCGGGGTACTGAGGTGGATTTCCAAGAGCTGAGACGGTGGAGCCAGGCCTTTCCCTCAGCTGATCTGCTCGTTCTTGTCCTCCCACCGCCTCGCCCGTCCTCTTCTCAAGTCTGACCGCTGCCTCGCCTGCAGGTTTCAATGCACCCATCTGCACGGGACCCCCCACATCCTGTGCGTGCTGGGGCTCCTGAACCACCTATTCCCCGTGTCTCTAGCACAGAATGTGAACTCCTGGAGGGCAGGGCCTGTCTTCTCACCTAACTCTGTGTCCCCCCATAGCCAGCACAGTACCACAGGGACTGGCTGGTGGCAGCTGCTCAATAGTTGATTTACTGAATGAATGATAGGCAGCTCCTTGTCTTGGCTTTTCTCGGGGAGGGATTACCGGAAACAGTCCTCTCTCCCCCTCTGGCTGCCTCCTTCTCATCCTCCAAGATCTGGCCAAGCCCTGCTCCTTCCTCTGAGATGCGTCTGTCCATGGAGCTCCTGGAAGGCAGCCCCTAGGTCTTCCGTCCATGTCCCAGGACCATGTGCAGTACCAGGGTCTTTGTGGCGCTCAGCCATGCTGAGCTGTAAATAAGCCAGCACGAGGCAGGTGCTCCCTGAAAGCCTGTGGGCTCACCTGGAACGCCCCCCGATCTTCCCCATGACTTCCAGGGGAGGCAGGACCAAGAGGCAGCTCTGATGAGGGCTTTGGGGCCACGCCACCCAATGAGTCCACGGCCCCATTTCTGCACAGACCAGATGACTTGGAGAGGCTCGGGGCACTACTATGGAGCATTTCAGAGGTGCCCTGGGTGCCCAACACCCCAGCCCTGAGTTATGCAGCCTCAGCAAAGGCTCAGGAGCCCAAGCACACAGAGCCTTTAACAGTACTTGCTTTGAATTCGCTCTCTGAATGGTTAAGTTCTAGAAAACTATACATGAGAATCCCTCAGGAAACAGAAGAATCTCAACTCCTCTTGTGATTTTATGGGGAACAATTTGGGCAACGGTAAGAATGTGGGCTCTGTGACGTTGGGCAAACCACATCACCTCTCTGTGTTCAGGTCCCTGCCTCCCTCAAGCCGGCTGTCATAATAACACACACCTGGTGCGGCTGTGTGTGATGGAATGGGGTCTCCACAGAGCTGGGCACCGTGGCAGGACCCAAGAATCCTCGCTAAGTCAGCCCTTCCTGTTTAGAAGCTTTGGGAAGGGCCTGTGGAGTTCAGCAGGGCCTTGGAAAACATCCCCTCATCCCAACACTGCAGTAGCCTTCCCGAGGGTGGCCACTGAGCATCTTGGCCAAAGCAGTCACAGGGTGCACTGCCTTTCAGGGTCTCAGAAAGTTCTTTCTGACAGTGTGCTGAAGTCTACCTCCTGGCCTCCCCTGCACTGGTCAGCTCCCTGCTCTGTGTTGTGGCCTTCTGGGCGTAGAGAAGACCATCCTGATGGGCCTGCAGGGGCCTCCCTCCCTGAGTCTGCCACAGAGAAGCTGGAGGAAAATAAGCTGCCCATGTGGGCAGGGGTGGAGAGGCACCCAGGCTAGGCGAGCCGGGTGCACCTGGTGAACAAAAAGATGACTAGTGTTCCTGGAATGTGACCCACAAGGGTCTGATCTAATTCTAAGTGAACAGGGAGCTGTCGAAAGATTTGAAACAGGAGAGCCACAACGGATGGACTTTGGGGGACAGTTAGGTGGGGGTGACAGCAGAAGTGATGGATCTGAGATCCTTGTCGCAGGTGGAGCTGTCAGCCTTGCCGACAGATGGGAAACAAAGTGAAGGGAGTGGAGGAGCCAAGGGTGACCCTTGGGATTCTGGCTGGAGCAACTGAGGGGTAAGGTACCACAGCCAGTGTGGGGTCACGGGGAGAGGAGACAGGTGTTCACTGGGGAAAAATCAAAGCCCTTCTCTCGTCCGTCCAGAGAAGTCCTGGCAGCTAGATTCCCTGCCTTTGCCCAGGGGCGCACCTTTCCGGAGGCGAAAGGGAGGAAGAGAACGGCTGGGGTCTGCCCGCGGGCACCTTGCACGCAGAGAGGTCGCGGGCCGCCTGCCTGGGGCGACGCCTGTGCTGCCCTCGCAACGCGGGAGGAGGAGGGCGCCGCCGCCCCGCCCCGCTCCGCCGCGCCCCGCCGCGCCCCGCCGCCCCGCGCGGCCCGCTCACCTCCAGCGCCTGGCCCAGCTCCAGGTCGAAGGTGACCACGCACACGCACTCCAGCCAGGCCGAGAAGCGCGCCCAGGGCGCCGCCGGAGCCCGCACCCCGGAGGACCGGGCGCCTGGGCGGCCGCGAGCCCGGCGAGGCCCGGCGCCTGACAGCGCGTCCATGGCGGCGGGCGGCGTCCGGCCGCGCGTTGCCTGGGGAACGGCCGGCAGGCCTTGCCGGGGGAACCGCCGGGGGGCGGGGGAGGGGAGGTGGCTCGGCCGGCGTCGGGACGGCGCCGCGGAGCAGTCGAGCGGCCGCCGCGGACCAGAGGGGCCCTGACGCGGCCTCGCACGCCCCTCGCGGCCGGAGGAGCGCCGTGCAGCTGGGCCGTGCCGAGCCCACCAGCGAGAAGAGCCCGCGCGGGCCAGAGCGGCCCGGGCGGGGGGGGGGGCCGGAGGAGGGACTTCCGGTGGGGCCTTGTGAGACCCGGAGAGTCGGCTCAGGCTGGGTCAGGGCCCCGGGGCAGCTGCCGGTGAGGGGTGGGGCCAGCTCGGCGCGGCTGTGGCGCGGAGGCCGCGGAGCTGTCTGCCCGCCGTCTTAAGCCAATCCATTGTTGCTGAGCCCGCAATCCACCGGCCATCAGACTCTAATCCCTCCGCTGGAACGTTCTGAAGCGATTCCGGGTCTCTCTGGGGTGGCGTCTAGGCGTGGGTCCTGCAGAGGGTGTCGCGTCCTGGGTCCGTGTCTGACCACCAGCGCCTTCGTCTCCATTGGCCTGGTCGTCCGGGCGTGCGGCTGCGCCCGCCGCGTGCCCTCTGCCTCGTGCACCCGGCGTCCCACGGGCTGTCCCGCTCGCCGTTCAGACCGATGTGATGCGGGTCACAGCACGCATTCCGCTGTGCCGGCGTGTTCGCCGCGGTGGGGAGGCGCGGCTGAGGGGCGAGTACCCGTCCCTCTCCGGCCTCCTCCCTCTGGCCTCGCCTCTTCTAGTTCTCCCTGCTGGCACAGCCCCTGGCCCTCTGAAATGTGGCCGCAGAGTCCCCACCAGTGTCACACAGCTGAGTCTAGAAGGGCGAGTTTGGAGCAGAGACGATAACTTAATAAGTGACATGCCGGATGTTTTAGTATTTGGTTTTTGTTTTTTGAGGAAAGCTCTCCACTCCAAGGTTTTAGTTGGGCTCGGCTAGGCTTGGGGAACAACGCCCAAGTCTCCAGTGGCTTTTCCACTCATGCATGGACTGGCGGGAAAGTCAGGGGCTACACCTGGGGAACACATGGCCTCCGAGGTCGCTGGCAGTGGAAGAGGTTATGGAGCCTGCTAGCCGTGAACTGGCTGAAAGCTGTCTCGTGGTCCCGACCTAACTGCAAAGGAGCCTGGGAAATCAGGGACATAGGGATGTTTAAGGAGCTACAAAATTATTATCCTTTATAATTACCATAAGTCATTGAACTTAAGATGCCATCATCTGGGGCTGGCCCTGTGGCTGAGTGGTTAAGTTCCCACGCTCTGCTTCAGCAGCCCAGGGTCTCACTGGTTGGGATCCTGGGTGTGGACATGGCACTATTCATCAAGCCATGCTGAGGTGGCGTCCCACATGCCACAACTAGAAGGACCCACAACTAAAAATATACAACTGTGTACCCCTGGGGGCTTTGGGGAGAAAATGGAAAAATAAAATCTTTAAAAAAAAAATGCCATTATTTTATAAATCACCAAGATAGCAAAACTGCTGTCAATAATACAAAGATGAGCAATCAAATGTTTTCAAACATTCTATTATAAAATGTTCAAACATATAGAAAAGATGAACTGTACAATGACCATTACCTACTACCTAAAATCTGTATCTATAATTAATATTTTGTTATGCCTGTTTTATCCTATATACATCTGTCCACTTCTCTATCATCTGTCAATCCATCATTTTTAATTTCAAAGACAGTTGTAGACATGAATGCTCTCACCCCTAAAAACTTCAGTATGTCTATTCTGGAAATTAATAAGAGAAGCCTCAACTAACTTGGAGTCAGGAAGGCCTGCAGGGAAAGCTCACACACCCTATCATAATCATCAATTACACCAAACAGGAAGAGAGGACACACGTCTTAGACGGGAAGTACAACTACTTTACTACTACAGGAAGATTTCTCTCCCCACCCAGCAACAGCTCAGCCAATGAGAAACGCCACAGCCCAGCCGATGAGAAATGCCGCAGCTCAGTCAGTGAGAAACGCTGTGGCTCAGCCAAGAGAAGCCCTGGTTGACTTGAACTGCTAATTTCTCCCAGTGGGTTTCCCTTAGAACAGCCCCTCCTGTCTACTTTTTCTCTATAAAAAGCACCTCCCCGGGGCTGCCGTGGCGCAGCAGTTAAGTTCACAAGTTCCAATTCTTGATGGGCCAGGGTTTGGCAGTTCGGATCTGGGGTGCGGACACGGCCCTGCTTGGCAAAAGCTGTGCTGTGGCAGGCGTCCTACGTATAAAGTAGAGGAAGATGGGCACAGACGTTAGCTCAGGGCCAGTCTTCCTCAGCAAAAAGAGGAGGATTGGCAGTCGTTAGCTCAGGGCTAATCTTCCTCAAAAAAAAAAAAAGGAAAAAAAAGCAGCTCCCCTCCTTTGGTCTCCTGATTTGCCTATGGTTTGCCATAGCCTGCATGTCGTGAATTGAAATTCTCTTGGCTGTTGCCAAATAGACTAAACTCATTTTGAGGGTAATAAAATAACTGGGAAGTTGTCTTTTAAGTTGACGGTATCATTAACTTGCACTTTTCTTTCTTTCTTTTCTTCTTTTTTGGGGGATAAAATTTGTGTATAGTGAAATGCATGAATCTTAAATGGACGCAACTGTTAACCCAAAGCACTAGCAAGATATGAAACATCACCCCAGAAAGTTCCCTCCTGCCTCTCTCCAGTCACTCTCCACATCTTCACCCCATTATTCTGTTTCTTTGCACTACAGACTACTCTGTTCTGTAACTTCATAAAAATGTGATCATACAGTATGTAGTCTTTTGTGTCTGGCTTCTTTCAGTCACCATAGTGTTTCCAAGGGTCATCCATGTTGTGGTCTTTCATGAATTCATCCCTTTTTATTGCTGTGTACTCTTCTACTTTGAGAATATACCACAATTTGTTTATTCAGTCTCCTGTGGCTGAACATCTGGGCGCTTCCTGGGTTTGGGTTATGATGAATAAGATGCTATGAAGATCCCTGTAGTAGACTCTCTGTGAGGTACATTGTCATTTCTCTTGGGTGAATACTTAGGAACTGAATTGTAAGTCATAGCACTTGTCATAAAGATGTACATTTAGCTTTTTATTTATTTATTTTCTTCTTCTCCTCAAAGCCCCCTGCCCCCCAGTATATTCTGGTTGTAGGTCCCTCTGGTTCTGCTATGTGAGACGCCACCTCGGCATGACTTGATGAGTGGTGCTAGGCCCGCACCCAGGATCTGAACTGGCGAAACTCTGGGCCGCCAAAGCAGAGCGCAGGAACTTAACCACTCGGCCATGGGACCAATCCCTACCTTTAGCTTTTTAAAGAAACTGCCAATCATACACTTTTTTAAAAAATTCCCAACAAAAACAATGTCTTTCTTTTGCTCCACATCCTTGCCAAGATTTGGTGTTGCCAATCTTCTTAATTTTAGCCAGACTCATAAGTGGTAGTAATACCTAGTTGTGGTTTTAATTTGAATTTCTTTGATAATGGCCTTGAGCGTTTTTCTTAAAGACTGGCACCTGAGCTAACATCTGTTACCAATCTTCTTTTCTTCTTCTTCTTCTTTTTCTTCCCCAAAGCCACCCCGCCGCCCCGTACATAATTGTATATTCTAGTTGTTGGGTCTTTCTGGTTCTGCTATGTGGTATGCTGCCTCAGCATGGCCTGATGAGCAGTGCTAGATCCACACCCAGGATCCAAACTGGCAAAATCCTGGGCAGCTGAAGTGGAGCACGCAAACTTAACCACTCAGTCATGGGGCCCGTCTGGTCCTGGCATTGAGCATTTTTCATGTGCTTCTTACATGCCATGCCATCAATTGTAAGATGTATTCTGAATTCAGGTGTTAAATTGTGGGGAAAAAAAGATCTTAAGGGCCAGCCCGTGGCACAGCATTTAAGTGCACATGTTCCGCTTCGGAGGCCTGGGGTTCGCTGGTTCGGATCCCAGGTGCGGACATGGCACCACTTGACAAGCCATGCTGTGGTAGATGTCCCATTTATAATGTAGAGGAAGATGGGCACAGATGTTAGCTCAGGGCCAGCCTTCCTCAGCAAAAAGAGGAGAATTGGCGGCAGATGTCAGCTAATCTTCCTCAAAAAACAAAATCTTAAAAATCAATGAAATATAGTAACCCCAAAAAGTTCCTTTGTACCTGTTTATAGTCAATTCCCACTCACACTTGCAGTCCAACCAGCTACTGATCTGCATTCTGTTCCTGTTGTTTTGCCTTTTCTCAAAATTTCTATGTAAATGGACTGTGGGAAGTAGTAGGCTGAGTAATCACCCCAAAGATGTTCATATCCTCACCCCTGGAACCTGTGGCCATGTTGCCGTGCATGAGGTCAAAGGAAGACTATCCCGGATTATCCAAGTGGGCCCAAGGTGATGGTCCTTTTCAGAGGGAGGCAAGAGGATCAGAGTCAGAGAAGGTAATGTGATGAGGGAATCAGAGAGCAATTGTAAGACGCCACACTGCTGGCTTTGAAGATGGAGGAAGGGACCATGAGCCAAGGAATGTGGGGAACTTCCAGAAGCCGGAACAGGCAAGTAAATAGGTTCTCCCTGGAGCCTAAAAATGCAGCCTGGCTGACACTTGATTCTAAGCCCTTAAGACTCATTTCAGATCTCCGGTTTCTAGAACTGTAAGATAATAAATGTGTGTTGTTTTAAGCCTCTAAGTTTGTGGTAATTTGTTACAGCAGCAATGGGGAACTAATACATACAATAAGTAATCTTCTTTGTCTGGTTTCTTGCACTTAGCATATTTTTGAGGTTTATCCATGTTGCAGTACAAATCAGTAGTTTGTTCCTTTTTACGAATAGTATTCCATTGTCTGAGTATATGATGTTTTCTTTATCCATTCACCAATTGATGGACATCTGGATCATTTCCAGTTTTTGCCTATTGTGAATAATGCTGTTACATACATTTGTGTACAAGTCTTTATGTGGACACATGTTGTAATTTGCCTTGGGTGCATACCTAGGAGTAAAAGTGTTGGGCTGTATGGTAAGCTTGTGCTAAGTTTGTAAGGTACTGTCAGACAGTTTTCCAAAGTCACTGCGCCATTCTACATTGCCACCAGCAATGTATGAAGGTTCCAGTTTCTCCACACTCTTACCATCACTTGGTGTTGTCAGTATTTTTAATTGTAGTCTTCCAAGGGGGTGTATAGTGGTGTCTCATGTGGGTTAATTTAGCATTTTTCTGATGATTAATGATGTCAAGGATTTTTTTATATGCTCATAAATCATTTGTACTATCTTCTTTGGTGAAATGTTTATTTAAATCTTTTGCCTATTTTTAAATGGGCTTGTTTGTCTTCTTATCACAGAGCTGTAAGAGGGTTTTTTTTCTGAACCTACTTTTTAAATTTTTTTTATAGATTTTATTTTTTTCCTTTTTCTCCCCAAAGCCCCCCAGTAAATAGTTGTATATTCTTCATTGTGGGTCCTTCTAGCTGTGGCATGTGGGATGCTGCCTCAGCGTGGTTTGATGAGCAGTGCCATGTCCGTGCCCAGGATTCGAACCAACGAAACACTGGGCCGCCTGCAGAGGAGCATGCAAACTTAACCACTCGGCCACGGGGCCAGCCCCCATACTTTTTAAATTTACAAAAAAATTTTTTTGAGGAAGATTAGCCCTGAGCTAACATCTGCTGCCAATCCTCCTCTTTTTGCTGAAGAAGGCTGGCCCTGAGCTAACATCCATGCCTATCTTCCTCCACTTTATATGTGGGACACCTGCCACAGCATGGCTTGATAAGCAGTGTGTAGGTCACACACGGGATCCCAGCCAGTGAACCCTGGGCCACCTAAGCAGAACATGTGAACTTACCTGCTGTGCTACTGGGCTGGCCCTAGGGTTCAACTTTTTTTTTTTTTGCATATGGGTAACCATTTTTTCCAGTATCACTTGTTAAAAAGATATTGCTTCTCTTTTGAATTGACTTATCACCTTTATAAAGAATCAATTGATCATACTCACACGGGTTTACTTTTGACTGTCTGTTCTGTCCCGTTGATCTGCATGCCTGTCCTCATACGACCCTGCGCTGTCTTGATTATTCTAGTTTTATGGTAGGTTTGAAATCAAGTAGTGTTAAGTCCCCCAACTTTGTTATTTTTAAAAATTGTTTTGGCTATCTTCATTCTTTGCACTTCTTTTCTTTCTTTCTTTTTTTTTGCCGAGGGAGATTTTCTTTGAGCTAACATCTGTGCCAAGCTTCCTCTGTTTTGTATGTGGGTCTCCACCACAGCGTGACCGCAAACAAGTGGTGCAGATCTGTGCCCTGGACCTGAGCCCAGGCCACTGAAGCAGAGTGCCGTGAACTTAACCACTAGGCCGTGGGGCCGGCCCCAATTCTTTGCATTTCTGCTGTGAACTTAAAGGGATAATTTGCCAGTTATTTTACCCTCAAAATGAGTTTACTTGAGAATAGCCAAAAGAATTGCAATTTAGGATGTGCATGCTGTGGAACCATCGGTAAATCTGGAAAACAAAGGAGGGAGCTGCTTTTATAGAGAAAAAGGGGGAGTAGGGTGGGGCTGTCCTAAAGGAAAGTCCATTGGAGGAAAGTAACAGTTCAGGGGGCAGTGGTTTCCCATTGCCTGAGCTGTGGTGTTTCTCACTGGCTGGGCTGGATGAGGAGAGAAATCCTCCCTCAGTAATAAAGTAGTTTTACTCTCTGTCAGAATCGGAAGTGTCCATATCTTCCTGTTTGGAGTAATTCATCTATAGGCCTGTTCATCAGCATAGAGGTGACAGCATTAAATAACCAAGGCTCAGGTACTATGTCGTTACATACCTAGAGGTTGCCTAAATATATGGGTACATCAAGAAATTTACAGATGGCATGGATTACATTTGTAGTCCCACAGAATCTTTCATATAAATATTCAAAAGATCTTTCTTTCTCATCCCAAGCCTGGGAAAATTAAAGCAAAGGACAAGTTTAGGTGGGCTTAGCACTCTGACTCAGGAAAAGGGGCCAACAGATCAATTTAGACAAACAACAGCATCTGGACCCGGTGAAGTTACTTACAGGGGGTCTAGGGGTCATTGCTATCTTGGAGAGACCAAGGTTTCTGGTGGCAAATCCAGCAATCAGAGAGGTTACCCCTTTGTACAAGGGATTGGGAAATGTGAACAAGGACATTGTCCTTCCAGGAATGAGAGGGAGAAAATAAAGTAAGAAACGACAGTGGGAAGAGGATATATAGGCCTGGTCCGTTCATCTTGGGAAAACTGTCTGCCTCAGGTGTCAGCTGCTTCTCTTCCTCATCAGTTTGATTTGGAGGCCTCCAGTGTTTGTACAGGACCAGATGTCAGGTGGAGCCTTCTTTAGCTATGAGATGTGTACCCAAGGCCGGAGTCCCTGAAGTTTGGCTGGGTAGTGAGGAGGACCTGGTATAGTCCCTTCCAAGGATATTTCAAAGGCAGTAAAACTGGAAATGTCAGTTTGGAGTATCATAGACAGACATTAAGGAAGCTAGAGGAATTTAGGATCCAGTCTAGCTTACAGGTATATAACAAAACCTTAAAGACAATTATTAGGGCTAGATTTTAATATCTACAAAAGTGCAAACATTTCTTTCTGTACAATAACCGCCTTTTTAAAAATAAAGATAATCATAGTAAAACTAATTTGTTTATGTTAAATTTGGCCTGATTATTTATATAAATGCAGCAAAAATAGTGATTGACTATATAAGCTCTTTTTTTGTTGTTGTTTGGTGAGAAAGATTGGCCCTGAGCTAACATCTGTTGCCAATCTTCCTCTTTCTTTTTTCTTCTCCCCAAAGCCCCAGTACACAGTTGTAGTCCTTCTAGTTCTTCTTTGCAGGATGCTGCCTCAGCATGGCTTGATGAGCAGTGTGTAGGCCCACCCGTAGAATCCAAACCACCGAACCCCAGGCCGCCGAATTGGAGCATGTGAACTTAAGCACCAGGCCACTGGGCGGCCCCATATATAAGCTCTTTTTAAAGACTGCTTTGCTGTAACCTTGTCAGCAAGGTTCTAGGACGATTTTCCAAGAAGTTCTTTATAGCCGTCTGGTCATGTCTGAGTCTATATACATCTTTCTTGAGTGTAACATTCTAGCCAAACCCTTGGTAACGTAGCCAATATTTCCCCATTGTGTCCTCTTACAAGGAGATCATACGTTCACTGAACCCATGCAAATACACACATTGTCATGAAAAGAATACTTAAGAGGGGCTGGCCCGGTGGCGCAGCGGTTGAGTTTGCGTGTTCTGCTTCAGTGGCCCGGGGTTTGCCAGTTTGCATCCCAGGTGCAGACATGGCACTGCTTGGCCAAGCCATGCTGTGGTAGGCGTCCCACATGTAAAGTATAGGAAGATGGGCACGGATGTTAGCTCAGGGCCAGTCTTCCTCAGCAAAAAGGATTGGCAGCAGATGTTAGCTCAGGGCTAATCTTCCTCAAAAAAAAAAAGTAAGAAAGAAAGAAAATGAAACGTGTGTAAAAGCATCAGAGTAAAACAATAATTGTCTGTAACTAATAAAAGACTTAAAAAGGCATTGGATAAATAGAATTGACAAGAAAGTTTGGGTACTTTTGTGACATACAAAATAGGAACTAGAATTACAGGTAATAACATTATTAGATAGGAACTAGAATTAGAGGTAATAACATTATTTTAGGATATATCATATTTTTTAAATTTTATACAATTTCTAGAATACTTTTAATGTTCAACCATACAATATAACCTAAAAAGATTTATTATTGCTTAGTCAACCATGCTTCTCATGTAATTTGACATATCGAATAAGCCTAAGTAGTGTAAAATCTCTCTTTTTATAAGGAGAGGGAATAAATCTTTTAAGATGTCCCTGGTGCCCTCTGGAAAATTCCAAAGTTACATCCAGGTTGCATAAACATCATTTAGAATATGAATATTTTGGGAAACTTGTCAAAAATATCAAAAGGTTTGGACATTGGACCAAATAGGATCACAGATCATTATGAGATGATTCTTTTTTTGAGGAGGAGGATTAGCCCTGAGCCAACTGCTGCCAGTCCTCCTCTTTTTTGCTGAGGAAGACTGGCCCTGAGCTAACATCCATGCCCACCTTCCTCTAATTTATATGTGGGACGCCCACCACAGCATGGCTTGCCAAGCAGCGCCATGTCTGCACCTGGGATGCAAACTGGCAAACCCCGGGCGAACTTAACCGCTGTGCCAAGGGACCGGCCCTGAGATAACTCTTAAGTATCTATTTGACCAAATTAACGATAACAGGTTTCAAAGGCAAATACAAAAGGTTACATAGTTGTGACCAAAACTGAACTTCTTCAAATACTAAGAAGACTCTGTTTTCTTAAGTAATTAAAGACCTGATAGAAACAACACGGGCAATTATTTTGTCAAAACACAAAATCTGTTTTCTAGGCATATTGCTTAAACGTGAAGAAGTTTACACAATCTGTTATCAAGAGCAGACCAGAAAATCTTGTCCTTTCAACAGAAAAGAAAGCCAAATTTTAGTTTTGCATTAGCTTATTCTGACATTAAAATGCACCCACTCCAATCTTAGCCAGTCCTGATTGCTTGTAAAATTCTTTTCCCAAAATTCCTTTCCATAAACTTTCTACAACTTTTTTTTAACATTCAGTTTTTGTCCCATGTTTTTCTTTTTCCCATTCCAAAATAACCAGCCTCTCTCTAGGACAAAATCATTTTGTTTTCCCTCAACAGAATGCATTTCCATTCCTCATACCGTCTTTTACCACAACACACATCCTACTTTCTTTGCACACAGAGGATGTTTCCTTTTTATTTCTTTTCTTTTTTTTTTTTTTAAAGATTTTATTTTTCCTTTTTCTCCCAAAGCCCCCTGGTACATAGCTGTGTATCCTTAGTTGCAGGTCCTTCTAGTTGTGGCATATGGGATGCTGCCTCAGCATGGCTTGATGAGTGGTACCATGTCCGCGCCCAGGATTCAAACTGGCGAAACCCTGGGCCGCCGAAGCGGAGCATGCGAACTTAACCAGTCGGCTACAGGCCTGGGCCCTCCCTTTTATTTCTAATAGCTTTAGTTACAGATATTAGAATTCCTAAACATTAAAATCCTTAATTCCAGGGCCGGCCCGGTGGCATAGCAGTTAAGTTCGCATGTTCCGCTTCGGCGGCCCAGGGTTTGCTGGTTTGGATCCCGGGTGCAGACATGGCACTGCTTGACAAGCCATGCTGTGGTAGGCATCCCACATATAAAGTAGAGGAAGATGGGCATGGATGTTAGCTCAGGGCTAATCTTCCTAAAAAAAAAAAAATCCTTAATTCCTAGTGAAAACTACTAAGTAGGCAATTGTGAACTATATTAGCATTCTTCAGCTTGGAAAACATAAATACCTTTAAAAAATTTCGTAAACATGTTCCTTTTTGCATAGAAAATTTCTCATTGTGGTGTAAAACACATTCATTCACTAACACACTCAAATATCTTTAGTTTCTCTGCAATAGGAAGCCAAAAGTAGACAAACCTATGTTCAGCAATTAATGTTTTAGAATTTTGTCTTTTTCGGAAAGTGATTTAGGTATTCAATGACTATCTATTATTTGGTTTAATCTAGTATAAACTTCGATCTTATTTACTTTCATTTTAATTACTTGCTTTTAACAGTCATGCTTGGATTGGACATTAAACAGCCAACCATCATCTTAAGTTACTTTCTTGCTGAGAAATTTTGTAGCAGAGCGAGCATGAGCCTACTTGACTAGTAAACCCAGGCAGAGAAAAAAGTTGCACACTTGCATTACACCCAACTAACAACTCTGAAGACATGCCTGTCTTTATTTATACCAACAACCTGAAGCTTGCTTTTATATACTAAAGATTAATCCTAGATCAAGGATACTTGAAAAGTATTTGAGTAAGTTTCTATTATATTTCTGAGATTTAAGAATACTTAATTTAGGGCCCCATGGCCAAGTGGTTAAGTTTGCATGCTCCGCTTCAGCAGCTCAGGGGTTCACCGGTTTGGATCCTGGGTGCGGACATGGCACTGCTCATCAGGCCATGCTGAGGCGGCATCCCACATGTCACAACTAGAAAGACCCACAACTAAAAATATGCAACTATGTACCAGGGGGCTTTGGGGAGAAAAAGGAAAAATAAAATCTTAAAAAAAAAAAGAATACTTAATTTATAAGCACTTAATTTCAAGCCAATTAAATAGAGCTTTTTAAAAATCAATTCTAGTAATACCATCTGGAGGTAAAAAAATGTCACATCTCTATAATATACACACATAGACACATAGACATAAACAGAGATCTCATAGCTTTCATTTTAAAACTTTTAGCCATGTCTCAGGTACAATAATGTAAAACTCAAGAGAATAGTTGGATCCAAATTGTATTTTTGGCAGATGGACTAAGGTGATGTTATGTGTTCAGGTGGTCAATGTCTTTTACTAAAGATTTTTATTTGCTTGCTTTAAGGATCCTTTTAGAGCTGTTTTTGGAGTCAATTTGTCTCTTATTGAAAGTCTAGGGTAATTGCTATTTAAATTTTTCCTTCGAACTGTTCATTTGCTCCAGTTAACTTAGAAATAGGGTCTGCCTTTAAAGGGGCATGTTTTTGCAGAGAGGAGGAGAGGAAGACGTTGTCTGGGGTGGAGTGTGGACTCAAGATGACTGCTGGGGTGGAGTCTGAGGAGACAAAGGACACGGCACTCAAGACGGAGAAGGAAGAGGAGGGCAACACAAGACTTCAGAAGTCGTTTTGTTGTCCCTCAGTTTTCAGTTGTTTTGGCTAACTTAGACAAGCTATTTTGCAGTGAGGCGATCTTAGAGTTTTGTGTGCATTTAGAAGCTTTTAGGTACCAAGTAAAATAGATGTACCATTTGTTTTGCTTATTTTTAGAGCTTCAGTCTTCCAATTTGGTTTTAAGAAAAGTTAGTTCATGCAGATCGAAAGTTCCCCATAATGGTCATTGCAATTCTGGACTGCTTTTGGTCTGTTTTTCCCACTTGGTTAAAAATGTGGGCCAGCCCTGGTGACCTAGTGGTTAAGTTTGGCACACTCTGCTTTGGTGGCCCAGGTTCAGTTCCTGGGTGCAGACCTAAACCACTCACCTGTCAGTGGCCATGCTGTGGTGGCAGCTTACACATAAAAAGATGAAGACTGGCAGCAGATGTTAGCTCAGGGCAAATCTTCCTCACCAAAAAAACAAGCAAAAAAACCTGCACACGTAGGGGGCACAAAGTTCTCAAACATAAACCTGGCTGGGGTCTCTGAAGGAGGGTTTCCCTCAGAACAGTTGGATGACTGGGATCCCATTTCTGAAATTTCCTCTGAAAACCCAAGAAAGTTGCTAGAATCCCATCCTGATCCCCAAAGCAATCTAAAATCAAAAGAAAGTTTCTGGATTCCCAGCCCTAATTCCAAAAGGAATCTGAAAACTCAAGAAAAACTCCTGGATTTTCAGCAAGCCCAACCTGAAAAGAAACTGCGCTACTTTCAGAAAACAACTGAGTACTCGCCAAGGATGAGGCCTTGAAGCCAAAGAAAGAGACTTGAACCTGGAGGACAAAGCCTCTTCTGATCCCACATAAAGCTGAAAGGCTCAAAACGCAAAGAGAATGGAGCTCAGAATCTGAGACTCACCAAATGGAAAGTAGGTGGCAACTCACAGAAGCAAGGAGCACAATGGACTTTGTGCGGGTATCTCGCTCAATTCTGGGGGTCACTGTCTCTGTGGGGGTCACCTCCTTCAGATCCCACTTTTCTGACACCATATATATCAAAACGCAAATTTGCCTGTTATTTTATCTCAAGATGCATTTATTCAGGAAGAGCCAAAAGAACTGCAATTCAGGATGTGCATGCTACGACAAACCATAGGCAAATTCAGAGAACAAAGAAGAGAGCCACTTTTACAGAGAAAAAGGGGGAGGGCGGGGCTGTCCTTAAAGAAAGTCCATTGGGGAAGAGTAAGAGTTCAGGGGGCCAGGACTTCATGGCTGGGCTGTGGCATTTCTCATTGGCTGAGCTGTGGCGTTTCTCATTGGCTGGGCTGTGGCATTTCTCATTGGCTGGGCTGTGGCGTTTCTCATTGGCTGGGCTGTTGCTGGGTGGGGAGAGAAATCTTCCTTCAGGAGTGAAGTAGCTGTGGTTCCTGAAGAAGATGCAAGTGTCTGTCTCTTCCTGTTTGGAGTAATTGAGGATATGCGATGTGGTTGACAGCACCTCCTGCAGGCCTTCCTGACTCCAATTTAGTTGAGGTTTCTTTTATTAATTTCCACAGTAGCTTACTATTTTTATTAGATTTTTTTTGTAGATTCCTTAGGATTTTCTAAGCAGATAATCATGTCATCTGTGAATAAAAACAGTTTTGCTTCTTCCTGTCTAATCTGTATGCCTTCAGTTTCTTTTTTTTTTAAAGATTTTATTTTTTCCTTTTTCTCCCCAAAGCCCTCCGGTACATAGTTGTATATTCTTAGTTGTGGGTCCTTCTAGTTGTGGCATGTGGGACGCTGCCTCAGCGTGGCTAGATGAGCGGTACCATGTCCGCGCCCAGGATTCGAACCAATGAAACACTGGACTGCCTGCAGCAGAGTGTGCGAACTTAACCACTCAGCCACGGGGCCAGCCCCACCTTTAATTTCTTTCTTGCCTCATTGCACTGGCTAGAACTTTTAGTATGATGTAGAATCATTTCAAATATTTCCTCTGTTCGTTTCATTCGAGGATTTCCATTTTGTGTATGTTACACCATTTGAAGTTGTCCCACAGTCCTTGGATATTCTGTTCTGTTTTTTTCTGTCTTTGTTCTCTTTGCTTTTCGACTTTCAGGGATTCTGTTGAGATATCCTCAAGCTCAGAGATTCTTTCCTTAGCCGTATCCAGTCTACTAATAAGCCCATCAAAGGCATTCCTCATTGCTGTTACGGTGTTTTCTATCTCTAGCATTTCTTTTTTTTTTTTTAAAGACTTTATTTTTTTTCCCTTTTTCTCCCCAAAGCCTCCCGGTATACAGTTGTATATTCTTAGTTGTGGGTCCTTCTAGTTGTGGCATGTGGGACGCCGCCTCAGCATGGCTTGATGAATGGTACCATGTCCGCGCCCAGGATCCGAACGGACGAAACACTGGACTGCCTGCAGTGGAACGCACGAACTTAACCACTTGGCCACGGGGCCGGCCCCTATCTGTAGCGTTTCTTTTTGGTCCTTTCTTAGGATTTCCGTCTCTCTGCTTACATTGCCCATCTGTTCTTGCATGTTGCCTACTTTCTCCATTAGAGCCCTTGTCGTATTAACCATAGTTGTTTTAAATTCCTGGTGTGATTATTCCAACAACCCTGCCGTGTCTGGTTCTGATGCTTGCTCTGTCCCTTCAAACTGTGTTTTTGCCTTTTGATACACCTTGTAATTTTTTTCTTGGACGTGATGTACTAGGTGAAAGGAACTGCTATAAATAGGTCTTGATAAAGCGTAGGGAGGGGAGTTCTATAGTCCTGATTAGTCTCGGTTTTGCAGTGAGCCTGTCTCGACTGTGAACGTCAACAGTGTTTCTCAGTTTTTTCCTTCCCCCTGAGCTGGGACAGAAGGCCCGACGGGACAGGAGTTGGGTCATTTCCCTTCCTCGAGGTCAGTTAGGCTCTGGTAACTGTTTCCCTGGAGGGCAGGCTTTGCTAGGAAGGACAGAGTGCTCCGGCTGTTTCCAAATGGTTCTTTTCCCCTCCCCCTGCTGGAAGCGTGAGGGAATTTTTCTGATATTTACTGTGGGAACCTGGTCGTGCTCCTGGAGGTAAATCTCACAATATTGTGGGGGGCTCCTTTGGCCGGTTCACCCTGGAGTTTTTAACTCTCAGAATTGTGCACTCTGAGCCTCCAGAAATTAGTCAACTACAGTTCAGGGAACCCCTTCTGGCACAGGTTCCCCTGGCAGTCTCTGCACAGGAGTCTCTACTTTGGTGAGCTCTGGTGTTCACCTGTCTGTCTCTCCAATCTTGGGAGTAGTGGTTTGCCCTGTGTCCTCTCCTTTCTTATAGATTCAAGAAGAGTTGCTGATTTTTCAGTTTCTCAGCTTTTTACTTGTTAGGATGGAGTGTTGATGTCCAAGCTCCTTACATGTGGAATTCTACAATATAGAATTGAAGTGGTGAAAGCAGACATCCTTGCCTCGTTCCATGCTTAGTGGAAAAGCATTAAACCTTTCACCATTAAGTTTGATGTTAGTACAGATTTTTCCTAGATACCTTTTATGAAATTGAGGAATTTCCCATATATTCCTAGTTTGTTGAGAATATTTTCCATAAATGGGTAGTACATTTAGTCAAATGCCTTTTCTGCAGCTATCTGACAAATTTCCTGGCTTTTATCTTCTACTCTATTAATATAGTATACTGCACTAATTCAGTTTTGGATGCTAAAACAACTTTGCATTCCTGGTGATGCCGGCTCAGAGAGCCGAGGAGTTGAAAGAAAGATTTCTTGGACTCTCAAGGTCTGGCAGTAGTGCTCTTTTATTCAGAGAATAGTATGGAATAGGATGGGGACAGGAACCATGGGAAGTAAAGAGCTGCAGGCATGGGGACAGGACCCATGGGCAGTAAAGAGCTGCAGGCATGGATTGAGGGTAGGGCTGAATTTAAGGCATAGGTATGTGAGTTATCTTTTTACAAGACAAAGGAAAGAATATGTAAAAGAAAGTCGTTAAAATGGTATGAGTGCAGGTGGGGTCTGGTTATTGGGTGGTCCTATAACTTTAGATAAGAATCAGATCTGATTAAGTCAGGATGTCCTATGCTTCTTGGAGGATGTTGGTGGTGGTGGGGGGGGCAGTCAGCTACATGAGGTTACCAGACAAGCACAATAAACAAGAGCAAGATCACTATGCAGACTTAAGTCTTTGCTTTCCCGTCTAGAGTTTCTAGAGATAAGGTCATCTCCCCTTCCTCCCGGTACAGAGAGGGAGACACCCGTACAGATGGAGAATTCCCTTACAAATGTAAATGTCTCCCAACAAAGGGCAAGCAGATTCCACTCCTCAGAGCCTCCTTCCCGCCTGCAGTTTTTAAAAGTAATGAGCCCAAAGCAATCCTCATCACTGGGACAAACCCCATTGGTCTTGGTAGATAATCCTTTTTACATGTTGCTGAATTTGGTTCTTCATTCATTTCTGTTGATTTGAGTGAACATCTGATGTCATTTCTTTTCAGCTTGAAGAACTTCCTTTAGTATTTCTGGTAAGGTAGATCTGCCAGCAATGAATCTTCTGTTTTGTTTCTCTGGAAATGTCTTCATTTCATCTTCCTTTTTATAGGATAGTATTGCTGAGTGTGGAAGTTTCATTGACAGATTTTATTTTTCCTTCAGCCATTTTACTGCCTATGGGCTCCACGGTCTTGATGAGAAGTCAGCTACTAATTGTACCTTTGTCCCCTTTATGTGATGGGCCATTTTTCTCCTGCCACTGTTGTGGTTTTCTTTCCATCTCTGGCATGCTAGAATGTGGCTATGTTGTTTATAGGTGTGGATTTCCCTGTGTTTGTCCTACTTGGATCCACGGACCAGTGGTCCTCTGATGCCCTGTCCTGCATCTTGCTGCACTGCTGGCTCTTGAGGAGGAGACCAGGGCAGAGCCTCCTGCTCTGACCGCACTCCAGAGGCAGCACTCCCTTTATATCACAGTTTTACTTTTTCCAATTTATTGGTGAATAATTTTGCATTTGGTGTTCTTAGTGATAGAATTTATTTTACTTGCTCCTTCTGTGTCAAAAATACTGAATTAAGCTTGGCTTTGTTGTAGCTTTTCTGTATACACTATAAAGCAGTTTAGAAGAGAAATCTGTTAAAGAGCCACACATATCAAATACATCTTTGATATGTGTGGCTTTAATATATGGATTGTAGCAATTTTGCATATTTTCTCTTTGCATGTCATAGTGTGTGCTTATTTGTATATACAAACCATTTTCTTCTCTCTCCTTTCCATTTTTTTAAATATATAAGTTGTCAGAGGTTAACTTTACTATTTAGTTTTAACATAAGAGCATAAGAGAATATTCAGTGGAACAGTGACAGAATTTGAGGAATAATTAATGTAGCCAATGATAGATTCAGTGACTGCTGGGATTATGCATATGCTCACTTTGGGGAAAGAGTGAGAATTTCTTCACTTGCAATAAGGATGGATGTATCTAGTTAGGTGAAAAGACAGCTCTGTCTTGTTGTATGGAAGTTCGAATGTGTTCTAAAGGATGCATACAAAAGCTGACTATCTAAAGGGTCAAACTCTGCCTGTTTTCCACTTATTGCCTCAGCTCCAAACCCACTTCTCTTTGCCTGCTCCACAATAACAGAGCTGGGTCCCATAAGCATTTCTCTTTTGCAGTTGGCACAATGTTAAGCTTTGACAGTAGAGAGTGCTGGATGGTCATTGCTGGAGGAAGGGACTCCTGGTTTAGGTTTGCATTCCTTCTCTTCTTGCTCCTACTGTGCAGCTGTCAGAGGCACGTGTGGAAGACATGCAGTGACGCCACCTCTGTGGATGGCTTCCCCCTGAGCTTCAGCAGCACGACCGTGTGGGGGTTCCTAGTGAGTCTTGTAGACACCTCAGCCGGAAGTTTTCCAGGCTTAGCCAGCCTACACCTGGAGGGGTGTATTCCTGCCCATAAGCTCTGTTCAGCAACTATGGCGCAGCAGTATCCTGGACACCCCAGGGAATGTCTGTGTTGTCCACTGGGCTGCAGCCATACAACTCTCCAACACAGAATGAACTCCCACCTTAGGGAGGGGACCCCTTTCCAAGTTTTGTCCTTCCTTGAATACAGAGTTCTTTACTCTTTTATAGTTAATCCCCTGTTGTCAATAATTTTTATGTGAAATTTTCTCTGTTGAAGTCATTGTGTGGTTTCTGTCCCCTTATTGGACCATAATTATTGATACAACAAAGAAAAACTAAGCAGGGAAGGGGACTATGAAGTGTGTGTGTGTGCATGCATGTGTGCACACGTGCATGTGTGTGTGCACACATGTATATAGGCTTCAGATTTGAAATAGGGAGCCCAGGGAAGCCCTCACTGAGGAGGGAACAATGGAGTAAGACCTAGGAGACAGGTCACTATGTGCGGCCAAAACTAGAGGAAGAGCGTGACAGGATGCAGGGACAGCACGGGCAAGTGGCCTGTGACAGGAGGTTATCATGACTGGAGCCAAGAAATGAGGGGCAGAGTAGGGGAAATGAGATCAGATCATGTGGGACCTTGTGGATAACAGCAAGGACTTTGGCTTTCATGGGGGAGGAATGTGATCTGACTTGTTTTCAGTGGATCCCTCTGGGTACTATTCTGATTACAAAGGCTGACCTACAACAAGTAGGCCAGGATAGAAGCAGGGAGCCCTGTTGGGAGGCTGCTGTGCTTCAGGTGAGAGAAACTAGCCTTGGACCAGGGCGTGATGGTGGAGAGCTGGCTGTATTTAGAAGTGGAGGGACTTGATGATGAATCCAGTGTGGGGTGTGAGAGGAGGAGAGAGCCCCAGCTGAGCCTAGGCACTTTGGCCCGAGCACAGGAAGAGCATCAAGATCAGGCAGAGGGTTGCAGGTGCTCACACAGCAGGACAACCAGTGGGAGCATCTCTAGCATCAGGCTCCCTGGCCCTGAGCCCCATTCTGCAACTCAACCCACAGCACCTCCAGCTTCTGCAGGGAGAGGCCTTCCCTTGTAGGGCTGGCAGGACGTTCCTTTTCTCATTGTAAGGATGATGCTGTTTTACCACCACTTCCTGGAAGTTCATACTACAGAACTTGCCAGAAATCTGCCTTGCAGCATACGGGGGAAAGGTGTTCAGGGGGAGATGTCTCATCAGAGACATTCTGCTATAACGTCGCCCGAGGGAGAGCTGGGGAAGCTGCCGGCACAGGAGCTGGACGCAGGAAAAGAAGAGGGGCAACTGAGGCGGCGCCCCAGCCTGCAGAGCGAGGCCCGGACACGCCCTTTCTCCGGCGACGTCTCTCGCGCCCTCTCCTGGCAAAGCTTAGCAGAGGCGAGGCCCAGACCCATTTTCGCAGAGGACCGCGGTGAATCGGGAGCTGAGAGGCAACCAGTTGCTAACCAGCTCAAGTGTTAGGTATTTCTAAAGTGCTCGACTTCTTCTTCCAACACATTCCCACGGTTCACGCTGACACCTGAAATAATTCTCACTTTAGAGATTAGTTTGAATTAATTCCAACAAATGTTAAATGGGCACATATTTTCAAGCGCAAAACCGTGCAAGAACCCCTTGGGGCACCTGGAAAAAACAAGTCTGGGGCTGCTGCCCAGGAGCCCCCAGTCCAGTTAGGAAGCAGAAGTGGAGGGGAACCTCCGCTTGGTATGGGGGCTGACCACTGTTCATTCTTGCCGACCATGTCCACGCCACGTGCCCACGGAATTCAGGAGACACCCAGCTGCCCCAGGAGGCGGGCCTTCAGGCGAAGGAAGGCCCCAGAGAACCGGAAGACCCCCGCCCCGCTGCTGTGGCTTCCTCGGATCCTTTCGCGCGCCTGGAGGGGTCGTTCTGTGGCTGACGTTGCTTTGGAAAGTTTATTACCTCAACGCATCGTCCCGTAAAAAGTTAATTATGCTTGTGTAGAAACTCAGCAACACCCTGCAGAAAAAAGGGAAAGGAGAGTGCGGCGCGCCGCCCCGCCCCGCCCCGCCCCGCCCCGCCCCGCCCCGCTCCGCTCCTCGCCCCGCCCCGCTCCTCGCCCCCCCGTCCACGTGAGCGCGCCCGCCCCGGCCCGGACCCCGCGCGAACGTGCGCGCGCCCGCGAGGCCCCGCCCCCGACGCACGCGCCCGGGCGCCGCCGCCATTTTGAAGCGACGCGAGCGCCTTCTGCAGCCCGAGCCCTTCGCGAGCCGCCGGCCGGCCCGCGCCGTGTCCGTGGGCGCCGTGTCCGTGGGCGCCGCGCCGGGCCGGGCCCATGTGCGGGCGGCCCGTCCCAGGCCGCCCGGGCTCCGCCTCCGCCAGCGCCCTGGCCCCCGCCGGGGCCTCCGAGGAGCCGCCGCGTCGCCCGGCCCGCGGGGCAGGTGAGTGAGGCCGCCGCTGCGGCTCCTCAGACCGCGCCCCTTCCTGTCGGGGCCCCAGGGTGTCCACCCTAGAGCCCATGCCGCATCACTGCCCCGTCAGTGTCCACCCCCCGTCAGTGTCCACCCCGTCAGTGTCCCTCCTGTCAGTGCCTCTCGTCGGTGTCCCTGCATCAGTGTCCCCCGTCAGTGCCCCCTGTCAGTGTCCACCTCCTGTCAGTGCCCCGTGTCATTGTCCCCCATGTCAGTGCCCCCTGTCAGTGCCCCGTCTGTGTCCACCCCCTGTCAGTACCCTGTCAGTGTCCACCCCGTCAGTGTCCCCCGTCACTGCCCCCTGTCAGTGTCCACCTCCTGTCAGTGCCTCTTGTCAGTGTCCATGCATCAGTGTCTCTCATGTCAGTGCCCCCTGTCAGTGTCCACCTCCTGTAAGTGCCCCCGTCAGTGTCCCTGCATCAGTGTCCCCCGTCAGTGCCCCTTGTCATTGTCCCCCATGGCAGTGCCCCCCATCTGTGCCTCCTGTCAGTGTCCACTTCCTGTCAGTGCCTCACGTCAGTGTCCCACGTGTTAGAGTCCCCCCGTCAGTGTCCACCCCCTGTCAGTGTCCACCTCCTGTCAGTGCCCCGTGTCATTGTCCCCCATGTCAGTGCCCCCTGTCAGTGCCCCGTCAGTGTCCACCTCCTGTCAGTGCCTCGTCAGTGTCCCTGCATCAGTGTCCCCCGTCAGTCACTGCCCCCCGTCAGTGTCCACCCGGTCAGTGTCCACCCCGTCAGTGTACACCTCCTGTCAGTGCCTCTCGTCAGTGTCCCTGCATCAGTGTCCCCCGTCAGTGCCCCTTGTCATTGTCCCCCATGTCACTGCCTCCCATCAGTGCCTCCTGTCAGTGTCCACACCATCAGTGTCCACCCCCTGTCAATGCCTCCCGTCAGTGTCCCCCGTGTCAGAGTCCCCCCGTCAGTGTCCACCCCCTGTCAGTG
Organism: Equus asinus; assembly: GCF_041296235.1. Classification (NCBI taxonomy): domain Eukaryota; kingdom Metazoa; phylum Chordata; class Mammalia; order Perissodactyla; family Equidae; genus Equus; species Equus asinus. The sequence continues at coordinate 12,410,527 of NC_091793.1, read as the reverse complement.
CCCCCTGTCAGCGTCCACCCTGTCAGTGTCCCCCGTCAGTGCCCCCTGTCAGTGTCCACCTCCTGTCAGTGCCCCGTGTCATTGTCCCCCATGTCAGTGCCCCCTGTCAGCGTCCACCCTGTCAGTGTCTCCCCGTCAGTGTCCACCTCCTGTCAGTGTCCCGTCAGTGTCCACCCCATCAGTGTCCACCTCCTGTCACTGCCCTCTTGTCAGTGTCCACCCCCTCAGTGTCCACATCGTCTCTGCCCCCGTCGTTGTCCACCTCGTCAGTGTCCACCCCCGAGTGCCCACCCCATCAGTGTCCACCCCATCAGTGCCCTCCCCGTCAGTGTCCCACATGTCAGTGCCACCCCCGTGTCCCCCAAGGCAGTGTCCGCTGCTTCCCCCACGTCCTCCCAGTCGGTCTCCCACATCAGTGGCCCCCAAGTGCCTTCCTGTCCTGTCAGTGTCACGTGAGTCAATGCCTCTCCTCCTTGTGAAGTGCCCTCGGCTCTTTCAGTGACCCTCACTCTGTTAGTGCCCTCCTTGTTAAGGTCCCTCCTCCGTTTTGTGCTGCCAGGTCCCCCATGTCAGTGCCCACCCCGTCTGTCCCCCCGTCGGTGCCCCCCTTGCCTGTCGAGGTCCCCGTCAGCCCTCCCCTTCCCCCTCCTCACTGCTTCCTCCCGCACCCCGTGCTGTTAGGGACCCTTCCCAGCAGTGCCCCACACCTGCCAGTGCTGCACTCCTGCCTGTGGGACAGAGGACACTCCCCTCCCAGGGCCCCTGTAGTCACTCCCTGTCCACTCATTAACTGCTGTTCCTATCTGCCTTCTGTCCCCTCCCCCCAGGGACCTTCTTGGCCCCCTTGAATGCTGCCCCACCCGTCACTCTGATGTCTCCCACACACCCTCACCTGCCACTTTGTGTCCTGTGTAGCCTCACTACCTGCGCTGTCCGCCCACTTGTTGCTGCTGCTCCCTGCCCTGTCACTACCAGCTCAGCCGGTCTGTCACTTGGGCTTAGTTCTTGCCTCTCACCGCCCCCCGCCCCCAGTCTTATCACTGTACCTGTCTGTCTTGTCCTTGTGGCCTTCTCCAGCCTGTTACTCTTTGACCTTGCCTGTCACTTCCCCCATGACTTCTCCCTGCCATGCCCTTGGCCTTTTAGTGCCTGGACCATCACTGACTCTCTCAGCCGTTCGCCTCTGCTCCATGTCCCTTCCTTTCTGATTTCTCTTCCCTTTTGGCTTCTTTAACTCTCATGTTAGCTGAGCTCTAGAAGGTGAGAAGCTGCTAGCCATGAGAGGAATGGGGGGACAGAGCCTTCCAGGCTGAGGGGACAGCAAGTGCAAAGGCCCTGAGATGGACCTCCTCCAGGAACCTAGATAAGACCCATATGTGGCCAGGGCAATGGGGAGATAGATAAGAGCCCGGGCTAGAGTAGTGGCCTCCAGACATGCTGTTCCTTGCAGGTCGTGAGGGGACCTGGGCTGCAGATTGAGTGCCCTCATCAACATGGGGCATGCATAAGAGCCGGAGAGAGAAGGCTCTTTTGGGGGTCAAGCTGTTGGGACTTGCTGGTAGATTAGAAGAGGGGTTTGCGGGAAAGAGAGGACTCGGTAATTTCCAGGCTTCTTGATGAAACAAATGAGTGCACCATGGCGCTGTGTACTGAGAGGGGGCCAGGTGGCGTGGTGGGCACGGGGAGTTACTACAGACTGGAGGTGGGAAGCCAGGCTCTCTCTCGGCCGAAAGTAGTGGAAGAAGTCTGTCACGTCCAGCGGTTGGCAAGAAGATAGCTCGCAGAAGAATTCGAGGCCCAGAGGAGAGGTCAGGCTGGAGGCGGATGGTCTCCGCATGGGGATAATGTGTAAAGCCTTGGGAATAGCTGCTTATTCACACATACAGCAGAACGGATCGATCACTTGTGTGCTGCTGTGTTAAATGCTTTATGTGAATGATTCCGTTTAATCCTCACAAGAACCCTAGGGTGTGGGAACTGTTGTTTCCTTGTTTTACAGAGGAAGAAACTGAGGGACACAACAAATAGGTGATAGAGCCAGGATTGTCCCCAGCAGGCTTACTAAAGCCTCCCCTCTCCCTGCCTTTGTTTTTGGTTAAGGAAAAGCCTAACTTTTAAAATACTGTTTAAAAAAATTTTTTTTTAAAGATTTTATTTTTCCTTTTTCTCCCCAAAGCCCCTCAGTACATAGTTGTGTATTCTAGTTGTGAGTGCCTCTGGTTGTGCCATGTGGGACGCTGCCTCAGCATGGCCTGATGAGCGGTGCCAGGTCTGCACCCGGGATCTGAACCCGCAAAGCTCTGGGCCACTGAAGCAGAGCGCACAAACTTAACCACTCGGTCACGGGGCTGGTCCACCAGGCACTTTTTAAAGTGCATTACCTATACCATCTTATTTATTCCTTTCTTTTTTAAACAAAGTGCTTTACCTTTTATTATCCTTTTATCCTTGTGAGATGTAACATACATTTTGACATAAAGTGGATTTGTGACTTGTCCAGAATTTACTATAAACCGGAGAGTGAAAACCGGTGCTGAATTCTACATTTTGACATGTAGCCCAGTAATCATTTAATTCTTTTTTTTTTTGGCTGAGGATTTTTGCCCTGAGCTAACACCTGTTGCCAGTCTTCCTCTTTTTGCTGAGGAAGGTTTGCCCTGAGCTAACATCTGTGCCAGTCTTCCTCTGTTTTGTATGTGGGTCTCCACCACAGTGTGGCCACTCATGGTTGGTGTAGGTCTACTCCAGGGATCCAAATCCAGGCGGCTGAAGTGGAGCACGTGTACTTCACTTGGCCATGGGGCTGGCTCCCATTTAATTCTTTTCTTTTTTTTTTTTTGAGGAAGATTATCCTTAAGCTAACATCTGCTGCCAGTCCTCCTCTTCTTGCTGAGGAAGACTGTCCCTGAGCTAACATCCGTGGCCATCTTCCTCTACTTTATATGTGGGACTCCTACCACAGCATTGCTTGTCAAGCAGTGCCATGTCCGTACCTGGGATCCAAACAGGCAAACCCTGGGCTGCCGAAGCGGAACATGCGAAGTTAACCACTGTGCCACTGGGCTGGCCCCCCATTTAGTTCTTAAAACAACTTGCGGCTGGCCCAAGCAGGGGCCAGCGGTTAAGTTCACATGTTCTGCTTCAGCAGCCCCGGGTTCGCTGGTTCAGATCCTGGCCGTGGACCTACACATCGCTTGTCAAGCCATGCTGTCGCAGGTGTCCCACATATAAGTAGAGGAAGATGGGCAGGGATGTTAGCTCAGGGCCAGTCTTCCTTAGCAAAAAGAGGAGGATTGGCAGCAGATGTTAGCTCAGGGCTAATCTTCCTCAAAAAAACCCAAAAAACAACTTAATGAGGTAGTTACTCTTAGTATTCCTGTTAATATTCATATGAGAACACTGGGGCACAAACAAATTAAATTACATACCCAAGGCCACAGTAAATAAATGGGAGAGTCAGGTGGTCAGACTCCAGAGCTTATCCCTTTCGCTGTTGCCTCCTGTGGGTGCTCATGCACGTGGTAATCTGAACTCAGAATAAGATTCAGAAGGTACCAAAGTGTGGGTGGTGAAGGCGGTCTCATTCTTACCCTGTCCCTCACCATCCTCTTCCTCTTGGAAGTCACATCATATCCATATACAGCAAGCAGCCCTCTTCTTTTTAACACAGAATATACAATCTTTTATTTCTTTAAAAATGTTCCACTTTAAAATTTAAAATTATTTAAAATTTAAAATTATTTAAGAATTTAAAGCTATTGAAGAACATTTTACACCCAATGAAATGTACAGATCTTAAGTATATAAGTTTGATGAATTTTAACAAAGGTACACACCAGTGTGTCCATCACTCATGTCAGTATATAGAACATTTTATCACCCCTCAAAGTTTCCTGTGTCCCTTTTCAGTTACAACAGGCCCTCCCCAATCCCAAGGCAACCATTGCTCTGATTTCTATCATTATAAATTAATTTTGCAGGTCGTCAAACTTCATATAAATGGAATTGTAAAGTGTATACTCTTTTGTGTCTATTTTTACTCAATGTAATGTTTTTGAGATTTGTTGATTTTGAAGCTGTCCCTGTAGTTTGTGCTTTTTATTTGTGTAATTTTCTTTTGTGTGAAAATATCTTAATTTATTTCTCTCTTGTTGATGGACATTTGGTTTGCTTTTGCTCTTTGGCTATTATATCTAAAGTCACTGAGATTCTTGTACATGTTTTGTGGACATATGTTATTTCTTTGGAGTATGTATCTAGGAGTAGAATTGCTCAGTCATAGTATAGATGTATGTTTAACTGTTTTAGAGACTGGCAAACGGTTTTCCAAACTGGTACCATTTTACACTCCCGCCAGTAATATATAAGAGTTCCTGTTTCTCCACATCCATGTCAACGCTTGATATTGTCAGTCTTTTTAATTTTAGCCATTCAGGTGGTAGTGGTATCTCTGTGTGGCTTTAATTTGCATTTCTCTGATGAATAACAGTGGTGAACAACTTTTCATGTGCTTGTTGACCATTTGTATATCTCTTGTGAAGTGTCAGGTCTTTTGCCCACATTTTATTCATTTTTAGGAGTTTTAAAAAGTATCTATTTTGGTTATGTCTTTTATGATGTATGTGTATGTGTCTGTACCTATAGAGTGGGGAGATTGGGGGAAGTGGGAGGAGGAGAGGAAGTGAGGAGTGAATATTTTTTCCTATCTTATGATTTGCCTATTTGTTTTTTATGGTGTTTTTTCATGAACAGAACATTTTAATTTGAGTGACGTTAAAATTTGTGAATATTTTTCTTTTATGTTTCTTATGTGTCCTAAGAAAATTTTGCTTGCACTCAGGTTGTGAAGACACTGTCCTTTTTTGTTTTTTTATAGAAGCTTTATGTGGTAACTTTTATATTTAGGATTATGATTCATCTCTTTATTTTTAATAGTTTTATTGAGATACAATTGATGTATAATAAACTACATGTTTATAGTGTAAAATTTGACAATTTTTTTTTAAAGATTTTGTTTCTCCTTTTTTCTCCCCAAAGCCCCCCGGTACATAGTTGTGTATACTTTTTTTTGAAACTGTCTTTTTTTTTTTTTTAAAGATTTTATTTTTTTCCTTTTTCTCCCCAAAGCCCCCCGGTACGTAGTTGTATACTCTTTGTTGTGGGTCCTTCTAGCTGTGGCATGTGGGACGCTGCCTCAGCATGGTTTGATGAGCAGTGCCATGTCCGCGCCCAGGATTCGAACCAACAAAACACTGGGCGGCCTGCAGCAGAGCACACGAAGTTAACCACTTGGCCACAGGGCCAGCCCCAATAGTTGTATATTTTTAGCTGTGAGTCCCTCTAGCTGTGGCATGTGGGATGCCACCTCAGCATGGCCTGATGAGCAGTTCCATGTCTGCACCCAGGATCCAAACTGGTGAAATCCTGCGCTGCTGAGACAGAGTGCGCAAACTTAATCACTCTCCCACAGGGCTGGCCCCAAATTTGACAATTTTTGACACAAATATACACCTGTGAAATCATCACCACAGTCAAGATAGTGAACAAATCTATCACTCCAAATTTCCTTATGCCGCTTTGGGACCCCTCCATCTCCGAGTAAATACTGATATCTTTTCTGAATGATCTATCTTGGGTTATATTTTGTGTGAGGTAGAATCAGGGTACATTTTCCCTCCCATGTGGATTGTATAATCATTCTAGTATCATTTGTTGAAAAGACTCTTTTCTCTGTTTAATTGCATTGGAGCTTTTGTTGAAAATTAATTGAACATGTGCGTACAGCTTTTTTCTGGGCTTTCTGTTATGTTCTATTAGTCTATTTTTCTATCCTGCACCACCACCACGCTGTCTTAATGACTGTAACTTTTTTGTTTTGAGAAAGATTAGCCCTGAGCTAACTGCTGCCAATCCTCCTCTTTTTGCTGAGGAAGGCTGGCCCTGAGCTAGCATCCATGCCCATCTTCCTCTGCTTTATATGTGGGACGCCTACCACAGCATGGCTTGCCACGCGGTGTCGTGTCCACACCCGGGATCCGAACCAGCGAACCCCGGGCCACCGAAGTGGAACGTGTGCACTTAACTGCTACGCTGCCGGGCCGGCCCCTTAATTACTGTAACTTAGTGATGAGTCTTGAAATCAAGTAGTATAAGACCTCCAGCTTTATTCCTTAACAAAATTGTCTTGCTAGTTTTAGAATAAACGCTTTAATTTGTACAGAAATTTTTGCTGGGAGTTTGGTTGGGATTACGTTGAATCTATAGCTCAGTTTCAGAATTCACTTATTAACATTGAGTCTTCTGATCTGTGCACATGGTATATCTCTCCATTTATTTAAGTCATCTTTAATTTTTCTCAGCAGTGTTTTGTAGTTTTCAGTATGACTGCACTTTTTTTCATTCAGTATATTTGTAGGTATTTGATGTTTTTGATATTTAAAATACTTTAAAATTGTGTTTCAGTTATTTGTTGTTAGTATACAAAAACACAGTTGGTTTGTAATACTGATGTATATCATGTATCCTGCAACTTTGCTCAATTCACTTATCAGTTCTCTTTCTTTTTACACTTATCAATTCTCATGATGTATTTATATATCCCTTTGGATTTTCTATCTACGTAACCATATCATCTGTGAATAAAGACAATTTTACTTTTCCTTTCTAATTGTTATGCCTTTTATTTCTTGCTTTGTTGTACTGGCTGGAACCTCTAATACAGTGTTGAGTAGAAGTGGTGATAGTGGGCCTTCAGTGGTTGAGGAAGTTGCCTGCTAGTCCTATTTGGTGGAGTGTTTTTACCATGAAAGAGTGTTGGATTTTGTCTTGCCTTTTCTCCATCTCTTGAGATGAACATTTGGTTTCTGCCCTTATCCTATTGATATGATGTGTTATAGTTGATTCCAAGCACTGAACCTTGCCCCAGTCAGCCCTCACACCCGCTCTAGGAGGTCAGTGGTATTTTTATCCCTGTCTGTAGGGACACCCCAAGGCACAGGGAGCCGAGTGCCTCCGTCCTAGGGCTCACAGATAGCATACTCTCCTGCTGTGTGCCTGCCCACGCCATCTCGCTGGCTCATGGTTGGCACTGGCAGAGTCAGAGTCTTTCAGGACCTGTCTTCTCTGCTAGAGATCAGGCTCTTTGGACGGGACTGTGTGTGTCTCATTCTGTCTCTTCATTTGTTGCTGAATAGACTCATCTGGTGTTCTCTCGGGGCTGCTGTCCACATTCACATCTTTTGGAATTCCTCTTCAGGAATTTGACTCTCAGCTGTCAGGCCATTGACTGCTCCATTTTTTTTGGTAAGATTTAATTTACATACCATAAAATCCACCCTTTTAAAGTGTACACTTCACTGGCTTTTAGTATATTCACAAGATTGTATAGCCATCACCAGGAGCTAACTTAGAACATTTATCACCCCAGAGAGGACCCACTGACACTCTGGTTTTGAAGACTTGCCCTCCCTCTTGGGCTTGCACTAACCTGCCCCATCCCTTCCTTGGCTCTGCCGGGTGGCCCTCCCTGGACCGGTTCAGTCCTAGGTGGTACTTTCATGTTGTCTCCCTCCATGTTGATCATTCCTTTTGTATCTTCTTGATACCGCCTTCTTTTCTTTATTACTGGGCCAGAATCTGGTACTGTGTGGAGATTGAGAACATGGACTTTGCTGTCAGCCAACCTGAGTTCAAGTTCTAGGACTGACATTTATTATCCTTGTGTCCGTAGGCTAGTCCTGTAATTATCGAGGCCTTTGCCTTTTAACCTGTGAACTGGGCCTCGTGGTAAACTAACTGCCGCACTGAGTTGTGCTGGGATCACACAGTATCTGCACACAGTAAGGTGTCTGTAAAAACCTCTCTTGTTCTCTTTCTTGTGGCAGGTGTAACCCTGAAGCCAAAGTGCCTTGGCTTAGTTCTTTTGTCTTCTTTTTGGACTGAGCTCTGTTCATTGCCCCAGTTTCCACACTGGTGCTTGTTGGGGCTTTTTTCTCCCTATTTGGCAATGCTTTTTAGTTGCCTATCTCCAGTTATTTTTCCTTCAAGAGTTTTGGCCCAGGATATGCCCAGCCCTGCCTGCTCTTGGTTCTGGTTCTCCCAGGAGGACAGTGTTGGGAACAAATGCAATGTAGGCACTGTGTGTTGTCTGTTGTGGTGGGGCAGATGCACACTGGGCCTTGCTGTGATGTGTCTCTGATTCCCTATAGTTGATTCCTTTCCTCCGTGTGCTATCTAGGGAGGTGTCTGGTGTTGGCCACTGTCCTAGACTGGTGGTGGCAGTCATTATAGCTCTCTGTCACGGAGTCACATTTTTACCTGCATTACATGTGCATTGGGCACTTGCTCAATATTTCAGAGCTAGTCAGTGACAGAAGCTGGACTTCACGCTGGGGCCTTTGAGGTTGTAGAGCACCTGCTATGGTCAGGGCTGCTGCCTGGATGGGTTCTTTGTCTGCTTGGGGGTCTGTGTTTGTCTCCAGGAGGGAACAGTAGGGCTGGAGCGCTTAGCACAGGTGAGGAGGGTGTGTGCTTACAATGCTGGCCAGCTCTGTCCTTCACTGGGAGAGAGCTGCTGTGATTACTAGCAATAAGCAGATGGTAAGTTTTCGGTTTTCATGTAGAGTCGTCTCTTCATCCTACCAAACAGCCAGGAGGAAGCTCTTGAGAAAACCAGGAGACAGTGACAGCCCTCTCAGGCCTGACAGAGCTCTTGCTCAGGGTGTCTGGTGGGGCTGTGTGTTGAAGTCATCTTTCTGAGACTTTGGTGGGAGACCAGCTGAGCTCCACTGCTGGGAGGAGAAACGCTGCCTTGGGAGCCTGAAGCCCTAGGAGTGTGCAACCACATAAGCAGGCTGTTCTTGGGATGGTGACACTTGAACTAACTGCCAGTATGCTCCAGGTGCAGGGTGGATGCTCTATATGTGGGTCTCATCTTATCCTTACAGTTCCCAGAAGGCAGGATGGAGTCTGGGGTGTGGACACGAAAGCAGGGGGGCTCTCTGGCAGAGCCACTGTTGACCTGAGGATGCATTTTGCTTGACCTTTAGACTTTTGGTCCACATAGTGTTAAAAAAATTAAATTAGTTATCAACATTTGAAGACATGAGGATTTAAAAAAATCTGGATTTCTGGTTTCTTGTAGAAATTGGCAGGTGTATTCCCTTGCCCTGTGTCCCTGTAGGTGGCTAGAGTGGGTCTGTCCTTGCTCCCTCAATTGGACTCATGCCTGTGCTGCTGGCTTCTCTCCATCTGCTGTCTTCTCTTCCTAGCTCACTTCCTTCCGCTGATACCTTGCCCAGAACTGTAGCCCTTTGAATTGCAGCCCTTGCGTTGGGATGTGGTAGAAGAACTGGATATCAGGTAACTGGGCGCTTTCCTATTGCCACAATAAGAAGGCCCTTGCTCCAGAGGTATAATGGTTTAGGGTATTCCCTTTAGAGTGGAGCTAGCTTCGTTTTTGTTTTGTTTTGTTTTTGGGTTTTTGTTTGTTTTCCAAGGAAGATTAGCCCTGAGCTAACATCTGCCAATCCTCCTCTTTTTTCTGAGGAAGACTGGCCCTGAGCTAACATCCGTGCCCATCTTACTTTATACATGGGACGCCTACCACAGCATGGCTTGCCACGCAGTGCCATGTCCGCACCCGGGATCCCTACCAGTGAACCCCAGGCCACCGAAGCGGAATGTGTGCACTTAACTGCTGCGCCATCAGGCGGGCCCCTAGCTTTGTTTTTAAAAAATTCCTCCCCATCTTTCTGGCATCTGGAGTTAGCCTAGGCTGTGGTTTCCTGATCTCTGACTACAACACTCATGCAAGGCTTGTTCCCCTGAAAGATTCTCCACTTTTTCTTGGCCCTTCTTCATGGGGGCACCTACCAGCGTCAGGAGCTGGGAACCTGCAGGGAGGAGAGGCAGCTGGTCCAGCTGTCTGCAGCTGCTCCTTAGTCAGCATGCTGACCCTATCCTGCTCTCTGCTCTTGGAGATGCGCTGGGCTGGGGAGGAGTCTGACTTCGCAGCATTCACACTGGCACTTGTTTTGGGATCCAGTTTCTTTCTGGGGTTTCCCCATCAGTTTGCTCCTATTTATTTATTTTGCTAGAAGATGTTTTCCTCTAGAATTTCAAATTTGTTTCCATATATTTATATATATTATTCTCTAGTAGATTTTAAGAAATGAATTTTTAATTGTTAAAGTAGTAAATATATGAGGCTTCTAATTAAAAAATCTATTCTTACCTGCAGCCCTCCCCCTCCCCTAGAAGCAACTGTTTTTGAACTCATAGCTATTTAATTCTGATAGTTACTTCCATAAATTAATAATGATAAAAAATAATAGCAGCTAACATGTATTAAGGGCTTTTCATGTATCAAGTGTTGTTCTAAGACCTTTACATTGACTTCTCCTTTTAATTCTCACTGTAAGTATATGAGGGAGGTGTTGTTATCTGCCTTTTACAGATGAGGAAACTGAAGCACAGAGAGAGGCTAACTGACTTGCTCAAGGTCTCATCTTTTTTCTTTTTTCCATTGTGGTAAAATAGACATAATGTAAAATTTACCATGTTAACCATTTTTAGGTATACAGTTCGGTGGTATTAAGTACTTTCACATTGTTGTGCAACCATCTCCACCATCCATCTCCAGAACTTTTTCATCGTCCCAAACTGAAACTCTGTCCCATTAAACACTAACTCCTCATCCCTCCTCCCTGAGCCCCTGGCACCCACCATTCTACTTTCTGTCTGCGGATTTGACGACTCTAGGGACCTCATATAAGTGGAATCATATGGTATTTGTCTTTTTTGTAACTGGCTTATTTCACTTAGCATAATGTCCTCAAGTTTCATTCATATAGGGTGTGTCAGAGCTTCCATCCCTTTTAAGGCTAAATAATATTACATTGTATGTATAGACCACATTCATCTATTGATGGATATTTGGGTTACTTGCATCTTATATTGTCACGTTCTTTCTTTATATGGTCACAGAAAGACCCTCTTGGGCATCCTGTTATATGAACTGAATTGTGTTTCCCCCAAATTCATGTGGGGAAGCCCTAACCCTCAATGTGATTGTATTTGGAAATGGGGCTTTAGAAGGTAATTAAGGTTAAATGAGGTCACATAGTTGAGATCCTAATCCTGTGGCCTTAAGAGAAAGAGAGAGATCGTGTTCTCTTTCCGCGTGCAAACACTTAGGAAAGGCTGTGTGAGGACACAGCGAGACGGCAGCCAGCCACAAGCTGGGAACAGGGCTCTCACCAGAACCCAACCATGCTGGCATCCTAATCTTAGACTTCCACCCTCCAGATCTGTGAGGAAATAAATTTCTGGTTGTTTAAGCCCCCAGTCTTCTGGTATTGTGTTGTTGGAGTCTGAGCTGAGATATCCTGTTTCTCCCTGGTAAGAGTCAAGGAAAAGTTTGCAAGAGTGGAGATGATCCTGAATAGTTATTAAAATAGGGTCCTTTTTGACCCACCTTGGAGATTTGTTGGTTAGCTGGAGCCCTCGCCTATGGAATGGAGGTGTCTTACTTTGCCTCCTGACCATGGGCCTTGGCTTCGAGAGAAGTTTTCAGGCCCAGGAAGTGATTAGGGATGGATGCCCATGGCCCTCTGCCTGCCTCACTCTTAGGGAAAAGAGAATGTCATTATTTGAGGGTCAGACTCTGGGCTCAGCTCAGTTAACCTTTGGACCTGGTGCAATTTCCCGTTGGGGGACCGTGCAGTACCTGTGTCCTCTACCATTAGACAGCCTGACCGACCACCTGTTGTCATGAAGCAACATCTCTTTCATTCCTCTGCTGTCTGACACTTCCACTGCTTGACTATTTCCTGGTGATGATTTGTGAAAATCCTCCTGGGACTGATTCACCAGGGAGCCCCACCCAGTTTGGGTGACGTCCTAGAAAACCTTCAAATGTCCCCATTTCCGGGCATTGGTTAGACATGGAGGAAGCTGGAGGAATCTGGCCTCCCATATCCAGGGCAGGCCATATCTTTGGGCATTTGGCAGGGGCTGGTCTGCATAGCAGGGGCAATGGTTGTCTTGTTTTAGATTTGGTGATCTCCCTTTAAAGATCCCCCAAGCCTCTTAGAAGGTGACTCAGTAGGGCAGACTTTTCTGACTTGGGTAATTACACACACACATCTACACACCTGCACAAATAGAGATAATTATAACAAACCTCTATGTACCCATTACTCAGCATCAACAATTATCAACACTTTGCTAATCTTGTTTTGCATCTCTCTCCTCCTCCCAATCTTTTTTTTCCTGGTGTTTTAAAAACTAAATTGCAGAAGTCATGAAAGCATGCTGGTTCACCTGCAAGTCTCAGGTCCACATTCAGCTTTTCCTAGTTGCCTAAAAAATGTCTTCTGTAATTGGTTTGTTTGAGCCAAGGTCCAACTATCACATTTCATTGTATGTCTCTTAAATTCCTTATTCTTACAATAGCCTCCACCTCCCATTTTTTTTTTATGTTTTCTTTTTTTTTTTTTTGTTAATGGACATTTATTTATTTATTTATTAAAGATTGGCACCTGAGCTAACAACTGTTGCCAATCTTTTTTTTTTTCTTCTGCTTTTTCTCCCCAAATCCCTCTAGTATATAGTTGTATATTTTAGTTGTGGGTCCTTCTAGTTGTCGCATGTGGGACGCCGCCTCAGCCTGGCCTGATGAGTAGTGCCATGTCCGCGCCCAGGTTCCGAACTGGCGAAACCCCAGGCCACCAAAGTGGAGCATGCGAACTTAACCACTCAGCCCCGGGGCTGGCCCCTATTTATTTATTAAATATTTACTTAATTTTTTTTTGTTTGCAGTGACATTGGTTTATAACATTGTATGAATTTTGTGTGTACATCATAATATATTTCAAATTCTATGTAGATTACATCATGTTCACCACCTGGCCCCCGCTTTTCTCTGTCATTCATTTGTTGGAGAAATTGGGTTATTTGTCCTGTAACCTCTCCCACATTCTGTGTTTGACTGGTTTGCTTCCTTTTCTATTATTTAACTTGTTCCTTCTTCTCTCATACAGTATTTCCAGTAAAGAGATAGTTACATCTGACAGTGTGATTAGATTTAGGCACAGTTTTCTTAGGTAGGAAAAATGAACAGGTGATCTGATGGGTTTTAATGTAATATCCACAGGAGACTTGGATTTTGTAACATTGTCCATTTTATATACATTTCAGACCTTTAATATCTTTGTTAAGTATTTGTGAAAAGAAATTTTGACCTAGGGTGGGTTGGCCATCCTTATTTCATTAAACCTTAGGGATGTTTTTCCAGATGGAAATTTCTTCCTTCAGATTTTAGTTCAGTTCTCTGACAAAACAGACTGATTTATCTTCCTAGTGTGTGATGTCTGCTTAGATGTTAGGACATTTTAAAAATTCTATCTACTTTTCCTTACTGGGCTTCCTCCAGTAGCTGTTGGAGAATGGGAGAATTGCTTCCCTTTGGCTTATTACTCTATAGACAAGTATATTAAGCTAAATAGAAAAGGTTTAAAGAAAACAAAAACAAAATCTAGCTAGTGGTACAGAGTGGTAGCACCTGGGACACATTTTGGGGGAAATATCACATCTGCCTTTCCTGGAGACAGGATCATAGATCATAGTCCTGTTTATCATAGACCTTAGGATGGGTATATATATATATTTTTTCTGCTTTATCTCCCAAAATCCCCCCTGTACATAGTTGTATATCTTAGTTGTAGGTCCTTGTAGTTGTGGAGGATATTTTATATTATTCTCTTTTATTTTAACTCTTCTATAATCCAAATAAATCATGAAATAATTACTCCAAATAAATCAAGGATCACAGTGTAGAAAATGAAACTATATGAGTACTAGAAGAAAACAAAGGTGAATTTCTTTATAACCTGGGATTGGGAAAAGCTTTTCTAACTGTGACTCAGAATCCAGAAGCAGTAAAAGAAGGTTGATAACTATATTGAGATACCATTTCTTGCTTACCATATATTGGTAGAGTGGCCAACCGTCCTGGTTTGCCCAGGACTGTCCCAGTTTTAGCATTGAAAGTCTTGTGTCCTGAGAAACCCCTAAGTCCTCAGCAGACTGGCTTTAAGTATTGGCAAAAATCCCAAAGTTTAACCATTTGTTTTTTTGACCAGGCTGTGTTGAAACTGGCTATACTCTTGCCAGTAGGAATGCAAAATGGTACAGCGCCTCTGGAGGAGGATTTATCTGTGTCTTGCATATTTATATATGCATCTGTCCTTTGACCCAGCAATCTCAGATCTGCTAAGAATCTGTGTTAAAGAGATGCTGGCAAAAATAGGAAATGACTTATGCAGAAGCCTGTTCATTGCAGAATTATTTGTAATAGCAAAACACTAGAAACAACCCACGTGTCCCTCACTAGGGGTAAGTCTGCATAATGGAGTACTGTACAGCTGTCACAAGGAGTGGGAGTGGTTGGTGATATGATTCAGGTCAGGACAGTGGTTTGCACCTTTGGGGACATGAGGAGTACTTCCGGGTAATCCAGTTCCTTGAACTGAATAGTGGTTGCATAGATGGGTTTATTTTGTGAAAATTCAGTGAGCTGTTCACTTATGATTTGTGTACTTTTCTGTAGTATATTTAAAGTCAGTAAAAATGTTTACTAAAAAAAAAGAGTAAGGAAGATCTCTATGAAAAAAGCAAGGTAGTATTTGTATTTTGTTACCTTTGGTACAGAAAGGTTGGAAGGAATATGAGAAAAAGTATATATTTACAGTGAAACAATAAATCGGAAAATTAATAAAAATAGTTATTGAAAGGAAAGGAGCGTTATGAGGGGACAGGGATGGGGTAAGACTTCTGTGAGGTACTTTCTTATGAGATTCTTTTGCAAATTTTGGAAAATTTCTGGCTGTAATTTCTTCATGAATTTTTGTATCCTATTCTCTAATGTTCCTGTGGAATTTCAGTTACAGGAATGGTAGACCACTTAATACTGTCCCTCAGGTCGCTGAGGTTCTGTTCATTTTCTGCCTCTTCAGATTGGATGGTTTCTGTTGCTCTGGCTTAGGTTCACTGACTTTCTTTTTCAGTCTCCAATTTTTTTTTGCCAATCCATTATATATTTTTATCTCAGATATTGTACTTTTCAGTTCTAGGATAGTCATTTGTCTTTCTGCTTAGTTTCCATTTCTTTCCTGAGATTCTGTCTTGCCTTTTTTTACTGGGAAAGATTTGCCTGAGCTAACATCTGTCCCCGATCTCCCTCTCTTCCCCCCTACCCCCCACCGAAGCCCCAGTATGTAGTTGTGTATTCTAGTTGTAGGTCATTCTAGTTCTTCTATGTGAGCTGCCCACACAGCATGGTTACTGACAGATGGGTGGTGTGGTTCTGTGCCCAGGAACTGAACCCAGGCCATTGAAGTGGAGTGAGCCGAACTTTAACACTAGGCCATCAGGGCTGGCTCAGAGATTCTTTCTTTTCACTCATTATTATCATCTTTTCCTTTAAGTCCTTGAATATATTTATTATTGCTTTAAAGTCCGTTTCGGCTAATTCTGCCATCTGAGACATCTTGGGGTCTTTTTTTTTTTTTTTTTTTTTTTGAGGAAGATTAGCCCTGAGCTAACATCTGCCTCCAATCCTCTTCTTTTTTTGCTGAGGAAGACTGGCCCTGAGCTAACATCTGTGCCCATCTTCCTCTGCTTTATATATGGGACACCTGCCACAGCATGGCTTGACAAGTGGTGCCATGTCTGCACCTGGGATCTGAACGAGCGAACCCCAGGCTGCTGAAGCAGAATGTGCGAACTTAACTGCTGTGCCCCCAGGCTGGCCCCTCTTGGGATCTGTTTTTAATAGCTGTTTTTTAATTTAAAAAAGTCAGTCACATTTTTCTGCTGCTTTATTTAAAATTTTTGTTTTTTAAAGATTGGCACCTGAGCTAACATCTGTTGCCAGTCTTGTTATTCTTTTTCCTTCTCTTCCCAAAGCCCCCCCAGTACATAGTTGTATGTTCTAGTTGAGAATGCCTCTGGTTGTGCTCTGTGGGGTGACACCTCAGCATGGCTTGATGAGCAGTGCCACGTCCACACCCAGGATCCCAACTGGTGAAACCCTGGGCCACTGAAGTGGAGCGTATGAACTTAATCACTCAGCCATGGGCCTGGCTCCTATGCTGCTTTATATGTCTAATAATTTTTTATTAACGTTGGTATTTGGAATGTGGTCTTGAGTTTTGTTCTGGCAGATAGTTAAATTACTGGAGGATCATCTTGGTCCTGTCGAGCTTTGTTTTGTTGTTTGTTGGAGTGGGTTTGTTTTGGTTTTGAACTTAGTCTTTCGGTATGGCCTTTGCTCAGGTTATAACTTTTACTCTGCAGGTTTGGCCTTACTGATGTCCCAGCTCAGTGCCCAAGGGTGCTCTGCAAGGTTCTCCATCCTACCTGGATTGGAACCCAGTGCCTCCCAGGCTGCAGGACATCCAGCGTCTTTGTTCAGCTCTCAGCCCCACTGCTCTCAGTTCGGTGGGTCTGTGGGGCTGGAATACCTGTTATATAGTTTTGACACAGAACCATATAAATATTTTACATAAGTAAAAAACAAAGTTAAACCAAAAACAATAACAAAAAAGCAATCCCCCCCCCCAACTGAACATAAATACATACAAATGAACCTAACTACATCAAGTTGATGACATAATCAGATGGGAAATAAATTACTTCGAGTGAAGAGGAGGAAAATAGTTTTGAAATTTATTCAGTGGTTTTTTTGTTAGTAGTAACTGTTATTTTGAAATAGTTGCATCTATGTTGTAAGTTAAAGCAAATTGGTAACTATGTAAATCTTATTAATAAATGAGATTTGCAACAGAACCCTGAACTATTTAGGGTCCACATTTCAAGCTCTAATTCTTCTGGCTAGTGTAGACTAGCCAGGCTGTTAACTGAGTAAGCATGAAGGAGGGCATCGATAATCATAATGGAAATGCAAATTAAATGAGAATTCCACTTCAGTCCCATCAGAATAGCAAATGTGAAAAAGTCTGACCATACCGAGGGTAGACAGATTGGGGAAAGAGGAATACTTTTGCAAGCATGTGGGCGTGTGCATTGATTTAGTAAAGGACATCGGAGAGTAAGTGAGTAATAGCTACTAAACTTGAAAGTATCTGTCTTGTGACACAGCCCTTCCACTTCCAGGCGAATAAAAGGTGAGAAACACTCACTATGCAAAAGGATGCATATTCAGAATGTTGAGGGCAATCTTGTTTGTGATAAATGATGAACCAGAAACAACCTAAAAGTACCTCAATAGAGAAATGGGTAAAAAACACCTCTTCATATAAAGGAATAGTGTCTACCATGTTTAAAATGAAAGAATTAAAACTATCTGTATCAATATAGATAATTTTCAAAAATATAAAGTTGAGGTGACATCAGCATCATGGTGGAGTGAGTTGTCCTGGTAATCTCTCCCCTCCAACATACAACAAAAAGGTTATTCACACTCCAACAGAGGACATCCAAACACGACACAAATAACATTGGAGAGGGACCGGCCCCAGGGCGAGTGGTTAAGTTCATGTGCTCTGCTTTGGCAGCCCAGGGTTCTGCTGGTTTGGATCCTGGGTGCGGACATGGCACCGCTCATCAAGCCATGCTGAGGTGGCGTCCCACATGCCACAACTAGAAGGACCCACAACTAAAAAAATATACAGCTGTGTACTGGGGGGCTTGGGGAGAAGAAGGAAAAAAATAAAATCTTTAAAAGACATCAGAGAGCCACAGAGCCATATGATGAAGGACAGAGAGGCTGGAACCCTCCTTGGAGGAGGTGGAATGGGGTAAGAGAAAAATTCGCTTCCTCTCCTGAGACTGAGATCAAGGACAACGGGAGGCCTTCGAGAGGGAAGGAACAGGGGAGTGGACATTCGTTTGCGGGAACATCAAGGATCCCTGGTGGGCCCTTGTAGCCTAGAGGGAAGCCCTCTATTGGGGGGAAAGCTTTCGTGGGGGGTGACTTTATCAAGCCAACACTCCAGGAGAGCAGATAGCAAGAGCAGAGGGAGAAAACCCCGAGGTCACGCAGGAGAAAGCGCCCCTCCCCCACCCACTCAGTTTGCTCCAGTGCCTGGGATCTCATCAAAGGCAGAAGGCTCAGAATACGTGGCTGTTGACCCCCACCCAGTGGCGACAGGCGGTAATCACGACCAGATAACACCAGGATGCGAAAAAAACAGAGCCACTCCCTCTAGCAATATCAAACATTATATTAGATCTCCAGACCAGAGAGAAAATGACAAGTACCCAGAAATACGTAATCTTAATGACAAAGAATTCAAAATAGCTATCATCAAAAAACTCAACAAGTTAAAAGAGAATGTAGAGAAACAATTCAATGAGTTCAGGAGCTGCTTCACAAAAGAGATTAAAACTGTAAAGAAGAATCAATCGGAAATGTTAGACGTGAAAGACACAATCAATGAGATAAAATATGGATTCCCTGGACGATCGAGTGGACCCCAGAGAGCAGCGAATCAGCATAATTGAAGATAGACATGTTGAAATGCTCCAGATAGAGGAGGAGAGAGAACTAAGACTAAAAAGAAAGGAATAAAGTTTCTGAGACATATCCAACTCAATTAGGAAATGCAATATAAGAATTATAAGTATTCAAGAAGGAGAAGAGAAGGAGAGTGAAGCAGAAAGCGTGTTCAAAGAAATAGTAGCAGAGAACTTCCCAAACCTAGAGAAAGAGATGGAAATCCATGTGGAAGAAGAATCCAGATCTAGATACGTTAATGTAAAAAGATGTACTGGAAGGCATATAGTAGTAAAACCGGCAGAAATTAATGACAAAGAAAGAATACAAAGGGCAGCAAGGCAGAAGAAGACAACCTACAAAGGAACCCCTATCAGGCTTTCAGTGGACTTCACTGCAGAAGCCTTACAGGCCAGGGGAGAATAGAATGACACATTCAAGTCTTTGAAAGACAAAAATTTTCAGCCAAGAATACTCTATCCAGCAAAAATACCCTTCAGATATGATGGAGAAATAAAAAACTTTCCCAGATAAACAAAAGCTAAGGGAGTTCGTAGCCACAAGACAACCACCCCCCCCCCCCCCCGCCCCAACACACACAAGAAATCCTCAAGAAGGCCCTCATACCTGGAAAAAAAAAAAAAAAAAACGGAGAAAGGGGTTACAAAGCACGGAGTAAGGAGATAGATAGGTAGACAAAATCGGAGCAGGATAGCAAATACTCAAGTATAGCATTAACGACAAATGGAAGGAAAACATCAAAAACAAAGATAATCTTGTCATTTTGACCACCACCACCAGTGAGAAAAACCACTTAGGAGGGGAGGAGGAGAGAGACTGAATTGGTCTAACCTAAGGAAATGAGAGGCCATCAGAAAATGGACTATCTTATACACGAGCTTCTGAATACAAATCTCATGGTAACCACTAAACAAAAAAGCAGAACAGAGACACAAATAATAAATAAGGAGAAAACAAACACAACATAAAAAAACTACATAATCCAATAGGTAGACTAAAACACACAGGACGAGAAACAAAGGAAATGCAGGAGAAGCGGAAAAGGAGTGATAAAATGGCAGCATTAAGCCCTCATACATCGATAATCACCCTAACTGTAAATGGATTGAATCCTCCAATAAAAAGACACAGACTGGCAAGATGGATTACAGAACAAGACCCAACAATATGCTGCCTCCAGGAAACACGTCTCAGCTCCAACAACAAACAGAGGCTCAGAGTGAAGGGATGGAAGACGATACTCCAAGCTAATGGCAAACAAAAGAAAGCAGGTGTCACAATATTTGTATCAGACAAAGTAGACTTCAAGGCAAGACAGGGAAAGAGAGACAAAGAGGGGCAGTATATAATGATCAAAGGGACATTCCGTGAAGAAGAAATAACGCTTAGAAATATCTATTCCCCCAACACAGGAGGACCAAAGTAGATAAAGCAACTATTAACAAATCTAAAAGGAGACATTAATAATAGCACAATAGTATTAGGGGACCTCAACACTCCACTCACATCAATGGGTAGATCATCCAGACAGAAAATCAACAAGGAAACAGTGGAATTAAATGAAAAGCTAGAGCAGTTGGACTTAATAGACACATAGAGAACACTCCATCCAAAAACAGCAGAATACACATTCTTCTCAACTGCGCATGGAACATTCTCAAGGATAGACCATATGTTGGGAAACAAGGCAAGCCTCAATAAACTTAAGAAGATTGAAATAATAACAAGCATCTTTTCTGATCACAGTGCCCTGAAGCTAGAAATTAATTACAAGAAAAAAGCTGAGAAAGGGACAAAGATGTGGAGACTAAACAACATGCTATTGAACAAGCAATGGATCAGTGAAGAAATTAAAGGAGAAATCAAAAAGCATCTGGAGACAAATGAAAATGAAAACACACCATACCAACTCATATGGGATGCAGCAAAAGCCATATTAAGAGGGAAATTCATTGCAATAAGGCTCACCTTAACGAACAAGAAAAATCCCAAATAAGCAACCTCAAATTGCACCTAACTGAATCAGAAAAAGAAGAACAAACAAAGCCCAAAGTCAGCAGAAGGAGAGAAATAATAAAAACCAGAGCAGAAATAAATGCGATTGAAACAAAAAAGGCAGTAGAAAGGATCAATGAAACAAAGAGCTGGTTCTTTGAGAAGATAAATAAAATCGACAAACCCCTAGCCAGACTTATAAGGAAAAAAAGACAGATAAACAAAATTAGAAATGAAAGAGGGGAAATAAGAGCGGATACCGCAGAAATACAAGATTGTAAGAGAATACTAGGAAAAACTATATGCCAACAAAATGGATAATCTAGAGGTAATGGATAAATTCTTAGACTCTTACAACCTCCCAAAGCTGAATCAAGAAGAAACAGATAATCTGAATAGACCAATCTCAAGGAAAGGGATTGAAACAGTAATCAAAAGCATCTCAAAGAATAAAAGCCCAGGACCGGATGGCTTCCCTGGGGAATTCCGCCAAACATTCAGAGAGGATTTAATACCTATCCTTCTCAAGCTATTCCAAAAAATTAGGGAAGATGGAAGACTTCCTAAGACATTTCACAAGGCCAACATCACTCTGATACCAAAGCCTGACAAGGACGACACAATAAAGGAAAACTACTGGCCAATATCGCTGATGAACATAGATACAAAAATCCTCAACAAAATATTGGCAACCTGAATACAGGAACACATCAAAAAGATCATACATCACGACCAAGTGGGATTTATACCAGGGACACAGGAATGGTTCAACATCCGCAAATCCATCAGTGTGATATACCACATCAACAAATTGAGGAATAAAAACCACACGATCGGGGCCGGCCCCATGGCCAAGTGGTTAACTTCGCACGCTCCGCTTCAGTGGCCCAGGGTTTCACCGGTTCGGATCCTGGGCACGGACATGGCACCACTCATTAAGCCATGCTGAGGCGGCACCCCACATGCCACAACTGGAAGGACCCACAACTGAAAATATACAACTGTGTACCGGGGGGCTTTGGGGAGAAAAACGAAAAATAAAATCTTTAAAAAAAGCAAAAACCACATGATCATCTCAATAGACACAGAGAAAGCACTTGACAAGATCCAACAGCCATTTATGACAAAAACTCTCAACAAAATGGGGATAGAAGGAAATTACCTCAACATAATGAAGGCCGTATATGACAAACCCACAGCCAACATCATACTCAATTGGCAAAAACTGAACACCATCCCTCTGAGAATAGGAACAAGATAAGGATGCCCACTATCACCACTCTTATTCAACATAGTACTGGAGGTTTTGGCAAGAGCAATTAGGCAAGAGAAAGGAATAAAAGGAATCCAAATAGGGAGTGAAGAAGTGAAACTCTCCCTGTTTGCAGACGACGTGATCTTATGTATAGAAAACCCTAAAGAATCCGTTGGAAAACTATTAGAAATAACTGACAACTACAGTCAAGTTGTGGGATACAAAATCAACTTACAAAAAGATCAGTTGCATTTCTGTACTCTAATAACGAACTAACAGAGAACTCAAGAATACAGTTCCATTTACGATCGCCACTAAAAGAATAAAGTACCTAGGAATAAATTTAACGAAGGAGGTGAAGGACTTATACCATCAAAACTATAAGACATTATTGACAGAAATAGATAACAACATAAAGAGATGGAAAGAGATGCCATGCACGTGGATTGGAAGAATAAACATAGTTAAAATGTCCATGCTACCCAAAGCAATCTACACATTCAGTGCGATCCCAATCAGAATCCCAGTGACATTCTTCATGGAAATAGAACAAAGAATCCTAAAATTCATATGGGGCAACCAAAGATCCCGAATTGCTAAAGCAATACTGAGAAAAAAGAACAAAGCTGGAGGCATCACAATCCCTGACTTCAAAATGTACTACAAAGCCATAGCGATCAAACCAGCACGGCACTGGTACAGAAACAGACACACAGATCAATGGAACAGAACTGAAAGCCCAGAAATAAAAACGCACATCTACGGACAGCTAATCTTCGACAGAGGTGCCAAGAACATACAATGGAGAAAAGACAGTCTCTTCAATAAATGGTGTTGGGAAAACTGGACAGCCACATGCAAAAGAATGAAAGTAGACCATTATCTCACGCCATACACAAAAATAAACTCAAAATGGACCAAAGACTTGAAGATAAGTGCCGAAACCATAAAACTCCTGGAAGATAATATAGGTAGTACACTCTTTGACATTGAACTTATTAAAAGGATCTTTTCGAATACCATGTCTTCTCTGACAAGGGAAACAAAAGAAAAATAAACAAGCGGGAGTTCATCAGACTGAAGAGCTTCTGCAAGGCAAAAGAAACTGGATCAAAACAAAAAGACAACCCACCAAATGGGAGAAAATATTTGCAAATCATGTGTCTGACAAGGGGTTAATCTCCATAATATATAAGGAATTCACACAACTGAACAATAACAGAACAAACAGCCTGAGCAAAAAATGGGCAGAGGATACGAACGGACGTTTTTCCAAAGAAGATATACAGAGGGCCAATAGACACATGAAAAGATGTTGAACATCACTAATCATCAGGGAAATGCAAATCAAAACTACACTAAGATACCACCTTACGCCTGTTAAAATGGCTATAATCACTAAGACTAAAAATAACAAATGCTGGAGAGGGTGTGGAGAAAAGGGAGCCCTCATACACTGCTGGTGGGAATGCAAACTGGTGCAGCCACTATGGAAAACAGTATGGAGATTCCTCAAAAAACTAAAACTAGAAAGACCATACGACCCAGCTATCCCATACTGGGTATCTACTCATCAACTTGAAATCAACAATCCAAAGTAACATATGCACCCCTATGTTCACTGAAGCACTATTCACAATAGCCAAGACATGGGAACAATCCAGGTGCCCATCGACTGATGATTGGATAAAGAAGAGGTGGTATGTATATACAATGGACTACTACTCAGCCATAAAAAAGACAAAATCATCCCATTTGCAACAACACGGAAGGACTTGGAGGGAATTACGTTAAGCGAAAAAAGCCAGACTGAGAAAGACAAACACTAGATGATTTCATTCATATGTGGAATATGAACAAACACATGGACAAACAAAACAGTTCAGTGTTTACGAGGGGAAGGGGAGTGAGAGGTGGGCACAGCGGGTGAAGGGGAGCACCTATGCGGTGACGGTAAGTAAATAGTTTACAAGTGAAATGTCACAATGATTTAAAGTATCGTGAACTCAAATAAACACAAAAAATTTAGGCTAAACAAAATAATAGTAAAGTTGAGCTTAAAACAGTTGGAGAGGGGCTGGCCCCGTGGCGTAGTGGTTAAGTTCCCATGCTCCACTTACGCAGGCTGGAGTTCACCAGCCTGGATCCCGGGCCTGGATCTGTGCACTGCTTATCAAGCCATGTTGTGCCAGTCGTCCCACATATAAAATAGAGGAGGACGGGGGGCCGGCCCAGTGGCCCAGCGGTTAGGTTCACATGTTCTGCTTCTTGGCAGCCCAGGGTTCACCAATTCGGGTTCTGGGTGTGGACATGGCACGACTTGGCACGCCATGCTGTAGTAGGCGTCCCACATATAAAATAGAAGAAGTCTTCTGAGTACTTTGTCCAATGCCCCGACAATTATGAAGTTTTCCATTGGGACTGGGAAGAGGAAGAGTAACTCTTGCTGGCCCTGTGTGAACTTTGAGGATTGTTCCCGCTAATCCTTTTGAGTGATGCTTTCCCTGGCTTGCACACCTTCCTCACATACATGTGCTGCTCAGTACTTAGCTGGAGACTGCAGATCTTCAGCGTTCTCTGGGCAACTCTGTCCCCTTCAGTACTTGTCCTGTGAACTCTAGCACCTTGGCCTCCCTGGTCTCCCAGCTCTGCTTCTTCAACTCATGAGCCTGCTGGACTCCATCCGGGTCTTCTGCTATGGCCCTGAACTACTTTTCAGGCAGAAAGCTGGGTAATTAAAGGGCTTGTCTTGTTTCTCTTCTATCAGAGATCACTGATCCTCATTCCCTGATATTGAGTGTCTTGAGAACCATTTCATATATTTTAAGCTTTTTTTTAGTTATTGCATGTAGGAAGTTAAATCTGGTCCCTGTTATTTCATTTTGGCCAGAAGCCAAAGCATTAAAAACAGAGGTTTCTGAATGAAGGTATAAAGTGGCCTAGAAAATATCCATGGGACCTACAAGAATGCTGACCCCCTTTCTAGTTGGGATGCCTGGATGGGACAGCAGAGGTGGCCTTTTCCTGGGTAAACCTCAAGGGAATTCATGTGTTTAGGGAAAGAGATGGGTGTAAGCTTGGGAGAATGGTTCCATAGAAAAACCCAGGGCTGTAGAATGAGATCCTGAGGGTAGGGTAAATCTGAGCTGGAGGACATAGGTGACAGAGGCTTGTACCCTGCATTGGGAGGTTGTGGGAGAGGGTGATGTTGCCAGGAAGTATGAGGGTGGCGGGTGGATACTCAGGATATGTGCCCATTAAGCAGAAGGGATCGCTCATTCCTCGACTGTGTGTCCTTCATGATGTACCAGCTATTTGGGGCTACAGGTGCCCACTGTTCCTCTAGCTCACACTAAGTAGAATTTATCAAGAAGACGTATGCTATAAAAGCATCGGTTCAAAGTCAGAATAAACAGGCCTGAGGTCAGCCTTTTAGAAATACTTCTTTATTTTGAAAACTGTGTATAAAGTGCTAAAAAGCCAATTTTGAATTATTTAGCTTTAAATAATTTTAAATATGAAATGTTAGATGTAAAAAGATGTACCTGTTTTAGAAGATGATAACACTGATATATTTCTGACTTACTAGCACACTTCTGATTGCCTTTTTTTGTTTGATTATTATATGAAACTTTAAAAGACACAAACATAGAGTAAACATAATAATGAACACCCAGGTACTCATCACCCAGCTTCAACAGTGATTAACACTTGGCCAATTTTTTTTTATCTGTCCTTTTCTCTCTCACATTTAAAAAATTTGTTTGGTTTTTGTTTTTTGGTGGAGTATTTTAAAAGTGAATCCCAGAAATAATGTCATTTAACCATGAATACTTCACTTTTTCTCTCTAACAGATAAGGACAGTTCTTATTTTTAAAAACATAGCCACCATGTCATTATTAAAACTAAGAGAATTCACTGTAATTCCTTAATATCATCCAGTACCAGTCCATCTTCAGGTTTCCCCAAGAGCTTCAAAAATATCTTTTTCTAGTTTATTTGTTCTCATTGGACCAAAACGAGATCTAAATATTACATTTGATGTGTATGTCTCTTAAGTCTCTTATATTCTAGAATAGTCACCCATCTCTATTGCTAAAGTATAATTTTCAAAAGGTACAATTGTGACTTCATGCAAATAAATACAAAATGAACAGTCCCAGGTTCTACTTGTCCTTGTTTTTTGCTGCAGACCTTGGAATCAGTCATTTCACCAAGAAACGCTGGTCACTTTATTTGGAAATGGTATTTAGAGATCACAGTTGGAGCACTTTTGAGTGCTTTTCCTCTACAAGTTGTGTTTCTTAGTGGTGGTAGTATATAGTTATGAAAGTAGACAACTTTATAGAGATCCTTCTCATGTCCTTTAATTTCTTAGTGTGACATTCCAACCACTGAGCTAGTTAACCAGACATAAAATGAGTGTATGTCATCAGTACCATCTCTCTAGAACAAGCAAAGACAAGGGATTTTTTAGTTCCTTAATCATGAAATGGTCTGAGAAAATATATTTTTTCCCCTTATTTTTCAGATGAAGAGATTATAAATCTTCCACTGAATGAAAAAATTTTTCTTAAAGTTGCATATACTCCAAGAAAAAAACATAATTTTTTAAATATTTTGCCTGAATTCAAAATTTAAACAAGAAGCTTCAACAGAAGGTAAGGTAATTTCATTTCTGATTCTGCTTTATTGTGTAATTTTTCAAGTATACTGTATAAGTAGAAGTTCAAAGATGCATGACAGCAAAAAAATTTAGTTTTGGAGGTGTGCATGCAGTCTGTCGTCTTTTGGTTGTTTTTTTGAGCCTCCTGTGTCTGGTTTTAAGATGCTGTGTTGTGGAAAAATTACTTGGTCTCTCCAAGCCAAAATGTAATCCAAATAAAATGAGGACAGCCACGTGCTTGTCATGAAGTATATGCCCTGTCTCACTGGGGGAACACGTGAGATAGGGCACACAAACTGTCATGGTTGCCATCCAGAACTCATACTCCATGTAGAAGATGAAAAAAGGAGAGAGGGCTTGTGCTCCCAGCAGTGTTAGATGCTCCTAACAGGCTCTCCCGTTGCAATCTAAGTAGATGCTGGATAAATTACAGTGAGTATAATTTCTTGTGAGCACTTTGGTGCATTAAAAAGTAAGATAACTCTCCAAAGGCCAAAAGAGAAAAAGAAGAGAAAAAGGAACAGTGAGCATTATGATAGCACTCTTTGGCTCCTTGCTGAAGAAAATGTAAATCCTCTGCAGAGGAAAGCATACTCAGTGTGGGCCCTCATGATTTCTATAGATTAAGTTTAAGCAGGCTTGAACTTAGAATCAGAATACACATGCACACACATGCACACACCACTGTGAGAAGGAGCTGGCATAATTAGATGCCCCAAGGCCTGCAGATATTGAATAATCAGATCCAGTATATATAATAATATATGAAATGTTTGAAGAAATATGAAATAGAGTAAAAGTTAGTAATGAAAAGTAAAGTGTCAAAATGATCCAAGAGGAACTTTGAGAAATGAAAAAAATGTTGAAATTAAAAACTCAATATATGTGGATTAAACAGATTAAGTATGGTTGAAGACAGAATTGGTGAGTAAGGATATATATCTGAAGAAATTATCCACCATTCAGCACTGACAGATGGGAGATGGAAATTGTGATTAAGAGAAAATGGAGAATAGAAGAAAATGTGCAGTAAATGTGCAGTTGGAATCCAAGGATGGAAAAATAGGGAAAATGGAGGAGAGGCATTATTCAAAGGATTAATAGCTTTGACTTTTTGGAAACCAATATAAGATATAAACCCCTAGATTTAGGAAGCACGCTATGTCCCAAGTGGTATAAATACAAAGAAACTCACACTCATACACTCAAATTGTATAGCACCAAAGACAAAAACATCTTCAACTAGAGGTAAGAGATAGATTACCTACAAAGGAACATCTGTTAGGTTGACAGTAGATGTCTCAGCATGAATAAAAGCCAATAGAGAGTAGAATAATTCCTCATAGTGATGAGAGAATATAAATTTTAGTGTAGAATTGTGTATCAGATATATTTTGCAAGAAAAACGTCAATGTCTTATATATTTGATAAATGTTAGGCTAGTTTATTTGGACTACCCTCTGTCCTCCCCCTCGACCCATTATGAAAAACAAGTAAAATTGTCAGATTAAAAAAGATCAGAGAACTAACAGTATAGCAAGGAAGCTCTAGACCAAAATATAACAGAAAGTAAGAACCCAGAAAGGTAATTTAAACACTGTAGGATGGACTCTGCCGTTATCCTGAAAGCATTTGCTGATCTGGACAAAGTGGGACTTTGATTTTAGAGGACTCGTAGGATAAGAAGAACAGTAGTTAAGATCTCTAGTCCTCTCAGAGCCTAAAGGAGACCCTTCCCATATTAAATGGGGCTCTGAAGGGCTGTCTCCTCAGAGTAAGTATGAGCTAGAAGCAAACCTGCCTCACTCCATCCCTGCCCCCACCTGGTTGTTTTTATACTAAATGTAGCAGGAAAAAAAGGGGGAAAAACTTGTGGCCATGCATTAGCCTTTGTGCAGATTTGAGCCCAGGTCACATTGCCTGTAGTTCAGGGAAATCAAGTGTGAATTTAGTTGAAGGTTTTATGGTTTGGTCGTGCCTTCAGGCATTCTGCAGAAGCAGACATAAAACCTCTGTGGAGGAAGTTACCTTCATCCTAAGATGCAAAATATCCCCACAGGCGTTTTTTAAGGACAATGATTACTACACAGACAAAACTGACCAAGCACACAAGGAAATAAAGCACCGTGAGTGAAAAACCAGTAGAAACAGACTCTCTAAAACTTCAGATTTTGGAATTAGACTATGAAACAAGCGTACTCTTTCTTTCTTCTTCTTTTTTTTAAAGATTTTATTTTTCCTTTTCTCCCCAAAGCCCCTGGTACATAGCTGTACATTTTTAGTTGTGGGTCCCTCTAGCTGTGGCATGTGAAATGCCGCCTCAGCGTGGCCTGATGAGCGGTGCCATGTCCATGCCCAGGATCTGAACCGGTGACACCCTGGGCCGCTGCAGCGGAGAGCGCAAACTTAACCACTCGGCCACGGGGCTGGCCCCTGCATGCTCTTTCTTTTTAAAGAAATATTTAAAGAAATAAAAACACCTGTAGGAAACTATAAAAGGTGATCTAGAATATTTGTAAAAGAACCAAATAGAACTGCTAGAAATAAAGAATACAATATCCCATATTAAGAATTCATCATATGGGTTTAATATCAAATTTTATACAGTGAAGAGAAAATCAGTGAACCAGGAAACAGGACAGGAGAAATCACCCAGAATGAAGCATAGAAAAAATGATGGCAAATATAGAGTTGAGGTCAGGTGGCATGGAAGATAGAGGGAGAGTCTCTAGCACATGTTTAATTGGTGTGTTTTAAGGAGAAAGGAGAGAACGGGGGCAGATGTATTATTTGAAAAGATAAAAGGCTGAAGATTTTCAAGAATTGTGAAAATACCAATCTGCAGATTCAAGAAGACAAATGAATCATAAACAGGATAAAATAAAAGAAAATTTACAGCTGGTTGTGAAAGAGTAAAACTACAGAGCACCAAAGACAAAGAGAGATGTTAAACCAGAGAAATAAGACAGATTAGTGTCATCCGAACAGTACTTAGACTGCCAGCTGATTTTCCAAGTGTAGCAGTGGAAGTCAGAGCCAGTGGAACAATATCTTCACTGCCCTGAGACTAAACAATTGCTAATTTCTAATTCTAAGTTGAGAAGGAGGGTAAATGGAGGTAAAACATTCCAAAGTCTGTATAATAACTGGGATTGGGTAAAGATACTGATTAACTGTAGATTTTAATAAGCGTACAACTTACAAGTTCTAAAGAACCACTGTAAGAATAGGAACAGTGTACAACTTCCACAGTAGTAGGGAGAAAGTAGTACGACTTCTTTTATTCTTATAAAAAAACTTTTAGCAACCCTTATACTGATGATATATTGAAAGCTTTCTTTGTGAAATTGGGAGGAAGACAGGGGTGCTTACTCTGACCAGTTGTATTAAGGATAGTAATAGAGGTTTTAGCCAGCCCAATAAATCAGAAAAGTGGAGAAAAAAGATAAAAGAATTTGAATGAAAGAAGCAAAACTGTTATCATTCATTGATGATATGATTGTATATGTAGAAAGTCCAAAACAATCTACAAATAATTTAATCAAATCAATAATCACTTAACAAGTTGCTGGATACACAATCAACTTATAAAAATAAATTATCATATAACATCAACAAACACATTGCAATTAAAAAGTTGTGTGTATAGTAGCATTATAAATAAAAACTATCTAGGAATAAATCTAAAGAAGATGTGTAAAACCTCTATGGAGAGCACTATAAATTTCGAGAGAAACTAAAGAAGACTTGAGTAAATGGACAGATATGCCCTGGTTTTGGATTGGAAAATTCATTGTTGTAAATATGCCAGTTCTCCCCAAACTGAACTAGAAATTCATCATAATATCAATCAAAAACCCAAGAGGTGGTATAGGGGGATGGCGGTCGGGAGGGTAGAATTGACAAGCTGACTTTAAATAATTATATGAAAATGGGGCCGGCCCTGTGGCATAGTGGTTAAGTTCAGTGTGCTCCACTTCAGTGGCCCAGGTTTGTGGGATCAGTTCCCGGGCATGGACTTATACCACTCGTCAGCCATGGTATGGCAGTGACCTATATATAAAGTGGAGGAAGACTGGCACAGATGTTAGCTTAGGGCTAATCTTCCTCAAGCAACAAAAGAGAAAGATTGGCAACAGATGTTAGCTCAGGGCTAATCTTCCTCAACAAAAACGTAAATAAGATTATATGAAAATGAAAGGGTCTGTGAATACTCAAGACATTTTTGAAGAATTCCAGTTCATTCCTTGTGCATAAGATCTTGTTGAGTCATCGTTTTGAAAGCCTGAAATGCTCGTGTTCTTCGTATTGGTAGGGTGCCCATCAGTCTGGGTTTTGCCTGTGGTCCTGGTCTCATTATTAATAGCATGCTCTTTCATCATGAGTCCCTTTGGAAGGCTCATTCTGCTGTTTGTAGAAAGGATTGACTGCACCTTTGTTTAGTTTGTGTGTTTTGTTTTTTTTTTGTTGCCCACATTTTCTCAAATATCAACTCTAAACCAAACCATCAGAAGAGCATCTGATGATAGTAGAGAAAGATTGCTTCTCTTTGGTGAGTAAGTGGTGGTCAGGAAGGAGTACCAGGCAGCATCAAGCCCAGGCCTGCACTGTGAGGGCCCCTACTTCTTGCTCTCGGGGGTCCCCTGGGCCTCCCTCTTCAAGCAGGGGAATCAACAGCACACAGCCTTCTTGGCCTTCTCCTTTCTTGCTGTGTTGAAGACAAGCAGCCACATAGGGCTGTTGTTCCCGCCACCAGGAAATGAGAGGGTAAATATTGAAACTAATTTAAAAAAGGGAGATAATGAACAGTCATTGAGCTTATAATAATTCAGATGTTTGTTGACCACATGCTATCTGTCAGGCATGTTACTTAGCTCCTATAACTTTCTTTCTTTTTTGCTTTTTCTCCCCAAATCCCCCCAGTACATAGTTGTATATTTTAGTTGTGGGTCCTTCTAGTTGTGGCCTGTGGGACGCTGCCTCAGCTTGGCCTAATGAGCGGTGCCATGTCTGTGCCCAGGATCCGAACTGGCGAAACCCCGGGCCCCCAGTGCAGAGCACCTGAACTTAACCACTCGGCCATGGGGCCGGCCCTCCTCCCATAACTTTTTGAAGAAAATATGATCATTTTACAGGTGAAAAAGCAAGAGCTCGTGGAGGTTAAGAAGTGTGCTCTGATTATCTTAAGGTACAGCCTGAGCTGCTGCAACAAAGATGTCCCAAAGAACAGTGGCTTAAACGAGGTAGAGGTACCTCTCTCAGCTGACAGGCAGGTCTGGTAGTGGCCTTCCTCACCCGGGGCTTTCACTCTGGAGTTGGAAGGATTACTCTAGGTCTTGCCCTCTCCCAGTTGGCAGAAAGTCCAGAAGGAGCTCAACTCAGTAAGGCCTTGAGGTTCCAACCCATGCCCATCCTTTTGCCTAGAGTTCAGTCACACGACTAGCTGGCTGCAAGGGAGGCTGGGAAAGTTAGGGTTAAGGAGGGTGGCCAGGTACCCAACTAAACTCTATTGCTCTTGAAGAAGGGGAGAGTGAAAATTAGGGCCAAGTAGAATCTCCCACAGCTGTTAGGTCCCTCAGCTGGGAGGTGCAGGCCCAGGCCTTGTGCTCCCATCTGTCCAGCTCCCTGCCCTGCTCTTCCCCTGCACCCCATGTGTCTCAGGTAGTCAGCCTTTAAGGACTTCTTTCAAGTTCTTTTGGCGGTTGATTCAGTGAACCCATAGAGGATGCCAGCCATGTGTCAGGCCTAGAGATATGACCCTGGAATACGAGGGACTGAGAGAGGCAGCTTCTGTCCTAAAGGAGCTCACAGTCTGTGCTGGGGACAGGCACACCCACTGGTTATCCCGGTGGACCCCTCAGAGCGTTGCATCCTGAGGAGCCTGGCCCTTTTCTGAGAGGCTGGTTCTGCATCTGCGTGGGTCTTGGAGGATGTGTTTCCAACAGTATCAGATAGTTCAAACTTTCTTGGAATGCATTAGCATAACCTTGTGTAAAGTGTTCTTTTATAATCATTTTAATTTACTTTTATGTTTGTTTATTTCTTCACTTCTGATTTTGGATTTTTCTTCATCTGTTCCTCCCCTACCACCCCCTTTTTAAAATTAGACCTTCTTTTTGGTCTTTTTTCCCCTCAGTGGACTCAGTGGGTCTCGTTTGTTCTTTAATTGATTATACAAACATTCATTGCTCTCCATGGACTCATATTGCCATTTTTTTTAGGACAAATAGAATTCCAGTGATGTGTCAGTAAATGTTTAACAGCTAGCTCTCCGGGAGAGTAAAAAAACTTCCTGGTTTGTGGCATTTGTCCATTTCCGTAGTGCGAATACTTCCATCATCCAATTTAAGCTACCAGTGTGATGTCACTGAAGGTGGGCTTGGGAGAGGTTGCTCCGTCAGTTCTTGTGAATGGTGCCTGTGGCTTCGGCCACCATGGAGCCCAACCTCTGCAGCAAGGTGACCTTGTCTC
Organism: Equus asinus; assembly: GCF_041296235.1. Classification (NCBI taxonomy): domain Eukaryota; kingdom Metazoa; phylum Chordata; class Mammalia; order Perissodactyla; family Equidae; genus Equus; species Equus asinus. The sequence goes on along the minus strand of NC_091793.1, from coordinate 12,377,598 downwards.
TGTTTCCTTCTCTTCTTTGCAGCGAAGGGTCTTTTTAGGGTTTTTGAGGATAAAATGTGCCAGTTCCAGGCTCTTGGGGTGCAAGTCAGTTAACCTGCACAGCAGCTCCATGAGACAGCGAGGCTCGTTGTTCCCAGTTACAGATGAGGAAACCAAGGCGCAAGTGGTCATGTAACTGGCCACAGCAGAGCCAGGACTCTGATCATAAATCTTTAAAAAACATAGAGGAGATTGGCACAGATTTTGGCTCAGGGCCAATCTTCTTCACCAAACTAAATAAATTTAAAAAATATAATAAAATAACAAAAAGTCCGATTTGTGGCCAGACAGGTCATAGGATGCATTTCAGATTCTGATTTTCTCTTAGCAACAGTCTCTACCACAGAATGTTCTTTTTTGAAAGGCTCTGTTCATGGAACTATGTGATCATATGGGCAGCATTTCTCTTTGGAATCTACCTTCTGTCTGTTGCTAATGCTGCCGTGAAAAAGTAAGTAAAGAAGCAGAATTTCAAGTTTCTTTCACTTGTCTGTTGAATAAGAGTCTAGAAGATGTTGGTGATACCTTGCTTGGCATTCCAGATAGATTGTGGAGTGCATTGTCAGGATTTGACTGGAATCCTTGTGCTGGGTTGATACTCCAGATATAACCAGCAACATCTCAAGTCAACAAGCAGATTCATGAGCTACTTATTTGTTTTAAAGATGCTGTCAGTGGTAGGTCTTGGGTCATCTAGGGAAGGAAAATTACAGCCTTCCTTATAGATAAGGGCCAACTAAGAAGATGCTAGCGTCTCTGTGGAGGGTAGCATATAGTTGCTGGGATATGAGAAACGTTTGGAAAAGAAGCATTCCGTATTATCTGAGAGAAAGTTCTAGAATTAGTTTACACCAGTTCCTTTGTCGGTGAGATTAGCTGCAGCCAAACCAATGCCATTGGAATGAACTCTTTAGAGGATGCCACTGATGCGATCATTTTTAAGTATTTCTTGAAATACACGGGTAACTGACAGAAGCATTGTTATACAGAGATTTTTAAATTTAATGACGTAGCAAATGTACTGATATGTGCTAATGAGGCAAATTGTCAGTCTAATGATTTTCAGAGTAACCTAGTTTTATCTCGAGTACCAATGGTAGTGTAAATAGAGGTTCTCAAATGTTGGTCTGTAATATTGGTGAGATGAGCAAAATAAGTGTAATGAGGTAAGTTTTTCTTAAAACTATATTTTTTCAAAATGAGACATTATCCTCAATCCTGAGATTACGGCTTTCCTTTTTTTGATATTTAAAAAAGAGTCACTGTTTTCTGAAATTAAGGAAATTGTGGATAATAGGTCATCTCTTTTCCTTTTGTCTTGTGTGTCTCCTTTTCTTTTTTTCTCTCTTTCCCTCCTTCCTTCCTCCTTGCTTGGCAAAGTTAAAAAGTTGGCTACACTTTGTTAGTTTTCTAAATTAAAAAAAAATTACTGGTCTACAAAATCCCAGTGTCTTAGAACTATTGAGCTGGGCTGACTTCTACAGACAGGCCCCTTGGGACTTGATTTAGTGAGTAGGTGGTTTTATTGTACAAGACTTGTTCTGTGTTTAGTCTGTGATGGAGTACATAAAACATAGGACCTATCCCTACCATGAAAGAACCTGTGGCCAGTGGGCTGGCCTCTGCGCACCAGGCCTCTGTTTGCTGTGCTGGCGTTACACAGCAGCATCGATAGTGCAGCGGACATCTCGGTGTGTCTGAGCAGTACTGCCAGTGGGATACTGCCTGTGCTGCTCATGTGGGAAAAACAAACCAACTGCTTCATGAAGGGAGCCTCGTAGATATCTGGACAGACTTAACGGCAAAGTTAATAATAACTGGACAGATATTTCATTGAGCCTGGGCAGTGAAATGGGATGATGTCTGGTCTCTTCCAAATGGTCCAGGTGGGAGACAGTCTGAGTGGGAGAGATGGGCCTTGAATTGATGGATGTTGAGGCTGAGGAAGGGGCACACAAGGGTTCATTGTACTGTTCTCTCTACTGTTAGGCATGTATGAAATTTCCCAAGGTAAGTTCAAAATACAAGAAAACATGAAAAGCAAAACCAAACAAACAAAAGTCCCAGCCACCTAGGAACAGAGCTGGCGTGGAGGTTTGAACTGGGACCTCTGTGGTTTCTGGGGAACATGCTGAATGACCGCTCACTGCTGATCAGGGCCTGGCTGCCCTAAGGTAAATCCTGCTGGGAGCTGGGCTTCCTTTCCACTGGAAATGCCCGAGCTGGTTCACAGAAGCACACCATTCTTGTTACCTCCCTCCCTTTTTTGGGAGCGTGCTCTCAGGCTCAGGTGGCCTCATCCTCCTGCGTGGTCTGGACAGGGCCCCTTGTTTTTGTAATTCCTTGAATCTCCATCCCCTCCCTATAGACAATTACTGTGGTGTGGTTAGTGTGTACCCTGTTCTGTGTCTGTATTCCTGTAAACACATGTTGTTGTTTGGTGTGCTTGTATTTTAAATTAAATAGACGGATTGTATTGTGGGCCTGATTCTGTTTCTTATGTTTTTTCATTCAGCCCCATCCTTTAAGATCCGTCAGTGTTGCTGTGTGTCCGTCTAGTCGCTGGCTCTAATGTATGTGATATTCCATGCACTTGCTTCCTCCGCTGCCGCCTCGTATGATCTTCCAATTTCTTAGGGATATGTAGGTAGGAGGGGGATTGCTGGGCAGTGGATGGACATAGGTGGCTTCACTGAGTGCTGTTGTGGGTGCCACAGAGCAGCGGCCTGTCTCCTTTCCTGTCAGGAACGTGTGAGGTTCCTCCTGCCACCTGTCCTGCCAACACTTGTGATGATCTGACCAGTCCAACAGCTGTGAAGTGAGAATATGTATTTAATTATTTTTTCAGAGAATCAGGTTTTAGTTTAGTTAATCTCACGTTTTAGATTTCTTATTTCATTGATTCAAGTTATTATATTTCTCCTTTTGGTTTATTTCAGTGTTCTTTTCTAACTTCCTGGGTTAGTTGCTCAGTTTGTTTAGTTTTCACTGTTCTTATTTCCTGATAAACATGCTTAAAACTATACACTCTTTTCTAAAGTACTCCTTAGAGCTGAGTCTCCCAAATTTTGACATGTAATTTTTTTGTTATTGTTCAATTGCAAATATTTCTTAAGTGCTTTCCTAACTTAAGGGTTTTTAAGGGATATTCATTTAGTTTCAGACACATAGGATTTCTTTTTTTCTTTTTTCTTTTTTTTTGCTGAGGAAGATTTACCCTGAGCTACCATCTGTTGCCAATCTTCCTCTCTTTTTGCCTGAGGAAGATTAGCCCTGAGCTAACATCTGTGCCAGTCTTCCTTTACTTTGTATGTGGGTTGCTGCCACAGCATGGCTGACAAGTGGTGTAGGTCCATGCTTGGGATCCAACCTGTGAGCCTGGGCCACTGAAGTGGAGCATGCCAAACTTAACCACTAGCCACTGGGCCCTCCCTAGGATTTCTTGTAACAGTTTTCTTGAGATAGAATTCACACACCATAAAATTCACCTGTTTAAACTGTACAGTTCAGTAGATTTTAGTGTATTCCCAGAGTTGTACCACCATCCCTACGATTAATTTTAGGATACTTTCATCACCCCAAAAAGAAACCTTGTACCCTTCATCAGTTATCCCCCTTTCCCCTGGCCCTCCCATTCACCCTGCCTCTGGCAACTACTAACCTGCATTCTGTCTCTATAGATTTGTCTCTTCTGCATGTTTCATGTAAGTGACATCATATGCTATGTGGTCTTTCATGACTGACTTCTTTCACTTAGCATAACATTTTCCAGGTTCGTACAGCTTTCAGTACCTATTAGTACTTCATTCCTTTTTTTTTTTGAGGAAGACTGGCCTTGAGCTAACATCTGTACCCATCTTCCTCTACTTTATACTTGGGATGCCTGCCACAGCATGGCTTGATAAGCAGTGAGTAGGTCTGTACCCAGGATCCGAACCGGTGAACCCTGGGCTGCCGAAGCAAAACATGCGAACTTTACCACTGCACCACCAGGCTGCCCCTAGTACTTCATTCCTTTTGATTACAGAATAATATTTCATTGTGTGGACATACCACATCCTCTTAATCCGTTCATCCCTTGATTGACATTTGGGTTGTATCCACTTTCTGGCTTTTATTAATCAATGCTTTGGTGAACATTAGTGTGCAAGTTTCTGTGTGCATGTACATTTTCATTTTTCTTGTGTATAATCCTAGGAGTGGAATTGCTAGCTCATAAGGTAACTCTATGTTTAATCATTTGAAGATCTGCCAGACTATTTTTTCAAAGCAACTGTACCAGTATGCATTCTCACCAGCAATATATGAGGGCTCCAGTTTCTCGAGATCCTCCCCAACACTTGTTTTTATCAGTCTTTTTTTTTAATTGAGTTCATGATAGTTTACATCAATGTGAGATTTCAGTTGTACATTATTTCCTGACCGTCACCGCGTAGGTGCTCCCCTTCACCCGCTGTGCCCACCTCTCACTCCCCTTCCCCTCGTAAACACTGAACTGTTTTGTTTGTCCATGTGTTTGTTCATATTCCACATATGAATGAAATCATCTAGTGTTTGTCTTTCTCAGTCTGGCTTTTTTCGCTTAACGTAATTCCCTCCAAGTCCTTCCGTGTTGTTGCAAATGGGATGATTTTGTCTTTTTTATGGCTGAGTAGTAGTCCATTGTATATACATACCACCTCTTCTTTATCCAATCATCAGTCGATGGGCACCTGGATTGTTCCCATGTCTTGGCTATTGTGAATAGTGCTTCAGTGAACATAGGGGTGCATATGTTACTTTGGATTGTTGATTTCAAGTTGATGAGTAGATACCCAGTATGGGATAGCTGGGTCGTATGGTCTTTCTAGTTTTAGTTTTTTGAGGAATCTCCATACTGTTTTCCATAGTGGCTGCACCAGTTTGCATTCCCACCAGCAGTGTATGAGGGCTCCCTTTTCTCCACACCCTCTCCAGCATTTGTTATTTTTAGTCTTAGTGATTATAGCCATTTTAACAGGCGTAAGGTGGTATCTTAGTGTAGTTTTGATTTGCATTTCCCTGATGATTAGTGATGTTCAACATCTTTTCATGTGTCTATTGGCCCTCTGTATATCTTCTTTGGAAAAACGTCCGTTCGTATCCTCTGCCCATTTTTTGCTCAGGCTGTTTGTTCTGTTATTGTTCAGTTGTGTGAATTCCTTATATATTATGGAGATTAACCCCTTGTCAGACACATGATTTGCAAATATTTTCTCCCATTTGGTGGGTTGTCTTTTTGTTTTGATCCAGTTTCTTTTGCCTTGCAGAAGCTCTTCAGTCTGATGAACTCCCGCTTGTTTATTTTTCTTTTGTTTCCCTTGTCAGAGAAGACATGGTATTCGAAAAGATCCTTTTAATAAGTTCAATGTCAAAGAGTGTACTACCTATATTATCTTCCAGGAGTTTTATGGTTTCGGCACTTATCTTCAAGTCTTTGGTCCATTTTGAGTTTATTTTTGTGTATGGCGTGAGATAATGGTCTACTTTCATTCTTTTGCATGTGGCTGTCCAGTTTTCCCAACACCATTTATTGAAGAGACTGTCTTTTCTCCATTGTATGTTCTTGGCACCTCTGTCGAAGATTAGCTGTCCGTAGATGTGCGTTTTTATTTCTGGGCTTTCAGTTCTGTTCCATTGATCTGTGTGTCTGTTTCTGTACCAGTGCCGTGCTGGTTTGATCGCTATGGCTTTGTAGTACATTTTGAAGTCAGGGATTGTGATGCCTCCAGCTTTGTTCTTTTTTCTCAGTATTGCTTTAGCAATTCGGGATCTTTGGTTGCCCCATATGAATTTTAGGATTCTTTGTTCTATTTCCATGAAGAATGTCACTGGGATTCTGATTGGGATCGCACTGAATGTGTAGATTGCTTTGGGTAGCATGGACATTTTAACTATGTTTATTCTTCCAATCCACGTGCATGGCATCTCTTTCCATCTCTTTATGTTGTTATCTATTTCTGTCAATAATGTCTTATAGTTTTGATGGTATAAGTCCTTCACCTCCTTCGTTAAATTTATTCCTAGGTACTTTATTCTTTTAGTGGCGATCGTAAATGGAACTGTATTCTTGAGTTCTCTGTTAGTTCGTTATTAGAGTACAGAAATGCAACTGATCTTTTTGTAAGTTGATTTTGTATCCCACAACTTGACTGTAGTTGTCAGTTATTTCTAATAGTTTTCCAACGGATTCTTTAGGGTTTTCTATACATAAGATCACGTCGTCTGCAAACAGGGAGAGTTTCACTTCTTCACTCCCTATTTGGATTCCTTTTATTCCTTTCTCTTGCCTAATTGCTCTTGCCAAAACCTCCAGTACTATGTTGAATAAGAGTGGTGATAGTGGGCATCCTTATCTTGTTCCTATTCTCAGAGGGATGGTGTTCAGTTTTTGCCAATTGAGTATGATGTTGGCTGTGGGTTTGTCATATACGGCCTTCATTATGTTGAGGTAATTTCCTTCTATCCCCATTTTGTTGAGAGTTTTTGTCATAAATGGCTGTTGGATCTTGTCAAGTGCTTTCTCTGTGTCTATTGAGATGATCATGTGGTTTTTGCTTTTTTTAAAGATTTTATTTTTCGTTTTTCTCCCCAAAGCCCCCCGGTACACAGTTGTATATTTTCAGTTGTGGGTCCTTCCAGTTGTGGCATGTGGGGTGCCGCCTCAGCATGGCTTAATGAGTGGTGCCATGTCCGTGCCCAGGATCCGAACCGGTGAAACCCTGGGCCACTGAAGCGGAGCGTGCGAAGTTAACCACTTGGCCATGGGGCCGGCCCCGATCGTGTGGTTTTTATTCCTCAATTTGTTGATGTGGTATATCACACTGATGGATTTGCGGATGTTGAACCATTCCTGTGTCCCTGGTATAAATCCCACTTGGTCGTGATGTATGATCTTTTTGATGTGTTCCTGTATTCAGGTTGCCAATATTTTGTTGAGGATTTTTGTATCTATGTTCATCAGCGATATTGGCCAGTAGTTTTCCTTTATTGTGTCGTCCTTGTCAGGCTTTGGTATCAGAGTGATGTTGGCCTTGTGAAATGTCTTAGGAAGTCTTCCATCTTCCCTAATTTTTTGGAATAGCTTGAGAAGGATAGGTATTAAATCCTCTCTGAATGTTTGGCGGAATTCCCCAGGGAAGCCATCCGGTCCTGGGCTTTTATTCTTTGAGATGCTTTTGATTACTGTTTCAATCCCTTTCCTTGAGATTGGTCTATTCAGATTATCTGTTTCTTCTTGATTCAGCTTTGGGAGGTTGTAAGAGTCTAAGAATTTATCCATTACCTCTAGATTATCCATTTTGTTGGCATATAGTTTTTCCTAGTATTCTCTTACAATCTTGTATTTCTGCGGTATCCGCTCTTATTTCCCCTCTTTCATTTCTAATTTTGTTTATCTGTCTTTTTTTCCTTATAAGTCTGGCTAGGGGTTTGTCGATTTTATTTATCTTCTCAAAGAACCAGCTCTTTGTTTCATTGATCCTTTCTACTGCCTTTTTTGTTTCAATCGCATTTATTTCTGCTCTGGTTTTTATTATTTCTCTCCTTCTGCTGACTTTGGGCTTTGTTTGTTCTTCTTTTTCTGATTCAGTTAGGTGCAATTTGAGGTTGCTTATTTGGGATTTTTCTTGTTCGTTAAGGTGAGCCTTATTGCAATGAATTTCCCTCTTAATATGGCTTTTGCTGCATCCCATATGAGTTGGTATGGTGTGTTTTCATTTTCATTTGTCTCCAGATGCTTTTTGATTTCTCCTTTAATTTCTTCACTGATCCATTGCTTGTTCAATAGCATGTTGTTTAGTCTCCACATCTTTGTCCCTTTCTCAGCTTTTTTCTTGTAATTAATTTCTAGCTTCAGGGCACTGTGATCAGAAAAGATGCTTGTTATTATTTCAATCTTCTTAAGTTTATTGAGGCTTGCCTTGTTTCCCAACATATGGTCTATCCTTGAGAATGTTCCATGCGCAGTTGAGAAGAATGTGTATTCTGCTGTTTTTGGATGGAGTGTTCTCTATGTGTCTATTAAGTCCAACTGCTCTAGCTTTTCATTTAATTCCACTGTTTCCTTGTTGATTTTCTGTCTGGATGATCTACCCATTGATGTGAGTGGAGTGTTGAGGTCCCCTAATACTATTGTGCTATTATTAATGTCTCCTTTTAGATTTGTTAATAGTTGCTTTATCTACTTTGGTCCTCCTGTGTTGGGGGAATAGATATTTCTAAGCGTTATTTCTTCTTGACGGAATGTCCCTTTGATCATTATATACTGCCCCTCTTTGTCTCTCTTTCCCTGTCTTGCCTTGAAGTCTACTTTGTCTGATACAAATATTGTGACACCTGCTTTCTTTTGTTTGCCATTAGCTTGGAGTATCGTCTTCCATCCCTTCACTCTGAGCCTCTGTTTGTTGTTGGAGCTGAGACGTGTTTCCTGGAGGCAGCATATTGTTGGGTCTTGTTCTGTAATCCATCTTGCCAGTCTGTGTCTTTTTATTGGAGGATTCAATCCATTTACAGTTAGGGTGATTATCGATGTATGAGGGCTTAATGCTGCCATTTTATCACTCCTTTTCCGCTTCTCCTGCATTTCCTTTGTTTCTCGTCCTGTGTGTTTTAGTCTACCTATTGGATTATGTAGTTTTTTTATGTTGTGTTTGTTTTCTCCTTATTTATTATTTGTGTCTCTGTTCTGCTTTTTTGTTTAGTGGTTACCATGAGATTTGTATTCAGAAGCTCGTGTATAAGATAGTCCATTTTCTGATGGCCTCTCATTTCCTTAGGTTAGACCAATTCAGTCTCTCTCCTCCTCCCTTCCTAAGTGGTTTTTCTCACTGGTGGTGGTGGTCAAAATGACAAGATTATCTTTGTTTTTGATGTTTTCCTTCCATTTGTCGTTAATGCTATACTTGAGTATTTGCTATCCTGCTCCGATTTTGTCTACCTATCTATCTCCTTACTCCGTGCTTTGTAACCCCTTTCTCCGTTTTTTTTTTTTTTTTTTTCCAGGTATGAGGGCCTTCTTGAGGATTTCTTGTGTGTGTTGGGGCGGGGGCGGGGGGGTGGTTGTCTTGTGGCTACGAACTCCCTTAGCTTTTGTTTATCTGGGAAAGTTTTTTATTTCTCCATCATATCTGAAGGGTATTTTTGCTGGATAGAGTATTCTTGGCTGAAAATTTTTGTCTTTCAAAGACTTGAATGTGTCATTCTATTCTCCCCTGGCCTGTAAGGCTTCTGCAGTGAAGTCCACTGAAAGCCTGATAGGGGTTCCTTTGTAGGTTGTCTTCTTCTGCCTTGCTGCCCTTTGTATTCTTTCTTTGTCATTAATTTCTGCCGGTTTTACTACTATATGCCTTCCAGTACATCTTTTTACATTAACGTATCTAGATCTGGATTCTTCTTCCACATGGATTTCCATCTCTTTCTCTAGGTTTGGGAAGTTCTCTGCTACTATTTCTTTGAACACGCTTTCTGCTTCACTCTCCTTCTCTTCTCCTTCTTGAATACTTATAATTCTTATATTGCATTTCCTAATTGAGTTGGATATGTCTCAGAAACTTTATTCCTTTCTTTTTAGTCTTAGTTCTCTCTCCTCCTCTATCTGGAGCATTTCAACATGTCTATCTTCAATTATGCTGATTCGCTGCTCTCTGGGGTCCACTCGATCGTCCAGGGAATCCATATTTTATCTCATTGATTGTGTCTTTCACGTCTAACATTTCCGATTGATTCTTCTTTACAGTTTTAATCTCTTTTGTGAAGCAGCTCCTGAACTCATTGAATTGTTTCTCTACATTCTCTTTTAACTTGTTGAGTTTTTTGATGATAGCTATTTTGAATTCTTTGTCATTAAGATTACGTATTTCTGGGTACTTGTCATTTTCTCTCTGGTCTGGAGATCTAATATAATGTTTGATATTGCTAGAGGGAGTGGCTCTGTTTTTTTCGCATCCTGGTGTTATCTGGTCGTGATTACCGCCTGTCGCCACTGGGTGGGGGTCAACAGCCACGTATTCTGAGCCTTCTGCCTTTGATGAGATCCCAGGCACTGGAGCAAACTGAGTGGGTGGGGGAGGGGCGCTTTCTCCTGCGTGACCTCGGGGTTTTCTCCCTCTGCTCTTGCTATCTGCTCTCCTGGAGTGTTGGCTTGATAAAGTCACCCCCCACGAAAGCTTTCCCCCCAATAGAGGGCTTCCCTCTAGGCTACAAGGGCCCACCAGGGATCCTTGATGTTCCTGCAAACGAATGTCCACTCCCCTGTTCCTTCCCTCTCGAAGGCCTCCCGTCATCCTGGTACTCAATCTTTAGGGGAGGGAGTGAAATTTTGTCTTACCCTGTTCCCCCTCCTCCTCCGAGGGGCTCCAGCCCCTGTGCCATCCACCACATGACTGCGTGTGTCTGTCTGATGTTATTTGTATTGTGTTTCGATGTCCTCTGTTGGAGTATGGATGTTTTTTCATTGTATATTGGAGGGGAGAGATTACCTGGAAAGTTCACTGTGCCATGATGCTAGTCCATCAGTCTCTTTGATTATAGCCATCCTGGTGGGCCTGAAGTTGTATCTCATTGTGATTTTGACTTGCATTTCCCTGTTGGCTAATGTTCATAAGCGTCTTTTCATGTGCTTATTGGCTATTTGGATGTTTTCTTTGGAGAAGTGTCTCTTCAGATCTTTTCCTCATTTTAAAATTTCCCTTTTTATTATTGAGTTGTAAGAGTTCTTTATACTAGATACAAGTCATTTATCAGACATGATTTGCAAAAATTTTCTTTTGTTATAGTTTCTTGAAGGTGCCATTTGAAGCACAAAAGCTTTATTTTTTATTTGTATTTATTTACTTATTTACTTATTTATTTATTTATGCTGATGAATATTTGCCCTGAGCTGACATTCTTGCCAGTCTTCTATTTTTTAGTATGTGGGCCACCATCACAGCATGGCGCTAACAGAGAGATGTAGGTCTATGCCCAGAAACTGAAGCCAGGCTGCTGAAGCCGAATGTGCTGAACTCAACTACTAGGCCACCAGGGCTGGCCTACAAAAGCTTTATTTTTGATGAAGTCTAATTTATCTTTTTTGACCTTTTATTCATGTTGGTATCATATCTAAGAAACCCTGGCCAAATCCAAGCTCATGATTTGCCTCTGTGTTTTCTCCTAAGACTTTTATAGTTTAAGCACTTAAATTTATGTCTTTGATCTGTTTTGAGTAGATCTCTGTGTATAGTTTGTAGGTCAGGGCCCAAATGTATTCTTTTGTATGCAGGTATCTAGTTGTCCCAGCATCATATGTTGAGAAAACTGTTCTTACACTCGTTGCATCATTTTGGCACCCTTGTCAAAAATCAATTGACTGTAAGTGAAAGGATCCATTTCTTGACTCTCATTTCTCTTCCATTGATCTATATGTCTTGTAATTTTGTAGCAAATTTTTAATTTGGGAATTGCAAGTCCTCCAACTTTGTTCCTTTTCAGGATCATTTTGTCTATTCTGGGCCTCTTGCATTTCCATATAGATTTTATGATCAGCTTGTCAGTTAACATAAAGAATTTTAAAAAACTGTCCTTTAGATATTACTTTCTGTACTTTATTATGCATCTCAATACTATATTGAGATTACAATCCCTAAGATAATTGTCTTTTGATGTATATTGAGGTTTCTTTATTGATTTAATGTGTGGTTTATGTTTATGAATGTTACATGGTGTGTTCAGAAAGAATTTGTGTTGTCTGTTCTTTGAGTGTAGAACTTTATATCTGTTTAATAGCTTGAGCTTATTAATAGTATTCACATTTTTAATAGTGCAACAGTAAGAAATAATACAAAGAGATCTCTTGTGTACCATGTCCAGTTTCCTCCAATGGTAACATTTTGCAAAATTACAGGTAGAAGGTCACAACCAGGAATGAGATTGACACAGTCCACTCATCTTATTCATATTTCCCAGTTTTATTGGTACTTGTTTGTGTGTGTTTAGTTCTGTGTAGTTTGTCATCTCTGTGGGTTCTGTATCTACCATCAGTCAAGATGCTCAACAGTTCCAAAGCCTTGAGGATTCTCGTGTTGCCCATTTATAACCACACTCACATCCCTCCTGCCACACACCCTCCCATCCCTAACCACTGGCAACCACTAATTTGTCCTCCATTTACAAAATATTGTCATTTCAAAAATGTTATACGTAAAAAGAATCATACGGTATGTAACCTTTGAGGATTGCCTTTTAAAAAATTTTTAGTGAGTTCATAATAGTTTATAACATTGTGAAGTTTCTGTTGTGCATTATTATTTGTCAGTCACCATGTAAATGTGCCTCTTCACCCCTTGTGCCCACCCCCAACCTCCTTCCCCTCTGGTAACCACTAAACTTCTCTTTGTCCATGTGTTCGTTTATCTTCCACATATGAGTGATCATATGGTGTTTCTTTCTCTCTCTGGCTTATTTCGCTTAACATAATACCCTCAAGGTCCATTCATGTTTTTGCAAATGAGACGATTTGATCTTTTTTTTTATGGCTGAGTAGTATTCCATTGTGTGCGTGTGTATATACATATATACACATACACATATACATATACCACATCTTCTTTATCTGATCATCAGTCATTGGGCACTTGGGTTGCTTCCATGTCTTGGCTGTTGTGAATAATGCTGCAATGGACATAGGGGTACATAAGTCTCTTTGAATTGTTGATTTCAAGTTCTTTGGATAAATACCCAGTAGTGGGATAGCTGGGTTGTACGGTATTTCTATTTTTAATTTCTTGAGAAATCTCCATACTGTTTTCCATAGTGGCTGCACCAGTTTGCCCTCCCACCAGCAGTGTAGGAGGGTTGCCTTTTTTCCACATTCTCTCCAACATTTTTCATTTTTGGTCTTGGTGATTCTAGCTGTTCTGACACGTGTTAGGTGATATTTCTGTGTAGTTTTGATTTGCATTTCCCTGATGACTAGTGATGTTGAACATATTTTCATGTGCCTGTTGACCATCTGTATATCTTCTTTGGAAAAATGTCTGTTCATATCCCCTGCCCATCTTTTGATCAGATTGTTTGTCTTTTTGTTGTTGAGTTGTGTGAGTTCTTTATGTATTTTGGAGATTAACCCCTTGTTGGATATATGATTTGCAAATATTTTCTCCTAGTTGGTGGGTTATCTTTTTGTGTTGTTCCTAGTTTCCCTTGCCTTGCAGAAGCTCTTTAGTGTGATGAAACACCACTTATTTTTTCTTTTGTTTCCCTTGTCCAAGTAGACATGGTATTCGAAAAGATCCTTCTAAGACCGATGTCAAAGAGTGTACTGTGTATACTTTCTTGTAGGAGGTTGATGGTTTCAGGTCTTACCTTCAAGTCTTTGATCCATTTTGAGTTAATTTTTGTGTATGGTGAAAGACAATGGTCCACTTTCATTCTTTTGCATGTGGCTGTCCAGTTTTTCCAACACCATTTATTGAAGAGACTTTTCTTTCTCCATTGTATGTTCTTAGCTCTTCTGTCGAAGATTAGCTGTCTGTAGATGTGTGGGGTTTTTTTTCTGACTTTTTATTGAGATTATGATAGTTTATAACCTTGTGAAATTTCAGTTGTACATTATTGTTTGTCAGTCGTATTGTAGGTGCACCACTTCACCCTTTGTGCCTGCCCCCCACGCCCCCTTTCCGCTGGTAGCCACTAATCTGTTCTCTTTGTCTACATGTTTAACTTCTACATATGAGTGGAGTCATAGGTGTGTGGTTTTATTTCTGGGCTTTCAGTTCTGTTCCATTGATCTGTGTGTCTGTTTTGAGCCAGTACCATGCTCTTTTGATTATTATAGCTTTGCAGTATATTTTGAAGTCAGGGATTGTGATGGCTCCAGCTTGGTTCTTTTTTCTCAGGATTGCTTTAGGTATTTGGGGTCTTTTGTTGCCTCATATGAATTTTAGGATTCTTTGTTGTGTTTCTGTGAAGAATGTCATTGGGATTCTGAGTGGGATTGCATTGAATCTGTAGATTGATTTAGGTAGTGTGGACATTTTAACTATACATATTCTTCCAGTCCCAGTGCATGGAATATCTTTCCATTTCTTTATGTCATTATCAATTTCTTTCAGTAATGTCTTATAGTTTTCTTTGTATAGGTCTTTCACATCCTTGGTTAAATTTATTCCTGGATATTTTATTCTTTTTGTTGTGATTGTAAATGGGATTGTATTCTTGAGTTCTCTTTCTGTTAGTTAGAGTATAGAAATGCACCTCATTTTTGTAAGTTGACTTTGTACCCTGCAACTTTGCTGTAGTTGCTGATTATTTCTAATAGTTTTCTGATAGATTCTTTAGGATTTTCTATATATAAGATCATGTTGTCTGCAAACAGCGTTTCACTTCTTCATTACCTATTTGGATTACTTTTCTTTCTTTCTTTCTTTTTTTTTTTTTGAGGAAGATTAGCCCTGAGCTAACTACTGCCAGTCCTCCTCTTTTTGCTGAGGAAGCCTGGCCCTGAACTAACATCGTGCCCAACTTCCTCTACTTTATATGTGGGATGCCTACCACAGCATGGCGTGCCAAGCGGTGCCATGTCCGCACCCGGGATCTGAAGCAGCAAACCCCGGGCCACCGGGAAGTGGAATGTGCACACTTAACCGCTGCACCACTGGGCCAGCGCCTACTTTTATTTCTTTTTCTTGCCTTATTGCTCTTGCCAAAACCTCCAATACTATGTTGAGTAAGAGTGGCGAGAGTGGGTACCCTTGTCTTGCTCCTATTCTCACAGGGATGGCTTTCAGTTTTTCCCCTTTGAGTATGGTGTTGGCTGTGGGTTTGTCATATGTGCCCTTATTATGTTGAGGTACTTTCTATACCCATTTGATTGAGAGTTTTTAGCATAAATGGCTGTCGGATCTTGTCAAATGTTTTCTCTGCGTCTGTTGAACACCTGCTTTCTTTTGTTTGCCATTAGTTTGGAGTATTGTCTTCCATCCCTTCCCTCTGAGCTTGTGTTTATCTTTAGAGTTGAGATTTGTTTCCTTTGAGAGAGCATATTGTTGCGTCTTTTTTTTTAATCCATCCTTGGGATTAACCTTTTTTGCTTAGCAATAATTCCCTAAAGACTCATCCAACTTGTTGCATGTAGCAATAGTGTGTTCCTTTTTATTGCTGAGTAGTATTCCATGGTATGGATGGATCACAGTTTATTTAAGCACTCAGGAAGGTCATCTGGACTGATAGCAGTTTTTGACTACGGTAGTCCTCCCTTATCCTCAGTTTCGCTTTCTGCAATCTCAGTTACCTGTGGTCAGCCATGGTCCAAAAATATTAAATGGAAAATTCCAGAAATAAACAGTTCATAAGTTTTGCATTAGATGTCATTCTGAATAGCAATCTTGTATCATCTTGCTATATCCTGTCAGGGATGTGAATCATCCATTTGTCCAGTGTAGCCGCGCTGTAGATGCTACCCACTCATTAGTCACTTAGTAGCCATCTCAGTTATCAGATTGACTGTCATGGTGTCACAGTGCTTGTGTTAAGCAACCCTTATTTTACTTAATAATGGCCTTAAAGTGTAAGAATAGTGATGCAATTAAGATATGCCAAAAAAGAATTTTTTGTTGTTAATCTCTTACTGTGCCTCATTTATAAACTAAACTTTATTATAGGTGTATATATGTAGGAAAAAACATTGTGTGTTTGTGTGTATGTATGTGTGCATTTACTATCTGCCATTTCAGGCATCCACTGGGGGTCTTGGAACATATCTCCCATTGATAAGGGGAGACTATTGTGTTATAAATGAAGCTTCTATGAGCATTAATGTACAGGACTTTGTTTGAACTTCAGCCTTTATTTCTTTAGGATAAATGCCTTGGGCTGAAGCAGTTTTTTTTTTTTTTGTGGCTTAAAACAACAATAAACATTTATCATCTCACAGAGTTTGTGAGAGTCAGGAATTTGGGAACAGCTGTACTGGGTGCTGGCCAGGGGTTTCTCATGAGATTGTAGTCAGATGTCACCAGGGCTGCATCATCTGAAGCCTTGACTGGGGAGGGAGAACCTGCTTCCAGGATGGCTCAGTCATATGCCTCTTGGCCACCGAGGAGACCTCCGTTCCTCAATATGTGAAGTTTTGAAATCAGGTAGTGTTAGTACTCCAACTTTGTTCTTACTTTTCAGAATTCCTTTGGCTATTCTAGTTTTTTTTTTTTTTTTTTTTTCATTTCTGCATACATTTTAGTATCAGCTTGGCAATTTCTGTTTTTAAAAATCTGATAGGATTTGATTGGGATTGTATTGAATTAATAGTCCAGTTTAAGGAAAATCGATGTCTTAACCATATTGAATTTTCTAATGCATGACCATAGTAATATCTCTCCGTTTATTTAAATATTCTTTCATTTCTCTCAGCAGTGTTTTGTAATTTTCAGTGTACAGGTCTTGCACATATTTTATTAAATTATCCTGAAGTGTTTCATGTTTTTGGATGTTATTGTAAGTAGAATTTTTAAAAATTCCATTTCCAGTTCATTGGTCGTGTGTAGAAATACAATTACTTTTTGGACATTGACTTTGTAACTGGTAAGCTTGCTAAATTCACTCTTATTAATTCTAGTAGCTCTTTTCCTTATAGATTTCTTAGGCATGTCTGTGTATACAATCATGTCATCTGTGAGTAAAAACGATTTTATTTATTCCTTTTCAATCTGTATGTGTTTCTTTCTCTTAATTGTCTTATGGTGCTACCTAGGACTTTCATTACAATCTGGAATAGAAGTGATTAGAATCTCATGTTTCAATCTCAGGAGAAAAGCAGTCTTTTCACCATTAGTATGCTGATAGCTGTAGGTTTTTTAGTTGATACCTTTTATCAGATTCAGGAAGTTCCCTTCTAGTCCTCATTTATTGAGTGTTTTTATCATGAAAGGGTGTTGTGTTTTTTTTCAAATTACTCAAACTCAACCATATTGATAATTACGTTAAATGTAAATGGTCTAAATACTTCAGTTAAAAGGCAGAGAATAACATATGGAATAGTAAAGCAAGACCCAATCAGTCATGTGCTATTTACAAAAGAAACACTTTAAATATAAAGACACAAATAGGTTGACAGTAAAAGGATGTTAAAGGATATACCAAACATGAACCACAAGAATGCTATGCTATATTAGCATAATGGTATGTTATATTAAGATCATAATTGTTGATATATTATAAAGCAGACTTCAAGACAAGTTATATTGCCAGAGATTATGAGGGACATTTCAGAATGATCAAAGAGGCAATTCATCAAGACGGCATAACAATCCTAAATATGTATCCATATAATAAAATAAATTTAAAACACATGAAGGAAAAGTTGACAGAATCAAAAGGAGAAATAAATAAATCCACAATTATAGTTGAAGATTGAAACCCTCCCTCTCATTAATTGATAGAACAAATAGACACAAAATTAGTGAGGACATAGAAAACTTGAATAACATTATCGACCAACTTGACTTTTTTTTTTTTTTTTTATTAATGTTATGATGGATTACAAGCTTGTGAAATTTCAGTTGTACATTTTTGTTAGTCATGTTGTGGGTACACCACTTCCCCCTCCGTACCCTCCCCCCACCCCCCCTTTTCCCTGGTAACCACCGATCAGATCTCCTTCTCAATATACTAATTTCCACCTATGAGTGGAGCAACTTGACTTTTTTTTTAAAGACTTTAAAATTTTTTTTTCTTTTTCTCCCCAAAGCCCCCCAGTACATAGTTGTGTATTTTTAATTGTGTGTCCTTCTAGTGTGGCATGTGGGATGCCGCCTCAGCATGGCTTGATGAGTGATGCCATGTCTGTGCCCAGGATTCAAACCGGCGAAACCCTGGGCCGCCAAAGTGGAGCGCGTGAATCTAACCACTCCACCATGCGGCGGCCCCAACCAACTTGACTTTAACCCACCCAATAGCAGCAGGATAAAAACTATTTTCTAGTGCACATGCCACATTCACCAAGACAGACCATAACAAATGCACAGCCATCAGCAACCTACAACCTGCTGGGCAAATCCAGCCCACTGCTTGGTTTTGTACAATTTGCAAACTAAGAATGGTTTTTGTGTTTTTAAAGGCTTTTTAAGAAGAAAAAGAAGAAGAAAAAGAACATGCAACACAGACCCTATGTGGCCTACAAAGCTGAAAATAATACTGTTTAACTCTTTACAAGAAAAAGTTTCTTGACTCCTGTGCTAGGCCGTAAAAAAAAAATCAATAAATTTAAAAAGAATGAAACCATACAATCCTGCTCTCTGACCACAACAAAAAGTAGATATCAGTAACAGAGATATTTAGAAGACCCCAAATTAATTGGAAAATTAAGCATTATACTTCTAAATAACCTATAAATCAAAGGAAAAAACTCACAGGGGAGATTAGAAATATCTTGAATTCAGTGAAAATGGAAACATCAAAATCTGTGGTATACAGCTAAAACAGTGCTTGAATGAAAATTTGTAGCTTTTAATGCTTATAACAGAAAAGAGGAAAGGTCTAAAAAAGGAATGATTAAGCTTCTACATTAAGAAGCTATAAAAAGAAGAGCAAATGAAACCCAAAGTATGCAGTAGGAAGGAAATTATGAAGCCAGAAGAAGAAATCAATGAAATAGAAAATGGACAAATACTAGAGAAAAAAAATAATAAAACCAAAATCTGGTTCCTCAAGAAGATCAATAAAATTAATGAACCTTTAGTAGCACTGATGAACAACAAGAGAGAGAAAAGGACAGGTATCACTAAGGTATAGGAATGAAAGAGGGGCCTGCGGATCCTACTTTACATTAGAAGATTAACAAATTAACAAGGTACTATAATGAACAACCTCATGCCAATAATTTCATCAATTCAGGTAAAGTGGTCAAATTTTTTCAGCAAGCAAATTACCGAAATGGAAACAAGTAGAAATAGAATATACTTATTGAAGAAATGGAGTTCATAATTTGAAACATCACCAAAGACAACTTTAGACCCTTGGCTTCACTGGTGAGCTCTGTCAAACATTTTAAGAGGAAGTAGTACCAATTCTATGTAAACTCAGAAAATGGAGGAAGAGGGAATATTTCCCAACATGTGTTGTGAGGCACATTTACCCTGATGCCCAGGGCAGACTTAAGCATTGCGAGGAAAGAAACCTATACCAGCATTCGTGTAGCCGTTTCAGCTGCCTCATGATCCGTGCTTGCATGGTGTATCCTTTTCCATTCTTTTAACTTTTTTTTTTTTTTTACTTTTAACCTGTGTCTTGATATTTAAAGTAAGCTTTTTATACTCAGCATATAGTGAGTTGCTGCTTTTTTATCTAGTCTGACCATTTCTGTCTTTAATTGAAGTTATTAATGTATTTGCATTTAATGCGCTTACTGATACGGTTGAGTTTATGTCTGTTATCTTACTATTTTTTCCCATTTGTCCCGTCTGTTTTTGTTGCTTATTTTCTCTCTCTGTCCTTTCTTTTTATCTTCTTTTGGATTAATTCAGTCCTTTTTTAGGATCCTGCTAGAAAAACTTGTCCCATTTGGTTTATCGGAACTTGTGGTCCCTCCAGCCACTCACCCACTCTATGGCTAAAAGCAGTATTCACAGACGCCTCCTCTAGCTGCCCTGTCTTGTAAGTTCTTGTTTGGAAAAATGCCTTGGCAAGGTGGGATCTCACTCTGGTTCCCCTCTTTCTCTGGATTGTATGTTATCTAAGCGTTTGAGTCATTCTCTAGGGCATATAGGAAAGAGGGGCATCTGATGTATATGTGGAGACAGCCATCTTTTCCTGAAAGCACTTCTAGGAATTATTATTTCTGTTCCCCAAAGTCTGTTGCAACCATCCACAAATGTCCATCCACACGCCTCACAAGAGAAGTAAGAGAGATCTTAGTACCCAGAAGGAACCTGAGTGCGGGGTCCGTCCATGGAGTCCCTTGCAGTGCAAGTCAAAGCAGCTCAACCTTTGAGTGCCTTGCAGCGTGTGCTGGTGCAGGCCCAGGGCAGTCCAGGCCCTGCCCTTAGCTCAGTCTGGCGGGGTGGGTGGGATTTTATGAGGAAGGACTGTCTGAGCACAAGAGCATGTGCAGAATGTTAAAGGTAGGAAAGTGCAGTTTGCCTTGAAAGAAAGATGCAGCATCCTTGTTTCGAGGGTAGAGTCAGGGAGACGGTAGGAGTGCCCAGAAGACGGGAGGCACATTGTAGAAAGCAGCCTGCTGAGTGGTGGGCGTCTGGGGCCAGTGGAGCCTATGAAGCCAGGTGGGAGGAATGTGAAGGTGTCTCTGTTTTGGAAAAGTGAGTTTGACGTGAAGGGGATGGTGCCTGGACAGCTGAGGAGCCTGTGTCAGGGGCTCCTAGGGCAGCTGGGATGTGGGATGCAGAGGATGGGCTGGGTCAGTAACAATTTCTCAGGTAGCTGTGGCAAGACCTAGAGCTCAGGGTACATGTGAGGGAGGTGGCGGCTTCAGGGATAACCCTGAGTTATTCAGCAAGATGGAGACAGTGAAAGGAGAGGCCAGGTGGGTAGGGAGTGACAGAGGAAGGGAGGGCCAAGCAAAATGAGCTGTCATGAGTTTGACTTGCTGAGGTTGTGTTCTGTGAGATATTTTGTGTTCTTTTATTTGATGGTGAGTCAGGTGTGGCCATGACACACACAAGAAACATGGTTTTGTGTTGGTCTAAAGGAGCAAAGGAGTGAATGAGAGCACCAGTGGCACATTGAGCACTGGGGGTGGGAAAGGAGAGCAAGGAAGGTGGGTCAGCTAGAGTGGAATCGAGAGAAGGCGGCAGGTTCTGAGATGCAGGAGAGCCGAGAAATCCCCACTGACTTTGGAGCCTGACCCAGGGAGATCTGGTCCGAGCAGTTGCTGGGGAGACTGCCCTTTCCAGCCCAGGCCAATGTTGGGAATAGAGTTCTTGGACTTTGGTGTGGAGTTGCTGAGAGTGGATTTGTACTGGTGGGGATAATTGACCCTCCTCTTTGCTTGTAGCTCTGTGGCTGTCATCATGTTCTGGAAGTTTGATTTGAACACCACGTCCCATGTCGACAAGCTGCTGGATAAGGAGGATGTGACATTGCGTGAGTTAATGGACGAAGATGACATCTTGCAGGAGTGCAAGGCTCAGAACCGGAAGCTGCTGGACTTCCTCTGCAGGCAGCAGTGTATGGAGGAGCTGGTGAGCCTCATCACACAGGACCCACCCCTGGACATGGAAGAGAAGGTCCGCTTCAAGTATGTACTGAGGCTGTGACCGGGGCCCAGCACTGGGCGGTGCTGCAGGGAGGCAGCGGGCAGTGTTTGAAGATGGCCAGAACCAGGGTTTTCTGATGGAGAAGCCGACCTTAGACGTTTACCCCACTTGAGAAGTGAGGAGGCCACTCCTGTGGGGTTTGGTTTTTTGATGTTTAAGATTTTGAAATCTCTTCTGTATGTGATTTCTCATTCTGAGTTTTAGTAGGTTATACTGTGTGTCAGTGTTTTGAGTGAAAATATGCTGAAAGAGAAGACTGATCCCATGACAGAGAGGCAGATGTAATTTCAGTGTGAGGCCTGACTGAATGGGGCTATACCAGCAGGAGGAGGCAGCTCCCAGCCTGGTGCAATGGCCGGTCGGGAGAGATGGGAGGCATTTGACAGCTTGACTGTGGAAGTACTTCACTCTGGGATCTTGGGCTTGGAGGAAATATGTTGTGTCATTAATGGTACTGACCATTCTCAAAGTTTTTCTAAAATGTTCCATTCAGCAGTTGGCTAGGATGTTAGGAAATAACAGAAGGGAAGGAGTGGTGTGGCAGGGGGTTGGGGTGGAGACAGAGGGGTGTGAGTGATCAGAGGACCTTGGGTGACGGGAGGACAGAGCGGACCCAGCCTCTGGCTCTGAGGGTGCTGCTCTGGGGCTGGAGCAGACTCTGGGAAGAGAGAGCTGGGGGCCTGTGACACAGCGAGAGTCAGGACAGATAGCAGCCCACAGTGGGCCAGACCTTGTGTGGTGGTCGAGTCTTAGAACAGAGTCAGCAAACTATGGCTGCAAGCTAAGAATGGGTTTACATTTTTAAATGGTTGAAAAAATTCTAAAGAATAGTATTTTGTTACATGTGAAAATGAGGTCAAATTCACATTTCATTGTCCATGAATAAAATCTCATTGGAACACAGCCACCATTTGTGATTACAAGGGCAGAGTTGAGTAGTTGCAACATAGACCATCTCGAATATTTACTTTCTGGCCCTTTATAGAAACTTTTTGCTGACCTTTGTCTTTTTTTTTTTTTTGAGGAAGATTAGCCCTGAGCTAACAACTGCCAGTCCTCCTCTTTTTTGCTGAGGAAGCCTGGCCCTGAACTAACATCCATAGCCATCTTGCTCTACTTTATGTGTGGGATGCCTACCACAGCATGGCGTGCCAAGCGGTGCCATGTCCACACCTGGGATCCAAAGCGGAGAACCCTGAGACGCTGAGAAGCGGAATGTGCGAACTTAACTGCTGCGCCACCGGGCCCCTGACCTTTGTCTTAAAAAGAAAATAAAGCCAGATAGAGTGATGGAAAGTGCCTGTGGCCAGGGCACTTCAGTCAGGCAGGCCCTCTCTGACCAGGGGAGTCTGCTGACACTTAGGGGGAACCCTAGACAGTGGCAGGGGCCTTGTTTGTGGAAGAGCCAGGGATATAGGGCCATGGAGACCATCCGTGAAAGGTCACATGGTCCAGGTCAATACCTGCTGTTTCAGCGTCACCTTTAATGGCCCCGTCCCTTTCCCTCTCTCACTCCCAAGTGTGTCCTGTTTGGTGACAGGGTATGTGGTCTCCCTGTCTGGAGACATTGGTGACAAGTACTATGGGGGAAGAGACCTGGGGCGGGGGCAGAGGGATCCCAGGGTGGCATTGATGAGGCAGGAGAGGGCTTTTTTTTTTTGTTGGTGAGGAAGATTGGCCCTGAGCTAACATCTCTGCCAGTGTTCCTCTATTTTGTATGTAGGATGCTGCCACAGCATGGCTTGATGAGCAGTGCGTAGGTTTGCGCCTGAGATCTGAACCCATGAACCCCAGGCCACCGAAGTGGAGCCCACAAACTTAACCACTGCACCACTGGGCCAGCCCGAGGAGAGTTTTGTAGTCAGAGAGTTTGGGAGACATTAGGAGATAAGTACCAGGCTAAGCAAAGCAATGAGAAAACCATAAACTCTGGGTGTGGGGACTTACTTGAGTAAGCAGATGGAGCTAGAGTGAAGAAGGCAGCTCAGCCGTTGACAGTACTGGATGACCTTGGAGGTGCTGTGGGTTGGTTCCAGACCACCATAGTAAAGCGAAGATTGCAATAAAGCGAGTCACATGAATTTTTTGGTTTCACCGTGCATATAAAAGTTGTATTTATACTATATTTTGGTCTATTAAATGTGCAATAACGTTATGTCTAAAAAAACAATGTACATACCTTAAGTGAAAAATACTTTATTGCTAAAAAATGCCAACCATCATCTGAGCCTTCAGTGGGTCATAATCTTTTTTGCAGGTAGAAGCTCTTGTCTCGGTCTGGATGGCTGTTGACTGATCAGAGTGGTGGTTGCTAAAGGTTGGAGTGGCTGTGGCAATTTCTTAAAATAAGACAACAATGAAGTTTCCTGCCTCGATTGATTCTTCCTTTCCCAAACAATTTCTCTGTAGCGTGCAATGCTGTTTGATAGCATTTTACCCACAGTAGAACTTCTTTCAAAATTGAAGTCTGTCCCCTCAAACCCCGCTGCTGCTTTATCAACTAAGTTTGTGTCATATTCTAAGTCCTTTGTTGTCATTTCAACAGTCTTCACAGCATCTTCACCCAGGAGTAGATTCCATCTCAAGAAACCATTTTCTTTGCTCATCCATAAGAAGCAACTCCCCATCCTTTAAAGTTCTCTCATGAGATTGCAGCAATTGAGTCACATCTTCAGGCTCCACTTCTGATTCTAGTTCTCTTACTGCTTCTGCCACATCTGCAGTTACTTCTCCACTGAAGTCTTAAACCCCTCAAAATCATCCATGAGGCTTGGAATCAACTTCTTCCAAACTCTTGCTATTGTTGATGTTTTGACCTCTTCCCATGAATCACGAGTGTTCTTAATGGCATCTACTAGAATGGGGAATCCCTTCCAGAAGGTTTTCAATTGACTTTACCCAAATCCAGCAGAGGAATCATTATCTATGGCAGCTGTAGCTTTACAAAATATATTTCTTAAATAATAAGACTTCAAAGTCGAAATTACTCCTTGACCCGTGGGCTGCAGAATGGGCATTGTGTTAGCAGGCATGAAAACAACATTAATCTCATACATCTCCGTCACAGCTCTTGGGTGACCAGGTGCCATTTTCAATGAGGAGTAATATTTTGAAAGGAATTTTTCTTTCTGAGCAGTAGGTCTCAACAGTAGGCTTAAAAATTCAGTAAACCATGTTGTAAACAGATATGCTGTCATCCAGGCTTTGTTGTTCCATTTATAGAGCACAGGCAGAGTAGATTTAGCATAATTATCAAGGGCCCTAGGGTTTTCGGAATGGTAAATGAGCACTGGCTTCAACTTAAAGTCACCAGCTGCATTAGCCCCTAATAAGAGCATCATGCTGTCCTTTGAAGCCAGGTTTTGACTTCTCTCTAGCTATGAAAGTCCTAGATGGCATCTTCTTCCAATAAAGACTGTTCTGTCTGTATTGAAAATCTGTTTATTGTAGCCACCTTCATTAATTATCTTAGCTAGATCTTCTGGATAACTTACTGCAGTTTGTGTATGAGGACTGGCTGCTTCACCTTGCACTTTTATGTTATGGAGATGACTTCTTTCCTTAAACCTCATGAACCAGCCTCTGCTAGCTTCATGCTTTTCTTCTGCACTTCCTCACCTCTTTCAGCCTTCATGGAATTGATAGTTAGGGGCTTGCTCTGGGTTAGGCTTTGGCTTAAGGGAATGTTGTGGTGGTTTAATCTTCTATCCAGACCACTAAACCTTTCTCCCTATCAGCAATAACACTGTTTCCCTTTCTTATTTTGTGTGTTCACTTGAGTAGCACTTTTAAGGTCCTTCAAGAACTTTCCTTTGCATTCATAACTTGGGTAATTGTTTAGAGCAAAAGTCCTAGCTTTTGGCCTATCTTGGCTTTCAACATACACTCCTCATGAAGCTTGATCATTTCTAGCTTTTGATTTAAAGTGAGAGACTTGTGACTCTTCCTTTCACTTGAGCACTTAGAGGCCATTGTAGGTTTATTAATTGGCCTAATTTCAAAATTGCTGTGTCTCAGGGAATAGGGAGGCCTGAGTATAGAGGGAGAGAGACGGAGAACGGCCAGTCTGTGGGACAGTCAGAACACACACATTTATTAAGTTCGCTTTCTTTTATGGATGTGGTTCCTGGCACCCCCAAACAACTACAATAAAAACATCAAGGATCACTGATTACAGATCACCATAACAAATATAATCACAGTGAAAAGTTTGAAATATTGTGAGAATTACCAAAATGTGACACAGAGATGTGAAGTGAGAAAATGCTACTGGGAAAATGGCACATAGACTTGCTTGATGCAAGGTTGCCACAAACCTTCAATTTGTGAAAAATGCAATAGTGCAAAGCACAATAAAGTGAAGCACAGTAAAACGAGGTATGTCTGTATTTATTTACATGTTCATACTAAGGGAAACACTGGGCATGAGTTTAACACTTGTGGTGTAATTTATAGAGACGAGATGTGAGGCTTCATCTTCCATCATAGGAAGATTATTTATATTGTCTAAAATTGGAAATAAAGAAGAAGCGGAAGTGTATTTTATTTAGAAACATGGAGGCTGACAGTGGAGGAAACTGCTGAAAGACTGGTGACTGAGGAGTGAGGCTTGGGAGTGAGGAAGGAGAGGGAAGGCTGCCCCTGTTCGGGAGCCCTTTTGAGCTGTCTGAGCTGTTAAAGCCTTTGTACGTAGCAATAAAAACTTAAAAATTAATCTAAAATTGATTTGACTTTAAATGAAATTAAATCAAAATTTCCTTTTTGAGAAAAGGAATGAAATGGATGGGTGGATGAGGTGATAGCTAAGGGAAGAAATAGGGTCAAGATTATTTTTCAGAGATGCGGAGATACAAATAGGTATGTAGACAGGAGTCGGCAGACTTTATCTATGAAAGCTAAGATAGGAAATATTTAGGCTTGTTTAGGTCTCTGATGCAGCCACTCAGCTCTGACATTGTATTGTGAAAGCCGCCCCAGACGGTACATGAGTGAGTGTGGCTGTGCTTCAATAAGCTTGCTTACAGGAAGCAGTACCTGTGCTGCTCAGCACTCTAGTCGGCTGTGACCTCGGCCAGCCTGACAAGGTCAGCAGTGTCTCCTCCACAGCCTGGAGCCTCTGAGGTGAAGGTTCTGCCTGCAGACTTGGCTGAGCAGCATAGCTAATGTCGCTCCACCCTTGTGACTGTAGGCTGGGTTATGGAGAAACTCTTCCCAAGAGTGGAAAAGGAGCCTGAGCCAAGCCTGTTCAAGAGATGCTGCCTCTGGGCGGTTTGAGGTCAGGCAGCAGCTTGCTGTTCCTGCTTAAGGCCAGAGGCTACCCCAGGCAGGTGAGGCCTCTGGAGCAGCCCTGGGATGAGAAGCCAGCCACCTGGTTCAGCCCGAGAACCATCAGGTTGCTCCTGGCCTTTTTTTGAGGTTTCTGCCCAGTTTGCCTGCCGAATTCTGGACATTTGAGAAATAAAAAGCCAGCAGATATCACTTTTGTTATTCATAAAGCTGGTGTGGGAGAATGTCATTATAGCTGTGGGTGATAGGCTTCCAAATTGTACAGTTAGAACTGCTCAGCCAGTGGGAAGCAGCGCTGGGTCAGGGCAGGACCCCAGGAAGGACAACCTCCTCCCCCTGATGAAACCCTGCTGTACTAAGGGGCAGAGCAGAAAGGAGCATGGCTAAGGCCAGTTGCCCAGAAGAGCCCCCTGTGAGCAGCAAGTCCGGGCACAGAGGGAAGCATCAGGAGCAGGAAGGGAATCTCCTTCATCCTTACTCTGGTAACTCCAGTGTCTGCCTTCCATGTTCCAGGATTTCGTCTTCCTCTTCTTTGGTTTCCTTCCTGTGGTGAATAGTGTACTGAGTTGTACGTGGATGGTAGTGGTTGGGGGTCAGGCCTGTCTGACAATGCACTGTTCTCCTTTTGTTTGTCCGCTGCTCCCTCTGTGTAGAATTCCTACACAGAGGACTGGACATCGTTCTCCTCCAATTTCGAGGACTCATAGTTGTCTTCCAGTTTCTGGCCTTGCTGTTGGCAAATCTGATGCAGTTAAGCATCCTCGGCCTTTGTGTAGCAGGGTTTCTTTCCTCTAGGGGGATATTTAGGTCCTTTTCTACCCCTGTTCTGGAATTTTGCAATAGTGTGAAATTATTTCCTGGGTCAGGACGGGAATTCCGGAAGAAACATGGATAATTCAGGAGAGTGGTATAGTCAGAGAGTTTGGGAGAAATTAGTAGATGAGTACAAAACTAAGCAGACAAACTAGGAGAAATCTCGGGGTTGGGGAAAGAAACAAGCAGCTAGGATGAGTGATCAAAGCACTCAGCTGTCACAGCGACCACCCTCTCAAATAGGGAGGCACTGGGCGTCGCAGTTTCACTTATGTGCGAGGCACTCCGGGGCCCTTTGACTCTGTGAGTTCGTGGCCTTCCGCACAAGGAAGCTTCCTGTGTTCTTTCTTTGATAATGGTCTCCCGTCCGACTTTCTCACCTCTCTCTGGGACCCCTGACTGGCTGTTAGGCTACCTGGATTCGTACTTCCCTCTTCTTATTTTTGCTCTACATCTGAGAGGTTTCTTCAAGGTTTACCTTCCTGTCCTTTTATTGATCTTTAAAATTTCTACCATCATGTTTTTAATTTCTAAGAGGTCTTTCTTATACTCAGATATTTTAAATACAAGCTTCCATTTCTTCCTCATGGATACACTGTCACGGTGTATTTGTTGATGGGGTTCTTCTGTTCTCTGCACGCTGTCTTTGCTTTGTGTGCCTAGTTTTCTGCTGGTGGTTGGTTTGGTCAGCACTTGGGTTCTTTTCAAGAGAAAGACACTAAAGTCAGCAAAGAGTTTGGGGTCTGAGTGGAGCTTGCCCACTACCCTTCACTGTGGGTGATGGGTGGCCGACCGCTTGGTTAGGTGATGACTAGTTGACTTTCCTCTTTGTCCTCTCAGTTTCTGCAGAAAAGAATCCTTCTATCTCCTACCTGTGGGCAGTAGCATCAGCCTGAGTCAGGAAGAGGGGCTGGGGGCACCCCAATGTTGTTTTTTACCATGCCGCTATTTCTGGACAGTGTTCCATCTCTCTCTCAGTTGTGTCTTGATGTGACCAAGTCAGGAGTCCTCTGGTCCACTTTTTCAGGGAGTAAACCTCCCAGTCCTGTGTGAGGGCATCAAGGGAGGGGCTGGAAGGCTCACTGCTCTCGTGAGTTTCCAGCCAGTCCCTTCACCCTTCCCAGAACGGCCACCGTCTCCATGTCCATGCCTCTCTGAAGTTGTGTTCCTAGTTGGCGCTCCCCTCTGTGACCACCTGAGACTCAGCTTCCCTGGTGCGCCAAGCCAGTCCTCAGGCTGCCCTTTCCTGTCTTTAGGCCTTGCCCTGTGTCATTTCTACTTCTCTTTTTGTGTATTTTTTCTTGGCATTATTTGAATAGGAGTTTGAGAGGGAATGGCATCAAGCTTGTGTGTTCGATTTGCTATGTTTAGCTGGAATTCCTATTCCTTGTGTAAATTTTATAATCTGCGAAAGCTGTACCTGTTTTTTTAAGAATAATTATAAAATACTGATAAAGAAAATCTCAAGCCCTCCACCTAGACATAAGCTTACAAGGTCAGTGCCTTGTCACTCAGCTGCCACACATGTGCATGCGTTTGTGTGTGGAGACAAGATTGGAGTCCTGTGCTCTGCAGCAGCTTCCTGAAGGAGTGGTCCGTGCTTTTCTCTGGGGCTTGTGTCTCTCCTGCAGCTTGATGAATCTTTTCTTATTTTTTGGAGTCTGGTGGACACCCCTCTGCCTGGGTGATGCGGCACCTTGCTCTGGCCTTCGGTGCTGCCAACTTGGCCCTTCTGCCCTACACTGCCAGCAGGCTTCCTCTGGCTTTTCCTTCCACGGTACGGGGCCGCCTCGTCTGATCCTTTTTAACAATCCCACAAGGTGGGCACTGGACACCCCTCTCTGGGCACTGACCACACCTGTCTCTGGGCACTGGCTACCCCTCTCCCTGGGCACTGGCCACCCCTCCCTGGGCACTGGCCAACTCCTCTGGGCACTGGCCACCCCTCTGTCTGGGCAGTGGCCATCCCTCTGTCTGGGCACTGGCCACACCTCTGTCTGGGCACGGGCCACACCTCTGTCTGAGCACTGACTACCCCTCTGTCTGGATTCGCTCTGGTAGCCTGGGCCTGCTTGCTGGACTGGGCCAGCTCCTTGTGAACCTGGCAGGTCCCTCACACCCATCCTGCTCACCCAACACTATTTCTCTGAGCTCTGCTCTGCGCTAACGAGCAACACCCAGCCCATAGCCAGCCTGAGACCCTTTCCGTCTTTTACCCCTTCCACACTTGGTTGGCTGCCACACTCTACCAACCCATAGAGTTTCTCAAATCCAGGCACCTCTAGCTGATCCATAATG
This sequence comes from Equus asinus, assembly GCF_041296235.1. NCBI lineage: Eukaryota > Metazoa > Chordata > Mammalia > Perissodactyla > Equidae > Equus > Equus asinus. Next base: position 12,347,902 of record NC_091793.1, on the reverse strand, counting down.
ACTACCTTGATTTAGGTCTGTGCTGGGGCCCATGTTGGTGGCTACCAGGAGTAGGAAGATCATAGTAGCTGACCCTGACCCAGGGCTTACTGTGTGCCAGGTGCTGCTCTGCTTTGTACATAGCCTTGTCGGGGGTGGGGACTTGCACCTCCTCCTTCAGATGAGGAAGCCCACAGAGAGGTTAGGCAGCATTCCTGAGGCTACACAGTTTGTCTCATGTAGTGCCAGGTGGCTCCAGGGCAGTCAGCCCCACAGGACACTCCCACCTGCTTCTTGACTATTCCAGCCCCCAGCACCCTCACCCTCATTTCCAGATATGCTCAGGTATGGCATTGGACATTTTTACTGGCACTGCTGTTGCAGGCTTTGTCCTAGATGCAGCAGGTTGTTCAGTAGGCATGCCTGTCCCGGGGGTGATGGCAGTGACCCCATGTCTGTCGGATGGTAAGGCAGGGAGCTCAATGATATCATGGGATTGCATGTAATGGGATGAGAATTATTTTTACCTGGTTATTTTTATCAAATGAATAGTACATCATTTTCATATATTAGTATTTCTAAATAATAACTCGCCTGTGTAACACCTCATAACTGGTACTGCATTGTAAGCTGCTGGTGTGACATTTCTTCAGACTGGGAACAAGCTGGATCTGCGCTTGTTGATATGTAGGAGCAAGAAGGACGAGCATGATGGAGAACTTGGCCTCACTAACTGGTTAGAGGAGGTGAGAGACCTGGCAGGTGAGTATGAGAACAGAGGCCTGGAGAGAGGTGAAGCCAAAAGACAGAGAAAGGTTATTTAGAAAATGGAAATAGAATGAGAAAATGTAGCATGTCAGAGTGTAGGTATGAGGAACCTGAAAAAGGTATGTTAAAAATGTTGAGCTTCCGATAGTCAAAAATTCCTATTGGTCACAGAATAACTGCATTTTTGTTGTGTTCTGAGGTCTATCAATGTTTTGTTCTTACCTGTGATCTGCTTCCTAAAAGGCAGATTATTGAAGCAGTTTCCTAAGAGTTGGAGAAGTCTAATTTCACCTCCAGTTGCTTGCATTGTGCCCTTTTAGATATCCAAACACAGCTTGTGAGTTGCTGACGTGTGACGTGCCACAGATTAATGACAGACTAGGAGAGGACGAGACTCTGCTGAACCTTCTTTATGACTTCTTGGACCATGAGCCACCTCTCAATCCTCTGCTTGCCAGCTTTTTCAGCAAGACCATTGGCAATCTCATTGCACGAAAAACTGAACAGGTAAATTATCTGCCGAACCCATGTGGTTTGGGATGGCTGATGCTGACATACCTTGCTGTCAGCCACTGCTGGGTGACCCACATTGTCAGGCTGTGGGGAACAATGTTTCTGACTGTTCTGTGGGACACATGTGGAGCAGCATGGGCTGCTGATACGTGAATTGGAATTTGATTAAGAAAGTGGCTTCCCAAGAGATATTTCTTCTGGCCGACTCTGGAATAAGCAGCACTTCCCGCCATCCCTGGGAGCTGCACAGCGCCCCAAACTAGGCCAGCTTGTCCTGTCACCAACGAGTCACAGGCGTGAGGTCTAGGAACGTGCCTAAATCATGGCAGGACCTTAGGACATCCACCACCATTTGTGTGGCAGGTGTCTGTGTGTCTAGGGCACTTAATGTTTAAAAGCAAATAAAAGAAAACTTCTGGCATTAGGCTTCTGTAAAGTAGTGAGTCAATTTGTTTCATTCCATTGGAGCATGGTGTTCCTGGAGTCCGTACTTGCTCCTGCCTTACATTCAACCTGACATGTGACTCACTGCAATCCGCACTAGACACACACAGAAGTAGGGTGTGAGGTGTATTGATGGTACCCATCACCAGCTGCAGCAGCCAGTCTTGCTCAGTCTTCTTTCATCTTTTATCCCCTGCCTACCATCCCCAGTGGATTATTTCAAAACAAATCCCAGATACATCATTTCTTCTGTAAATATTTCAGCATATAGCTCTAAAATATAAGAACTTTTTCGCCTTTTAAATATAACTACAGGAGGGGACAAGACTTTGCTGAGCAAATCACATTATCACACCCCAAAATATTAACCATAATTGTTTAATATCATCAAATACCCAGTCAGGAAACAAACCAATATTTTATGTATATGTCTGGAGCTCTGCGAAGGTGCAACCCCAGGGCAGATCATTGTTCACTTGAAGAAATTCTCTTGCTGTGTTGTAAATGTTCAGTGCAGTGTCGTCTTTCATGGGATCATAAATCTTAGATTTGCAAGGGACCTCAGAGGACTGCCTCACCTCAGATATTTCTTTTGAACCAGGCAGAGTATGAATGAAGACTAGTGGCAGTAGTGGGGTGGTGGTGATGGTACAGAGAGAGGTGCTCCTGGTGTTGACAGTGGTAGTGGTACTAGGATAGTAGTATGAGTTGTAATCACAGTAGTAACAGTTGTGCTGGGGTAGGGGGTGGTACTGGTGGTGGGGGCGGTCATCGTGGCTATTGAGTAGTGGTAGAAGTTATAGAAACCTTTCCTGTCTGGCCCTCGCAGCCTAGTGACTGGATGTGTGTACCTCTTAATTTCCTGTAGCCTGACTATACTCTTCTGTTACTTTCAGATATTTTCTGAATTTTACTGTTTCATATAGTATTTCCCTCTTCTTCCCTTGCCTATTGCATCAAAATTAGGTGAACTGCTCTCTTAAAAAATATGAAAAAGTTCAAACAAGACAGAAATACACGAAACTGTCCTATAATACTCTAGAGGTAACTACTGTTGATTATTCAGTGCATGTTTCTCTTAAGTTTTTTTTTCAATAGATGTACTAATATATACTTATTATTTATTTTCACATAATGGCATCATACTCCAAATACTGAAAGTTACTTTTTAAATTTAGAAATAGATCTTGTACATCTTTTCCTATAGAAGTACCATGTTCTTTCTAGCAGACGTGGTGTCCATGATATCGCTACTCCAGAGTTCTGTATCAGCAGCCTGGGAGTGGGCTTGTTTCCATATTCGGCTGTGATAGGACTGTAGTGAGTATTTCTTCCATGTTTCCATGAAAGGTGGGCTGTCAGGGAAAGGACCTAACTCTTCATTAAAGATTATTTCAAATTTGTAAATTAGAGAAAATACTTTATGAACTCCCATATCTTAGTCACGCAGCTTCAGCAATTATCCATTCATGACCAATTTTATTTTTGCTACATCCCCTATTTCCAACCCCCATCCCAGATTATTTTGAAGCAAATCTCAGATACCAAATAATTTTATACATAAATATTTCAGTTTCTGTTTCTATAGGGTAAGGATTCTTTTTACAAGCATAATCACAATTCCTTTTTATTACTGAGTAGTATTTCATAGTATGGTGTACCACAATTTGTTTAACCATTCACCTACTGAAGGACATTTTAGTTGCTTACACTTTTTAGCTATTAAAAATCAAGCTGCTGTGAACATTGTGTACAGTCTTTTGTGTGGATTCTTGTATTTGAAGTAAATTTCTTGGAGACAACATGTAGTTAAGTCCTGTGTTTTTATCTACTCTGTCCATTTGTCTTTAATTGGCATGTTTAGGCTATTTACATTTAATTGTAATTATTGATATACAGTAATGAGTCACTTAATGATGGGGATACGTTGAGAAGTGCATTAGGCAATTTTGTCATTGTGTGAACATCATAGAGCACACTTACACAAACCTAGATGATATAGCCAGCCTACTACACACCTAGGCTGTATGGTACTAATCTTATGGGACCACCGTCATATATGCAATACCTCATTGACCAAAACATTGTTATGTGGTGCATGACTGTATTAGGGCCTTATGGCTGCCATTTTATTTGTAGTTTTCTCTTTGTTCTGTTTTTCATTTCTCTTTTCTTTTTCCTACTTCCTGTGGGTTACATAACCATTTAAAAAATTCCATTTTGATTTATCTATAGTGTTTTTTAGTATATCTCTTTGTGTAGGTTTTTTAGTGGTTGCTCTAAGTGTTACATTATATGGTCATAACTAGGATGTGTGTGTGGTCAGCTTGAATGGTAGTGAAAGTGGTTGAGCCAATTTACAGTCCCATGAGCAGAGTATGACAGTTCCTGTTGCTCCACTTCTTCATAAACTTTTAATATTATCAGTGTTTTTATTTTGGCCATTCTAGTGGTTTTAATTTGCATTGGTTTTAATATAGCATTGTGATTTTAATTTGCATCTCCCTGATGACTAATGAGCATGAGTACTTTTTCATATATTAATTGGTCATTTGTGTTTTCTTTCATGTAATCTGTTGCTTCTTTTCTTTTTTTTTAAAATTTTTCTTGTTGAGGTTATGATAGTTTACAACATTGTGACATTACAGTTGTACATTATTACTTGTCAGTCATCTTATAGGTACTCCCCTTCACCCTTTGTGCCCACCCCCCACCCCCCTTCCCCATGGTAACCACTAATCTGTTCTCTTTGTCCATGTGTTTTTTTTTTATCTTCCATGTGTGAGTGGAATCATAGTGTTTGTCTTTCTCTATCTGGCTTATTTCACTTAACATAATATCCTCAAGGTCCATCCATGTTGTTGTGAATGAGATGATTTTATCATTTTTTATGCCTGAGTAGTATTCCATTGTATATATATATACACCATATCTTCTTTATCCAGTCATCAGTCAGTGGGCACTTAGGTTGCTTCCACGTCTTGGCTAGTGTGAATAATGCTGCAGTGAACATAGTGGTACATAAGTCTCTTTGAACTGCTGATTTCAAGTTCTTTGGATAAGTACCCAGTAGCGGGATGGCTGGGTCATACGGTATTTCTATTTTTAATTTTTTTTTTTTTGAGGAAGATCAGCCCTGAGCTAACATCTGCCAGTCCTCTTTGCTGAGGGAGTCTAGCCCTGAGCTAACATCCGTGCTTATCTTCCTCTACTTTCTGTGTGGGATGCCTGTCACAGCATGGCTTTATGAGCAGTGCCATGTCCGCACCTGGGATCTGAATCAGCGGACCCCAGGCCGCCAAAGCGGAATGTATGCACTTAACCACTGCACCACCGGGCAGGCCCCTATTTTTAATTTTTTGAGAAATCTCCATACTGTTTTCCATAGTGGCTTCACCAGTTTGCATTCCCACCAGCAGTGTATCAGGGTTGCTTTTTCTCCACAACCTCTCCAACATTTGTTATTTTTCATCTTGGTTATTATAGCCATTCTAACAGGTGTAAGGTGATATCTAAGTGTAGTTTTTTTTTTAAAAGATTTTGTTTATTTGTTTATTTTTCCTCCTTCTCCCCAAAGCCCCCCAGTACATAATTGTATATTTTAGTTGTGGGTCCTTCTAGTTGTGGCATGTGGGACGCTGTCTCAGCATGGCTTGATGGGCAGTGCTAGGTCCATGCCTAGGATTCGAACCAGGATTCAAACCTGGGCTGCCGAAGCAGAGCACACGATCTTAACCACTCGGCCACGGGGCCAGCCCCCGCTAAGTCTAGTTTTGATTTGCATTTCCCTGATGATCAGTGATGATGAGCATCTTTTCATGTGCCTATTGGCCATCCGTGTATCTTCTTTGGAGAAATTTCTGTTCATATCCCCTGCCTATTTTTTTTGATCAGGTTCTTTGGCTTTTTGTTGTTGAGTTCTGTGAGTTCTTTGTATATTATGGAGATTAACCCTTTGTCGGATATATGATTTGCAAATATTTTTTCCCAACTGGTAGATTGTCTTTTCGTTTCAATCCTGTTTTCCCTTGCCTTTTAGAAGCTCTTTAGTTTGATGAAGTCCCACTTGTTTATTTTCTGTTGTTTCCCTTGTCCAAGGAGACATGGTGTCTGAAAAGATCCTTTTAAGACTGATGTCAAAGAGTGTATTGCCGGGGCCACCCCAGTGGCGCGCGGTGGTTAAATGCTCACGTTCCGCTTTGGCAGCCCGAGGTTCTCTGGTTGGGTTCCCGGGTGTGGACATGGCACTTATTGGCATGCCATGCTGTGGTAGGCATCCCACGTATAAAGTAGAGGAAGGTGGGCACGGATGTTAGCTCAGGGCCAGTCTTCCTCAAAAAAAAAAAAAAAAAGGAAGAAAGAGTGTACTGCCTGTATTTTCTTCTAGATGTCTTATAGTTTCAAGTGTTACCTTTAAGTCCTTGGTCCATTTTGAGTTTATTTTTGTGAATGGCATAAGAGAATGGTCTATTTTCATTCTTTTACATGTGGCTGTCCAGTTTTCCCAGCACCATTTGTTGAAGAGACTTTCCTTTCTCCATTGTATGTTTGCAGCTCCTTTGTCGAAGATTAGCTGTCCATAGTTGTGAGGTTTTATTTCTGGGCTTTCAATTCTGTTCCATTGATCTGTGTGCCTGTTTTTGTACTAGTACAATGCTGTTTTGATTACAGTAGCTTTGTAGTATATTTTGAAGTCAGGGATTGTGATGCCTCCAGCTTTGTTCTTTTTTTCTCAGGATTGCTTTAGCAATTTGGGGTCTTTTATTGCCCCATATGAATTTTAGGATTTTTTGTTCTATTTCTGTGAAGGAAAGTCATTGGGATTCTCGTCGGGATTGCATTGAATCTGTAGATTGCTTTAGGTAGTGTAGACATTTTAACTATGTTTATTCTTCCAATCCATGTGCATGGAATGTCTTTCCATCTCTTTATGTCATCATCAGTTTCTTTTAGGAAAGTCTTGTAGTTTTCATTGTATAGGTCTTTCACTTCCTTGGCTAAATTTATTCCAAGATATTTTATTCTTTTTGTTGTAATTGTGCATGGGATTGTGGTTTTGAGTTCTCTTTCTGTTAGTTCATTATTAGAGTATAGACATGCAACTGATTTATGTAAGTTGATTTTGTACCCTGCAACTTTGCCGTAATTGTTGATTACTTATAGTAGCTTTCCGATGGATTCTTTAGGGTTTTCTATATATAAAATCATGTTGTCTGCAAACAGTCAGAGTTTCACTTCTTCGTTGCATATTTGGATTCCTTTTATTTCTTTTTCTTGCCTGATTGCTCTTGCCAAAACCCCCAGTACTATGTTGAATAAGAGTGGCGAGAGTGGGCACCCTTGTCTTGCTCCTGTTCTCAGAGGGATGGCGTTCAGTTTTGCCCCATTGAGTATGATATTGGCTGTGGATTTGTCACATATGCTCTTTATTATGTTGAGATACTTTCCTTCTATACCCATTTGATTGAGAGTTTTTATCATAAATGGATGTTGGATCTTGTCGAATACTCTCTCTGCATCTATTGAGGTGATCATGTGGTTTTTATTTCTCATTTTGTTAATGTGGTGTATCGCATTGATTGACTTGCGGATGTTGAACCATCCCTCTGTCCCTGGTATGAACCCCACTTGATCATGGTGTATGATCTTTTTAATGTATTGCTGTGCTTGGTTTGTCAGTATTTTTTTGAGGATTTTTGCGTCTATGTTCATCAGTGATATTGGCCTGTAATTTTCCTTCTTTGTGTTGTCCTTGTCTGGTTTTGGTATCAGGGTGATGTTGGCCTCATAGAGTGTGTTAGGGAGTGTACCATCATCCTCAATTTTCTGGAATAGTTTGAGAAGATTGTTGCTTATTTTCTACTAGGCTGTTTCTTCTTCTTTGATTTGTAAGAATTCTCTATCTTTCATGGATATAAGTCTTTTGTTGCTTTTGTGTTGCAAACATCTTTTCCCACTTTGGGTTGCCTTTTTTTTTTTTTTTTTTTTTTTTTACTTTCTTAATGATATCTTTTACTGAGCAGAGCTTCTGATTTTCATGTAGTTTAGTTCCTAATTCTTTTTGTTTGTCGTTGATGGTGTTTTTGTTCTAAGAAAACTTTACTTACCTCAAAGTCATAAAGATATTCTTCTGTATTATCTTCTAGAAGCTTAATTGTTTTACCTTTCATCTTGCTATCTGCAGTCTACCTGGAACTGATTCTTGTAAATGGTGTAAGGTTGAAGTATTTTTTTGAATATGGATATCCATTTGACCCAGCACCATTTGTTGATAAGGCCATTCTTTCTCAATTGCTTTACAGTGCCCCGTTTGCCATAAATCAGGCGGTCACGTCTGTATATGTCTGTTTCTGGACTGTATTCTGTTCTGTTGTCCTGTTTGTAATTGCACCAGTACAACACTATCTGAATTGGTATAGTTTTATACGTTTTGCTATTCGATAGAGTTAGTCCTGTCACTTTGTTTTTCTTTAAGATTGTTTTTACTGTTCTTTGCCTTTTGCATTATTTTAGAATGAGCAAATTTTAGAATGAGTTTTTCAGTTTCCACGTTCTCGCCTGCCCTCCCAAAAAAGCCTGCTGAAATTTTGATTAGACTTACATTGGCTATAGATTGAGGTTATTAGCAAATTATAGCCCACAGGCCGAAACCAGTCTGCTGCTTGCTTTTGTAAATGAAATTTTACTGAAACACAGCCACTTCCATTTATTTACATATTGTCTGTGGCTGGTTTTGTGCCACAATGGCAAAGCTGAGTAGTTAGGGCTTCCTTAATTTCTCTCAACAATATGTTATAATTCTCTGGATAGTAGTCTTATACATCTTTCATTAGGGTTATTCTTAGGTAGTTGATATTCTCATGTTATTCCAAATAGTATCTTTTTTATTGAAAATTTTTATTGCGATAATTGTAAATTCTTATGCAGTTGTATGAAATAATATGAAGAGATTCTTTGTGTACTTTGCCCAGTTTCCTCCAATGGTGACATTTTGTAAAACACTAGTAGGATATCACAACCTGAGTATTGACATTGATACAATCCCCAGATCTTATTCAGATTTCTCCAGTTTGACTTCTAGTCATTTGTGTGTGTGTATTAAATTCTATACAATTTATCATCTGTGTGGGTTTGTATATTCACCATCACAGTAAAGGTACCGAACAGTTCCAAAACTAAAGGCTCCTTTGTGTTGCCCTTTTGTAACTACCAGCTTCCTCTTGCCCCTACCCCTTCATGCATCCTTCCCCCCTAGCAACCATTAATCTTTACATTTCTAAAATTTTGTTATATCAAATGTTATTTAAATTAAATCATACAATATGTAGCCTTTGGAGATTAGCTTTTTCAGTGCAATTCCCTGTAGATTCATCCAAGTTGTTGTGTGTATCAGTAGTGCATTCCTTCTTATTGCAGAGTGGTATGCCATGATATGTGTGTACCACAGTTTGTTTAACCATTCACATGCAGCAGGATATCTAGGCTGATTCCAGTTTTTGGTGATTATCAATAAAGCTGCTATTCTAATAATTTATCTTTATATTCTTTTGTTTTATTTGTGTACCAGATTATATCTTCTGTGATTAATGATAATTTTATTTTGTCCTTTATAATTCTTACACCTTTTGTCTCTTTGTCTTGCCTTGCTGCATTGGCTGGAACCTTGAGTACAATATCGAATCCAAGTGGTGATAGTGGGCCTCCTTGTTTTATTTATTACCTTGCAGGAAAAGCTTTCAAACGTTTTACAGTTTTTTTTTTTTAAAGATTGGAACCTGAGCTAACAACTGTTGCCAATCTTTTTTTTTTCCCCCTGCTTTGTCTCCCTAAATACCCCCAAGTCCATAGTTGTATATTTTAGTTGTGGCTCCTTCTAGTTGTGGCATGCAGGATGCTGCCTCAGTACGGCCTGATGAGCAGTGCCGTGTCTGCGCCCAGGATCTGAGCTGGCGAAACCCTGGGCTGCCGAAGTGGAGCGTGCGAACTTAACCACTTGGCCACGGACTGGCCCCAACATTTTACAATTAAATATGATGTTTATTGTGGGGTTTTTATAGATTTTTTTTTAAATTAGAGTAAGGAAATTTTCTTTATTCTTAGTCTTTTTAGTCTATAACATGAATGGTTATTGAAATTTATCAAATGTTTTTACTGTATCTATTGAGTTG